>NC_063343.1:30870288-30936394 GCF_021869965.1 Rhincodon typus
CTTGGGAACCCTGCAGCCCAATGGTATCAATGTGGATTTCACAAGCTTCAAAATCTCCCCTCCCCCTACCGCATCCCAAAACCAGTCCAGCTCGTCCCCGCCTCCCTAACCTGTTCTTCCTCCCACCTATCCCCTCCTCCCACCTCAAGCCGCACCCCCATCTCCTACCTACTAACCTCATCCCGCCCCCTTGACCTGTCCGTCCTCCCTGGACTGACCTATCTCCTCCATAACTCCCCACCTACTCTCACCTTTACTGGCTCCATCCCCGCCTCTTCGACCTGTTTGTTTCCTCTCCACCTATCCTCTCCTCTATCCATCTTCTATCCGCCTCCCACTCTCTCCCTATTTATTTCAGAACCCCTTTCCCCTCCCCCATTTCTGATGAAGGGTCTAGGCCCGAAACGTCAGCCTTTCTGCTCCTATGATGCTGCTTGGCCTGCTGTGTTTATCCAGCTCTGCACCTTGTTGTCTATGATCTTATTCCTAATCCCTTTTTACCTTCAGTTTCACTAATATTGGAATTCAGAAATGGAGCTGACCCTGCAAAGAAGTTTGACTGCCCAATATATCAATTAATATCCTGAGTGGAAGAGAAATCAGAGAATCCATAATCCCATGTAACAGCTTAGACAGCTGTAGATAAAGCATAATTTGCAAACCTGTGTTTGAAACAGTATGCTTTAACAACAAGTTTAATTGACATTATAAGTTTATTTTGAAATAAAATTATTAGTTTCTGAGTCATGAGAGCAATCTGGTCAAGTTGTGCAAGATCTGCATCTACTTAATTTGAGTCTGGTTTGGTAGCATTGCTAAAATTGTTTGCATTTACATGTTGTTGTCACTAGGAGAAGATATAACTTAAAGCTGGATAGTTTTAAATTTAAGTCAGGAGGTTTTTTGCTTTCATGAGATGTGTGCATTGCTGGCTGTTTTAACATTTACTGCTCATCCTTGGCTGCCCTTGAGAAGGTGTTAGTGAGCTGCCTTCATGAACCACTATAGTCCAGTTGGTGTAGGTACACAATACCACTGGATTTTGACCCAGGATGGTGAGTGGCTTGCAGTATGAGTAGTCTTGGAAGTGGTCGTTTTTCTACATATTCTCTGCTCTTGTCCTTCTAAATAGTGGTGATTGAGGGTTTGGAGGATGCTGTCCAAGGAATCTTGGTGAATTTCTGCGGTGCATCTTGTAGATAGTACGCAGTGCTGCTACTGAACATTGGTGGTAGAGGAACTGAATGTTTGTGGATGGGATACCAATCAAATGGACTGTTTTGTCTTTGATGGAGTCAATCTTCTTGACTATTGTTGGATCTGCACTCATCCAGGCAAGTGGAGTATATTCCGTAACACTTTTGACTTGTACTTTGTAGATGGCAAACAGTATGTAGGGAGTCAGGAGATGAGTTGCTAACTGAAAGATTGCGAGCTTCTGACCTTTCTCTTGTAGCCATAGTATTTATATTGGTCTAATTCAGTTTTATGTCAAGGGTAGTACCCAGAATATTGATAGTGGAGGAATCAACAATGAGGTTGCCATTAAATTTCAAGGAACAATGGTTAGCTTCTCTCTCGATAGAGATGCTTACAGCTTGGAACTTGTGTGGTACAAATGCTGCTTGCCACTTGTCAGCCCAAACCTGGATATTGTCCAGGTCTTCCCGAATTTGGACATGGAGTGCTTCGTCTTGTGAGAAATAGTGAACAGTACTGAATGTTGTGCAATCATCAGACAACATCCCCACTTCTGATCTTATGATATAGGGAAGATCATTGAAGCAGCTGAAAATGTGTGGGCCTAGGACACTATCCTGATTAACATCTGGAGTTGAGATTCCTGATCACTGACAACCACAACCAACTTACTTTGTGCTAGGTATGACTATATCCAGTGGAGAGTTTTGCTGTTGATTCCCATTGGCTCTAATTTTGCTAAAGATCTTGATGCTATACTTGATCAAATGTGGCCCAGCTGTCAAACGTGTTCTCTCTCACCTCACCTCTCATATTCAGTTCTTTTATTTACATTTGAATAAAGCCTGTAATAAGGTCAGGAGCTGAGTGACCCTGGTAGAGCTCAAATTGAGTGTTAGTGAGCAGGTTATTACTAAGCAAGGGCTGCTGGATAGCTTTGTTGATGACACCTTCCGTCTCTTTACTGATGATTGAGAAGAGATTGCTGGGGTATTAATTTGCTGGTTTGAATTTGTCCTGCTTTTTGTGTACAGGAGTTGGGAAATTTTCAATGTTGTTGGGCAGATACAAATGTTAGAACTGTGTTGGAACAGCTTTGGTAGGGGTATTGGCAATTTCTAGAGCACATATCTTCAGTATTATTTCCAGAGTGTTGACAGGTCTCAAAGCTTTTGCAATATCCAGTGCCTCCAACTATTTCTTGTTATTGTGTGGAGTGAATCAAATTGGCTGAAGGCTAGCATTTGTGATGCTAGGGACCTCTGGAGGAAGCCAAGATGAATCATCGACTCAACATTTCTACTCAAGATCATTAGCAAATGCTGCAGCCTTATCTTTTACATGATGTTCTTAGTCACTAACATTGAGGAAGGGGATACTTGTGGAGCCGTTTCCTCCACTGAGCTGTTTAATTGTCTACAACCATTCATGACTGGACATGGCAGGACGACAGAGATTAGGTCTAATCCATTTGTTGTGGAAATATTTAACCCTATCTGTCATTTTATGCTGTTTGGCATGCAAGTAGTCCTGTTTGTCCCTTCACCAGGTTGATTCCCATTTTTAGATATGTATATTTCAAGCTGTTGGCTTGACTGCTCTGGGGGACAGCTCTCCCATTTTTTGGTCAAGAAGATGTTTGAAGGTTGGTTATGCTGGTTTGCTGTTGTTGTTCCAAGTGCCTTCATCAATGTCAGATTGCTTGTCTAGTTTGTTACTTTTTGGAGACTTTTACCATTTGAAACAACTAAATTGCTTGCTAGGCCATTGTTGTTTCCAGTGTCCTCATGAATGTCGGATTGCATGTTAGTTTATTACTTTTTGGAGACTTTAGCATTTCAAACATCTGAATTGCTTGCTAGGTCATTTCAGAGGGCAGCTAAAACTGCTGTGGATCTGAAGTCACATGTAAGCCAGATCAGATAAAGACGGTAGCTCTCTATCCGTAAAAGAAGGACATTAGTGAACCAGATGGGATTTTGCACCAATGGTTTTATGGTCATCATAGGACTTATTTTATTCCTGGTTTTGTTACTGAATTCAAATTCTGCCATTTACTGTGGTGGGAGACGAATCTAGGTCCCCAAAGCTTCACCTGGGTATTTGCATTACTAGTCCATCAACAATACACTGTACCTTTGCCTTCACCCTTTTTACCTTTAATTGTGTTCTGTTATATCTTATGGAACATAATCAAATAATCCTGAATCACAACTAAGGAAGTTGTAAATGGCACTCAGTTCTCTAGTTCACAAACATATCATGTAGTAAATGGTACAATTTCTGCATAAAATACAAGGATACATTTTTTCGATCAAGGAAGAATTATTCAAAAGATATTAATTGTATAGTTTTGGGAAATTTAAAGGTCTGTTCATTTGCGATACAACAGAATAGATCTTGACTTTGTGCGATGGTATGAGTTGGACTTTGTCCCATTGGTGGCTCCATTTTGCATTTCTCCTCCTTTCCTTTCCATGGTAATCAAGGGAAATGAGGCTCCTGTTTTGCTCTGTTGCACCAGGTTATGATTGAAACCAGCCAGTGAGAAGCTGAAATGATGGAAGATTGTTTTTTGGCTTCAATGTTGCATAATCTCAATTTGAGCAAATTCATACTGAGCTTGTGCTATTCTATAAACATAATCCATAGTTGACTGCATTCTGCATTAGCACATATTGTGTTGCACAGTTGATCCATAAAATACAATCTAAGCCTATGAGGCAATATATGCTCATTTTTTATATAAAACACAATTACGTATCTTTCTTGTGATCCCTTGAACACCATTTTTTGCAGCTTGCATTTCTTAAATGTTACTAAATATTTCTTTCAGATGGTGCAATTTTTATATTGTCTAATAATGTTTCTTTCAGATCCTATCACTTTAATCTGAAGATCTTGTACACAAGTTATCAAGACCTTTTGTGTTGACCATTGTTTTTAAAATGATGTCACTTTCTTTTAAAGATTAAATCTGTTGAGCTACAAATTTTACTACACCAAGAACAAGAATAGACATTATTTTGTTTAAAACCACCGCAAATGTTATTGGAGAATATGGATTCTAAATTCAGTAATAAATCTAACCAAAACATGTTATTATAGCAACTGCTAACAAATAAGGCTTTGTTTTTGACCAATTTGTTTTTGCAAGATGGATTTCAATCTCAATTTGTGACCATATTAGATTTAAACAAAGACTAAACTTAATTCAATTCAATAGAAGTGACAAAATTAGAAGAGGTCAAAATGGTGTTTGTGCTTAGCTGAATTCTACATTTGCGTCCATAAGCATACAGATAAAGACATTTACTTACATTGTGAGATCTTTTCATAGATAACTGGTGGCATCCTAAATTTCTTACTGGTTTTGAGATGATATTTCAGTCTGAAATTATTTAATTTGTTTAGCTGCATCTGATTTGTAGAAAAAACGAATATCTGGTAAAGGAATCCGAGAGGATAGGAGGATTTTTGTTTAACAGAATGAGTCATGATCTGGAACTCACTGCCTGAGATGGTGGTGGAAGCACATTTAATAGGAATATTTAGTAGTGGATTGGATACTCAGTATAGTTACACATCAAATAGAACAAAGACATATGCTCATACTCCATGCACTTCAACTGCCTCTCTCTCTGTATTACTATATAAGTTGAAAAAAAGAGGCTCAAGGATTAGTTTCTTTATAAAGTTTTCCATCGTGAATTCAAGCAAAATTATGAGGATGCACCATGAAAATAGCAGAAATTTTAACATTTTGGATTCTTAATTTAAGAATCACCCTTTTATTTATTTGCTAGTTTGCTTTTTTTCTGCTGTGTAATTTGGTTCCTTATGACGACTCACTTCAATAGTTTAGCCCAAGCAGTACAGTCATCGGACAACATTTTCAACTAAATCACAGAACTTAGTCGTCACTTTTCACCTTTTAAACATGGTAGCACCATCTACTGATAAGTGTTAAAAGCTAATGCTACTACTGAAGGAGAATTTTCATACCAGTTATTTATTTCTGGCTACATTTAGCAGAGTTAAGTGCCACTAAAGTGCTTGAAGATGTGTTAAAAATCAAAAAGAAGAACCAACTGTTATATTGTTGAGTGCAGACATCAGGAAAATGATCCAGACACTTAGAGTATAAAGCTATTCAGCAAAAATACGGGAGTGTAGGAATGTGGGTCATATTATTTTCTTTCCATTGCACACATTCTTTGAGTGCTATTTGTGAGTAGAAAGCACTTGTTAATGTTCGACCTATTGGAACATGGATAAGTGATGTTAAATTTAGGTGAAATTCCTGCTTAACCAAGAGGAAATGCATATCACTTGTTAAGTTAACTTATTAGAATCTTGGAATTAGAATCTTAAAATTAGCTTTATTGTCACTTGTACTCAAATGAGTACAGTGAAAAGATTACAAGTCACCATATACGGTGCCATCTTAGGTACAAAGGTACCTAGGTACAGATTCTTAGGGAACAAAAAAAATTTGAAAAACAAAGAAATAAAAAGTGTAGCATTAAAGATGATAGGAATAAATTGGAAAAATAAGGAATAAAAAGTGCAACATTAAAAATCATAGGAATTAAATAGAAAAATAAAGAAACATTAAGTTCAGAATAACGGTCCTTCCAACCCAGTTCAAGCCAGCACCTAGCCGCTTGTCCACACCGGGCCTTGACTCCAGACTGTGTTGTACTTCACCTGGAGGCTCTCGAGGTGAGGAAACTGCTCTGGAATCATCTTGAGGCTGCAAGTCCATGCCAGTCTGAAAGACTGCCACTCCGGTCCACTGAAAGACTGCCATGTTGGTCCAATGAAAGACTGCCATGTTGATCCAATGAAAGGCTGCCATTCCGGGCCACTGGAAAACCACCATGTCAGGCCAGGAGACAACCACGCCAAGCCGAGCGATCACCACATCTGGTCTGCGCTGAGGCTGGGAGTCTGAGTCAGTGCTGAGGCCGGGATTTCAGCACATCATCGAGAAGAAAGAAGGAGAGAAAAACACAAAAGAGAATAAAAAAGAGCGAAAAAAAGAAAACAAACAGATGGAATGGACGAGGTCAGGCTGAGGAGTCCTACACTGCTGCCATTTTAGATCTATTAGTGGTCTGTAAATTGTTAATTAATTATGTCAGCAAGTCAGGCTCTGACTGTGGAAGGAGAAACAGAGTTCACACGAAACATTTAGACATATGTACTTATGAAGTAAAGAGGCAGGGAAAAAAGCAGGGTGTGGAGAAAGAACCAAGGAGAAGTTTTGAGGCTGGAATACAGGAGAAGTTAAAACAGATGATGTTGCAAAGCTAAGATGGTGAGACTAGTTCAAAAATGTATCGAGAAGCAGCATAAACAGCAGAGTGTAATCATCACCAATTGCTGCCGACAAAGAGAAAAAAGGAAAAGTGGTTATGATATAATATTGCTTTTATCTAAAAAGAGCTATTGTTATCGAACTCAATATTCAGCCCAGAAGCTGTTCATTCAAATGATGAGGTACTGTTCTTTGAACATAGGTTGGGTATCATTGGAACTCTGCGTAGAGTTGAGGTCAGAGAGGTCAGAATGAGAATGTTTGGAGAACTGAAATTACTGGACGTACAGAGTCACATAGTTGTCGAATTTCTCAGTTTGAGGAAGAAAGAACACATGTCTGAAACGTTGGTATAAGTGATAACATTTTCAGAACAAATGGTATAGAGAAAGAGACTCGGAGAATCAAAGAAAGTTCATTTAGGAAGCAGGGTTGGATAAACTGTAATTAAGGTTACTGTGAGAATCAATTAATTTACTATTGAGTTTTGCTTGAAAACCTACTCTGAGAATTGGAGACAAAGGTCGAGGAAAGCAAGGGGAAAATTAATATTAGACCTTGTGAAGGCAAGGAAATTGTGGAATTTGGAAGAAAAATTAAACTTTTTCAATCAGGCCTAAAATTGAAATGGCACTGATCTAATGGTCCAGGCACTGGGTTAAAGAGGTAAAGGAGAAGACTTGAGCAGGACAGGAACAATGAATACATCACATATCCCAAGAAAGGGTAGACACATCTAGGACACATTTAGCTCTCTGTGGAAACATGTCTTATTTGGAGAAAGTGAGTAGAATTAATGTTGAGGTTATTTAATGGCGAAAACATAGTCAACCAAATGGAGGAGGATGTTAATGGTTAGAGACTGTACTCCTGTTCAAGGAAGAAGCAGACAGACCTTAGGCTGTCTTAGTGGGAAAAGGAGAAGTAAATGGATTGGATGCTTGAAATCCTTCTTCTCACTTCTTTCCTGCCCTCTTGTCTTAGATAAAACCTTTTACATTGGGCGGCCCACCTGCCCTTTGGCCAATTGAAGCCCTTCAGTGGCCAAGTAATGGAATAATTAAATAATAATTAATTGTTTTATCCAAAGCAGAGGAATGCTCATGCCAGGTGGGAAACCAGCAGCTTTTACTTGATGTGCAATTGTCAAGAAGAGGGTGGAGACTTCCTTTTCAGGTCCCCTGAGTCATCAGAAGACCATCCAAAGATCACACATTACTCTTCATCCTCTCTGCCTGGTATCTCAAGCCTAATTCTCTATCCACTCAACCCCCTCACTGGAGCCTGTCAGTCTGTTCCCAGGGAAACTCCATCTCTTCACCCTTCGTTACTACTACAATTACAGTGTTGTCCAGCTCCAGTGATCTTCATTGGGAAGTGGTTGTATTCCAAGCCTGATGAGAGGCAGCAATCTCACCTCCACAGCCTATTAGCAGCTTATTGATCACTAAGTGAAAATGTGCAGCCATTCCTTTACTTCTACTTTGGTTGTGTTGGTTTCACAGACTAATATCTGTACTTGATGCGGGTAGCCCTGGCTAAACCATATTCTGTTGTAATGATAGTTCAGATAATGAAAGCTTTTAACTGCAAAGAATTTAAAGATGGGCCTCAATTTCAAATTGCAAGGCTGTGACTATTTCTTTTGACAGATAGATCCATCATGGAATTTCCCTTAGTAAGACAAATAGTTGGCCCATGGTTTTGGAAACAAATTGCCTTTGCAGTATGAATTAATGGCTACCTCACATTTTGTCATTGTCAGAGACACTAGATATTTTATTCTTTCAATTCCCAGCAGTTTTCTATATTTCAGAGAGCATGGCCAGTCTAGTTTGTGCTCCTCCTTTTCTGTAGTGAGTCCTTTTCGAAATCATTGATCATGGATGTAACATTGATGCATTTCCCAGACAGATTCATACAGAATGGTGCAGCATAACTTTAAATCACTTTAGTTTTATTTATATCTTTCTCCATCAAGGTCCAACACACAACTTGCATACTCCAGGATTGGATGAATGAGTGTTTGGTAAGCTATAACTCTGATATTTTTGGCTCAATATCTAGTATTGCTCATCAGAAATCCAAGAACTCAATTTACTTTGGCTTTTTATCTGCTGAATGCATAATCCTCATTGAAAATTATTTTTAAAACGAACTCCCAGCCATGCTTGTATATTTCTACATGTTGGAGAACTGCAAGATATAATTTAAAGTAATTTGCCGATGGATCTTTTTGTTAGTGATGTGCATGACATTGCATTTTTTTGACATTGAATGCCATCCCCAATTGGTCTTGCCATTTTCTTTCAAAACCAGAAGATAATCTTTCAGTGAAGCAATATAATTCTAAGTTTTTCCAGACATGTAAACCATTCAGTCATCTGCAAATTGCTGCAACCTATTATCTTCAACTTTCTAAGAACGTTGTTTTTGTCTTCCAGCAGGTCTCCCCACCAACATTTTAGCTGAATAAGGTGGGATTGGACCACAGTGCCCCAAAAATCTTCTCATTTGTGTTTTTCACTGTTCACAACAGCTGTCAGATCAAGCTTTGTTCTTACCTAAAATTTTCAACATTGCAGTATTTTCTTTTGGAATTATGTCATTGATGCATTAAAGGTTTAAGTGCAGTAGGTTAATTTTAATTATTGTTAAATTGATTTAAGTTTGGAACCTTATTGCGTATTGGCAAAATCAAATTCCTGAGGTGCAAAGCTTTCCTAAGGTAGAATCAACAACAATTTACAGTTATGTACCGTACGTAACATTGTAAAATTTCTCATGATGATTCACAGTGGTGTGACCAGTCCTGAAAATTAAACTGAGACAAAAGCAGCTATATTGGGATAGTTAATTAGTAAGGTAACATCTCATTAATATCTCATTGTTTGTTAATGAATAAACTAAGTTAATATATAGACATGCATAATCAAGTTAATGTGCATGTCTTGTAATGTTTGTGTTACAAAGTATTACCTATATTAGAAATAGAACAACAGAATTCTGCAATACGGAACAAAGCCATTCAGCAGATTCTGCTTATGGTGGCTCTATGCCAGAGCAATCCAAAACTAATTTCACTGTTGCCCCGTAGCTATTTATCTTTCTTTGATTCAAATTTTAATCAATTTCTGCTTAAAAGATGCAATTGTCACTCCCTTAGTCAGTTCCTGTGTCAGATCATTCCATTTTCTAACAATCCTCCTCAAAGATATTTCTAGAGGTTTCTGACTAAAGCTACTTTTCTAGTCATTCTCACTAACTCCTCAATCACAAGAAATAATTTTTCCCTATTTATTTAACAAGCTTATTTCATATTATACAATTTTCTCTTTGCCTTCTTGAACAGAAACCATTGCAGTATCTTAAGTCTCCTCTCATGATTAAAAAATTTCCCATGCTAAATCTGGCTCTGTTGTTTCTGCTCTGCATCCTCTCTTTGATTGTACTGCCTCTTCTGATGCTCAAAACTGCACACTATACTTCAACCATAACCTAAGAAACTGATTGTACAAATATGATATTACATTTATTTTACTTTGTATTCTATGACCTTATTGATAAAACTCAGGGCACTGTTGGCCTTTTCTTTCATTTAATCTGCTTCCATTTGAAGAGCAATGCACTTGACCCTAGTTGTACATTTGTTTGCATCTTTCAGTATTGTTCTGTAGAACAATTTGCACATTCCATCCATTTCCTTTCAAAATATCATTCTTATTTACATCTGTCATGGTACCCATGCATCCCCCGGCCTATGGCTACAGTTCGGGCATGGCATTCGTGCGAGTGGCAGCAGCAAAAGCCCATAACTGAGACCCAGAACCTGTTACAAAGATCCAGCAGTGATTGGGGGAGCAGCAGTGGAGGAACAGCAAAAAGGAAAGGATGAACTCTTGCAGTAAATCTTGCATTATATTCAGTGTTTCAAGATGGCACCAGAGCAGGTAATACTTTGCATATAACACATACTTTTCACTGTATTTTTATATACACGTGACAATAAATCTAAATCTAATTACTGTCAGCCTTACCCAAAGCAGGGTTAGGGTTGCAGAATGATTAGAAGAAAATGCTGAGAAACATGATGAGTAGCTAATGATGAAGTGTCATTGCTCATTACCACAACCAAGTTCTTCCCAAGAGGTAAAGTAAACTAAAATAAAAAAAAGATGAGAAAAGATAGACAATAAAAAAAGAAACAAAAAGAAAAGTGGATAGAGTGGATAGGTCCCGGGCTCAGAAGCCCTACTCCACCACCATCTTACCGGAATGGGGATTTTGACTGCTGGTGGGGAAGATGTGTTCTTGTTTGAAGTGGTTGCAAAGTTTATTGTCCTGCTTGATATTCTAGAGTATTTTAACAGTACAATTTGGCAAGCAGGACAAGTCAGAGAAAGCAAACATACAAAATGCTGAACAAACTCATCAGTGGATGAGGGAAGGGCAGTGGATGTTGTTCATATGGACTTTAGTAAGGACTTTGATAAGGTCCCACATGGCAGGCTAGTCATGAAAGTTAGGTCGCATGGGAGAGCTAGCTAATTAGATTGAAAATCGACTCAATGGTAGGATGCAAACGGTGATGGTTGAACGTTGTTTCTCGGTCTGTAGGCCTCTGACTAGTGGTGTGCTACAGGGGTCGGTGCTGGGACCTTTGTTATTCGTTATTTACATATTTACATAACTGATCCGGATGTGAATGTACAAGACGTGATTAATAAGTTTGCGGATGATACAAAATTAGGAGGTATTGTTGATAGCGAAGAAGGTTATCAAAAATTACAGAGGGATCTTGATCAGATGGGGAATGGGCTGAGGATTGGCAAATGCAATTCAATACAGATAAGTGTAAGTCAAACCACGATAGGATGTATACAGTAAGTGGTAAGGTCCTCAGGAATGTTTTGGAACAGAGGGACCTAGGAGTACAAGTACATAGTTTGTTGAAAGCAGCGTCACAGGTGGAAAGGGTGGTGAAGAAGGCATTTAGCATGCAGGCCTTCATCGGTTGACACATTGAGTACAGGAGTTGGGACATTATGTTACAGTTGTATAAGCCATAAGTGAGGCCGCACTTGGAGTGTCGTGTATTTGGTTTACCTGTTTTGGTTACCCTGTTGTAGGAAAGACATAGTTAAACTAGAAAATGTGCAAAGAAAATTTATGAGGAAATGTGCAAAGAAAATTTATGAGGATGTTGCCAGGACTAGTAGGCCTGAGTTATAGGGAGAGATTGGCCAGGATAGGACTTTATTCCTTGGAACATAGGAGAATGGGGGGGTGACCTTATTTAGGTGTAGAATGTCATGAGAGGCATAGATAGGATGAACACATATAGTCTTCTTCCCAGGGATGGGGAGTTGACAACTAGTGGGCATAGCTTTAAGGTGAGAGGGGATAGATTTAAGAAGCACCTGAGGGGCAACTTTTTCATGCAGAGAGTGGTGCATATATGGGACGGGCTGCCGGATAAAGTGGTTTGAGGCAGGTACAACAGCAATATTTAAAAAACATTTGGATAAGTACATGGATGAGAAGGGTTTAGAGCGACATGGACTAAATGTGGGCAATTGGAACTAGCTGAGAGGGCACCATGGTCAGCATGGACCAGTTTGGGCCGAAGGGCCTGTTTCCATGCTGTATTACTCCATGGCTCTATCAGATCTGACAGCGTCTGTGGAAAGCGAAACAGAGTTGACATTTCAAGTTGGTTTGACACTTCTTCAGAACTGAAAAGTTTTGAAAATAGATGCTTTTTTAATTACCTTCAAAAGAGGCAGAGACCCAGTATACAAACCAGATAAACCGGCTGATAATGATGGAGAAAGAAACAAAATGACATAAAATGGGTGCAAATTAAGGTGCAAAAGGGAGAGTAACAAACTAGACAAAGCTGTGGGTGCCAGAATGGGTGGTGGGAGGTGGCGAAAGAATGTAAGAAAAACGGGGAACAGACATAATGCAGCTAGTTTCTGAAGTTATTGAATTCAATATTAGGCTTTCAAAGCTGTAAAGTGCCTCAGCAGGTAATGAGGTATTGTTCCTCAAGCATGCATTGTGCTTTGTTGGAACATTGGAGCAGGCCCAGAATAGAAACGTTAGCATGACAACAAGCCACTGGGAGGCCAGGGTCATTCCTACAGACAGATGTAGGTGGCTGTCACCCCTGGAGCATACTCTAAAATGTGGGCACTGCTGTCTAACTGAAGGTGTGAAGGAGCAAGTAGTGAGTTGGAGTCGCCAGGTACCTGCTTCGACTTTCGTGTCAAGCTTTGTTCCCGTCCCGTTTCTCTCCAGCGCATGGAGAAATAGAATAATTCATTTCAATATGGCAAGCTGAGAAACTAAAACAGAAGTAGATGGAGAAACTCAGCAGGCCTGCGTCTAAATGGTTCTGAAGAAGGGTCACTGGACCCAAAACCTTGACTCTATTTTCTTTCCACACATTTCTGGCATCTGCAGTTTATTGTTTCAAACTTAGACATTAATGGCTTGCTAATGCCTGACAAACAGGCCTCTTGCTGCTCAATAATGAGATTCCCATCTCTTCATTCAAAACTCAGTTGACAAATTGAACTTTTTTTCTCTATGTTGAGAATGTCATTTCTGCTACTGTCACACTTATTTCCCCAACTGATATTGCCTAGGATTCAGGGCTAGGAAAATTCCACATAGTATTTTTATTTTCGCCTTCATTGTTGGAAATATGGCAAGTTAACTCTATTTGAAACAAAACAATAAACTAGACTTGGAAAAAAAGATGCCCCAGCAATACATGGGTATAGAAATTTAGTTCTAATAAAATTGAAATGAAGGCAAGAAATTTTAGGAAACAACATGTACATCACTATCCAAGAAGCAAATACAATGTTGATACCCGATTATGACCTTGATTGTTCTCTTTCAGATGTTCAAAACCCCAACGTGTATTTCCCACAATATTTAATTTCACTTACAAATAGAACATTGAGCTGGATTGAGAAACTTTCAACATGAAAAATGAATACAAAATGTACCTGAACTACAATGTACTGGAATAATCTCAATACAGGAAAAAGACAAGAAAGTGCAAAACAATTTGAACCATCTCACTGCTTTTGACATTTTAAACTGTTTGACAAGATTAGTATTTCCTCATGGCTCCAATTGAACTCACAATAGTAAGGTTGGCCACAATCCTATCATTTCAATACCTCAAAAAAGACACTTTGTCATTAAGTGACAAATCTTTATATCTATTCTGTCATTATTTTTCCATATGTCCAACAGCTTCACACCAATTTAATCATTTTCACCACACGTTTCCTTGTTACCTCCTTTGAGATTTCCAACAAATGTTTGAATAAAAATAGATTTTATATATAACTGAGCTACAATTTGTTCATGTTAATTCTATAGTGTTAGTAAAGCAGCAAGGAGTAGCAGATGAGGTGTGAAACATTACAATGTCCATTCACAGAAGTGAATACATGCATTGTCTAAGTTTCAAGTTTTCACTTAAAAATACATTTTTTTGTATTTTTTTTGTTGGATGGGATGAGGGTGTCACTGGCTAGGCCAGCATTTATTGCCCAGACGATAGTTAAGAGTTAACTATGTTGCTGTGCGTCTGGTGTCACATGTAATCCAGACAAGGTAAGGACAGCAGTTTCCTTCTCTAAGGGATGTTGGTGAACCAAATGATGTTTTCCTGATAATTGTTAATGGACATGGTCATCATTCGACTCTTAATTCCAGATTTTCATTGATTTCAAAATCCACCATCTGCCATTCCCAGAACATTATCTGGGTCTCTGGATGAAAAGTACAGTGATAATACGACTAGGCCATCCACTCCTCATTTCTGTGACGCAAATGTTACTTGTCGCTTCGCAGTCCAAGCTGGATATTGTCCAGATTTTGTTGCATTTGAACATGGTCTGCTTCACACCACCCATTCAAACATATTCATATGAAGCTGCATACCTGTGTTTAACCTTCTTAGTGGAGCGATAATACTTCATTGAAACAAAATGTCTGAATAGTGCTGAACTGTGGTCAACAGGGAGGTTCAGTACACCAAGCACAAAGTTCAACAGGCTTGCAAAGAAAATCCCAGGAAATTTTGAAGATATATTAAGTTAAAAATAATGGATAATACAGGGATGTGCCTGTTCAAGGCGTTATTGGAAGTTCTGAGCTTGCTGTATCAGAATATGCTCAAGAAAGTGATCCAAACATCTGGGTATGAGTCTGTACTAAGACAGTCTTGGAGGAACTTGCCTGAGGTTTCAGTTATAAAAGAAAACTCTCCACGAAATTGATCCATCTGAAGCTCATGGTCGTGAAGACATCCCAAACAATCCATTTTAAAATTTGCACTTCTTACTGTAAATCATTCGAGTGACACCTAGGGGAAGTGATGGCCTAGTGGTATTATCGCTGGACTGCTAATCCAGAGACTCGGATCACATTCTGGGGACCTGAGTTCGAATCCTGCCATGGCAGATGGTGGAATTTGAATTCAATAAATATCTGGAATTAAGAATCTAATGATGACCATGAATCCATTGTCAATTGTTGGAAAAACCCATCTGGTTCACTAATGTCCTTTAGGGAAGGAAACTGCCATCCTTACCTGGTCTGGCCTACATGTGACTCCAGACCCACAGCAATGTGGTTGATTCTTAACTGCCCTCTAGGCAATTAGGGATGGGCAATAAATGCTGCCCAACCAGCGATGCCCTCATCCCGTGAATGAATAAAGGAAAAAAAAAGCAGTTAATAGATGAACATGATGAGTTGACAAACTGACAGCCATGCTTTACTCAAGTCATCCAAACCAAATAGATAAAAAAGAGACTTCATCACATATTGGTTTAGATGAATATAAAGCCATCCAAGATCCTTCTGTAATGTATAATGGTTGGTAAGAAATAGATTGAATTAACCTATAAGTTGCATCAAGCCAAGCAAATTCCTGTTACGCAGCAAGCCAGACGTATCATTGTTTCCCCTAAAAGCAAGCTCATGTTCTGTTACTGTGTACACAGCTGCAATAATATATTCCAGTATATGACTCCACTACTCTTGCTCCTTTCTCATCTGTTACCTTATCAAATATGAAAGCAAAGCTCTTCTATAATATTCAGAGTTCACATTGTTTCAAATTCCAACACTAGTTGAATTCCAGGCACCAAACCAACCAGTGCTGTCAATGGTGCTGAGAAGAGCTTGGAGATAAAACAGTAAACATAACTAGTTGTTGGAGAGCATGCTGGTCACTCCAGCTGTACTTTTCACCATTAATGTCCACTGACTACAAGATACACTTTGAACAATATCAAATTTTGTTTGAATGACTGCTTCAATGTCTCAAATAGATCATTCCAATTTTGACATTCTGAGGGATGTTTCTTTGTCCTGAATGAAATATCTTCTTCAGTTGAGACAGCCCAGACACTAATGTCATTGGACTTGGTGTAAGTATTTTCTTGAGCTGGAATTTTAGTTTTGTAACATTCTCAGGTGTAGTCCTTATGTTTATATCTTCATTATCTATCCTAGTAGAAGTGATGAATGCTTACAGTTGCAGTAGGCCTGACTGACTCTCCTAAACATAAGGTCCCTCCTTTATTACAGATTAATAACTGTCTACTTTAGGTAAATGTTTTTCTTCATTAATTCAGGGGATGTGTACTTTTCTGGTTAGGTCAGCATTTACTGCCCATTCCTAACTGCCAATGAGAATCTGCATTAGATTTGGTGTGCTTAGACCAATAATGCTACAAGGAAAGGAGTTCTGGAATTTTGACATAACAGCATTTCACGTTGCTGTGTCTTTTTTTAAATTCTGATATACAGTACTAAAAATTATCTTCATTTTAACAGGCTTCTCTATATTTAGGCAAGATATAAGCTGTAGACAAAGTCTTGAACTCAATTACAGTTTGCATTTAAGTAGAAGTGGAAAAAATGCAATAATTACATTTCAATAATTTCTTTGTCTTGTGTCAAGGAGAGAAGAGAGTGTTTTTACACTTTGTTTAAACAAAAGCATGCATCTTAAAAGAAAAACATTTTAACTTTTAAAAATTTTTACAAGTTATTTTTGTCTTGAAAATGCTATTTAATGCACTTCCATTTAGTGATTGAAGTATCTAAATGAATCTTGTTGGAGGTTAAGGAAGAGAGTGGAACTGGGGAGGTTTTCTTGACCTGCTGTTGCACTGTAGTTCAACAGCTTGTGACACTGGTACCTCGGAGTCTGAACACTACGTTTCTTGAACAGAAACTGCGAGTAAATTAATGCTTTCTGATCACATTTAATATCCAAAAAGAACTATTTTATATAATTTTTGTGTAGCTATGTAATAATTGCATAGCCATACGAATATATTTTTGTCATATCAGAACAAAATTGTTAATTTTAGAGATAGTAGGAACTGCAGATGCTGGAGAATTTGAGATAACAAGGTCTAGAGCTGGATGAACACAGCAGGCCAAGCAGCATCAGAGGAGCAGGAAGGCTGACGTTTTGGGCCTAGATCCTTTCAGAAATGGGCTTCGCAGTGGGGTTAAAATTGTTTCAGAGATAGTAGGAACTGCAGATCTGGAGAATCTGAGATAACAAGGTGTAGAGCTGGATGAACACAGCAGGCCAAGCAGCATCAGAGGAGCAGGAAGGCTGACGTTTCGGGCCTAGACCCTTCTTCAGACTAGGCCCAAAACGTCAGCCTTCCTGCTCCTATGATGCTGCTTGGCCTGCTGTGTTCATCCAGCTCTACACCTTGTTATCTCTGTTAATTTTAGAGTCTTTTGATGCTACCTCCTTTATTTTTCAAACAATTATTTAAAAAATCATATCAGTTGTACACCTCCTTAAGAAATGCTAAAGAAATTTACTTTGACCTCTAAGTCAGTAACAGTTGTTCCTTTGCAACTGAACGTGAATTTCCTCTCTCCCTTTGGCACTCATAATAAAAAGAGAAGTTTCATTGTTAAATCATTTTGTTTCACCTAATACTGCATGATTATTCTTCCTCAAATATATTTTCCTTGCTTCTCCCTTGATTGCTTGATGTCATGTTACTGTATCTGAACAGCATTATCCGAGTTCTATGAACTGCTACTTAGTACGCTGCTGTCATCCCAGCCATTGCACAATAGCACAAACATATTGGATAATACCTTAAATAGATATTAAGGTCACTGACATACAAATATTTTGACTCATTACCTGGAGAAAACAATAAGATAATATTTTAGCGCAACAATATAAAATGTGTTATTTGTTTGGTTAGGTGTTAAAAATATTTCCTCTTGTAGTTACTTCCCTGATGTTATTGTATGTTTTGCTTCCAGTGAGGTATCTTTAACTGATAGCCCAAGATTAGAAGGAGTCTCAGTCCTTTATGTCCTCAGATCCTACGCTAAGAAAAGTGATAGCATCATGATATGTCTCTTAAAGGCATACCAACATGTTGATTGAGAAACATAACGTACAATGGAATCAAAAATTGAGATGAATCTTCAACTGGTGGACAAGCTGATATTGCAGTTTCTACCTGTTCATGAAGTCTCAATTATCCTGACTCTCCCATGTATTTTTAAGCTGTCAGGAGATCTTTCAGTTATCTTGTCTACAACAAGTCAACAGCCAATAATGCACCTCCAGCTTTACCTCTAGAAGGATGATCATTATCCTTATAGTCATGGCCCTCTGGTTATTGGGTTTTATTTCTAATTTCAACAGATTATTCCAGTCAGCATCCACCCAGGAAAATTCATTCTTTTGGGATTTGAGGGAGACTTTAGTTTTAGGCTTTAAACATGAAAACTGCTGAAACTGTAAATCAACATATTTGGTCAGAGGACCAGTCTAACCTTGAGCAGACATAACTGTTGAATAATTTGAGAACCATTGTGTTGAGACATGTATAAGTTTTCACTCTGTGACATCATACATTGACATACACTTAGAATATAAAAAAAATGGCATCTAGTGGAAGAATTGAAGCAGAAATCTTTTGTTAAAATGCTGCATGTTGATTCCATTTGGATTCTCCATTTTTCAGTCTCCATACTGAGCAAAACAGTGTAACCACTCGATCGTAACTCAGTTCAGTAACAAGATCTGTTTTGGGATATTAGTGCTTATAAGTTAAATTTTTCATCTTTGCTAAGAAACTGTCAATTAGATTGCTGGTATTAAATGCCAACAACCGTCGCCACTCAATTAAAGGCAGAGGGTGACCCCAGTGTCTAGTTTGCCAATGCTGCTCGTGTTCATGAAACCTTTCAAGAGTTGTCTTTGATTTTCATTAAAGCAAAAAAAAATGAAAATGCTCCTCAGAAAAGTGCATAAATAATGTAATATGAAAGTATGTATCGTTCTATTTTGAAACTTTAGAACTCTTTATAAACTACTGCCCTTGTTGGCTCAGACCCATCTACATTGCAAATATCATGTAAAATTGATGTGTTCACCCAAGGACAGTAACAACTGAACTAACAACTGAGATAAAATTTACATTATTGAATGAATATATTATCTGAACATAGCTCCGAAAGAGAAAGATCGTTTGTACAACTGCAAAGAATCGATAAGTGAGTGGGGAAAGGGCAATTTGGAAGTGTTAGATGTTAAAAAGATATTTACTTCTGTCATGTCAGAAAGGATTAATGAGTTAACTCTATGATTCCTCACTTGCTAAAAAATTCATTGCAGAAAATAAATGAAAAAAATTGATTGAGTGAATGATGTTTTGATTGCCTCAACTTGTTCGATCCCCTTTGCGACTGTATCTAATCCTGACACAACAGTTGACTACAGGTTCTGAAGTGGAAATGCAAAAAGTCATCCCTTAAAGTTCAAGTCATTATTCACAGCCAGAACAGATCATGTAGGGTTAGTGTTCCTTTTGTACTTTTTTTTAATTTCACATGTAAGATGTTCTTCCCTCGCAGAGAAATGCAAGCAACAAAAGTCTTTGTCTAACCTTGCTGCTCTGTTGCTTCTCTCTTGTTATCTATAGTTCTTCATGATCTGTTAAGGATATTCTGCAAATAAGCTTTTCACTATTAACTGTAAACGACATTGCCTTGTAAAAGGCAGGTGCATCATTGTAAAATAATCAAATCTCAGGATCTCTCAAGAAATCCAGCGCATTATAATTTTCACCCATTGATCATATCCATCACTGCAGAATATGTTGTAGGCAGCCAAAACTGAGCGAGAGAATTCTGAATCTTTGGAGTTCTTTAGCCTGCAGGGCTGTGAAAGTTCAATCTCTGATCATGTTCAAGACAGAAAATGTTGGATTTCTAGAAGCTAATGATCTCAAGGAATTTGACAATAGTGCTGGAATGTGGTGCTGAGGTAGATAATCAGACGTGATCTAATTGAGTGGGAGAATAGTTGCATAGAGCTGAAGAGCCTACCCCTCCTCCTATAGTAGCAATCGACGCATCTTCAACAGGATGTGGGGCTGTACTCTTTCAGGCACAGAAAGATAAAATGCATGAGTAAGTCCATTATTGTTGATGGAACAAGGTCATGCAATTGTCACAAAACGGAGTTTTAGCAGACAGGGGCTTGCAAAGTCTGTCAGATTGTGTAATAGTCTCACAATTTTACATACAAGTTGACCATAAACCAAAGGTCACTCTTCAAACAACAAAGGAAACAGCCAAGATGCCACCCAGAGTTCAATGGTTCAGATTGATGAGATTGAAGTATGACTCAGCAATCGAAAACATAGGACACAGAACATAGAACATTGAACATTACAGCGCAGTACAGGCCCTTCGGCCCTCGATGTTGCGCCGACCTGTGAAACCAATCTGAAGCCCATCTAACCTAAATTATTCCATTATCATCCATATGTTTATCTAATGACCATTTAAATGCCCTGAAAGTTGGCGAGTCTACTATTTTTGCAGGCAGGGCATTCCACACCCTGATTACTCTCTGAGTAAAGAACCTACCTCTGACATCTGTCCTATATCTATCACCCCTCAATTTAAAGCTATGTCCCCTCGTGCTAGCCATCACCATCCGAGGAAAAAGGCTCCCACTGTCCACCCTATCTAATCCTCTGATCATCTTGTATGTCTCTATCAAGTCACCTCTTAACCCTCTTCTCTCTAACGAAAACAGCCTCAAGACCCTCAGCCTTTCCTCATAAGACCTTCCCTCCATACCAGGCAACATCCTGGTAAATCTCCTCTGCACACTTTCCAATGCTTCCACATCCTTCCTGTAATGCGGTGACCAGAACTGTACGCAATACTCCAAGTGTGGCCGCACCAGAATTTTGTACAGCTGCATCATGACCTCATGGCTCCGAAACTCAATCCCTCCACCAATAAAACCTAACATACTGTACGCCTTCTTAACAACGCTATCAACCTGGGTGGCAACTTTCAAGGATCTACGCACATGGACACCGAGATCTTTCTGCTCATCCACACTACCAAGAATCTTACCATTAGCCCAGTACTCTGTATTCCTGTTATTCCTTCCAAAGTGAATCACCTCACACTTTTCCGCATTAAACTCCATTTGCCACCTCTCAGCCCAGCTCTGCAGCTTATCTACGTCCCTCTGTAACCTGCAACATCCTTCCGCACTATCCACAACTCCACCAACTTTGGTGTCATCCGCAAATTTACTAACCCATCCTTCTACGCCCTCATCCAGGTCATTTATAAAAATGACAAACAGCAGTGGCCCCAAAACAGATCCTTGAGGTACACCACTAGTAACCGAACTCCAGGATGAACATTTCCCATCAACCACCACCCTCTGTCTTCTTACAGCTAGCCAATTTCTGATCCAAACCGCTAAATCACCCTCAATCCCATGCCTCCATATTTTCTGCAATAGCCTACCATGGGGAACCTTATCAAACGCTTTACTGAAATCCATATACACCACATCAACCGCTTTACCCTCATCCACCTGTTTGGTCACCTTCTCAAAGAACTCAATAAGGTTTGTGAGGCACGACCTACCCTTCACAAAACCGTGTTGACTATCCCTAATCAAATTATTCCTTTCTAGATGATTATAAATCCTATCTCTTATAATCCTTTCCAACACTTTACCCACAACCGAAGTAAGGCTCACTGGTCTATAATTACCAGGGTTGTCTCTACTCCCCTTCTTGAACAAGGGGACAACATTTGCTAGTCTCCAGTCTTCTGGCACAATTCCTGAAGACAATGACGACATAAAGATCAAAGCCAAAGGCTCTGCAATCTCCTCTCTAGCTTCCCAGAGAATCCTAGGATAAATCCCATCCGGCCCAGGGGACTTATCTATTTTCACACCTTCCAGAATTGCTAACACCTCCTCCTTATGAACCTCAATCCCGTCTAGTCTAATAGACTGTATCTCAGTATTCTCCTCGACTACATTGTCTTTTTTCTGTGTGAATACTGACGAAAAATATTCATTTAGCACCTCTCCTATCTCTTCGGACTCCACGCACAACTTCCCACTACTGTCCTTGACCGGCCCTAATCTTACTCTAGTCATTCTTTTATTCCTGACATACCTATAGAAAGCTTTAGGGTTTTCCTTGATCCTACCTGCTACAGACTTCTCATGTCCCCTCCTGGCTCTTCTTAGCTCTCTCTTTAGGTCCTTCCTGGCTAACTTGTAACTCTCAAGCGCCCTAACTGAGCCTTCACGCCTCATCTCTACATAAGCCTCCTTCTTCCTCTTGACAAGAGATTCAACTTCTTTAGTAAACCATGGTTCCCTCGCTCGACCACTTCCTCCCTGCCTGACACGTACATACTTCTCAAGGACACGCAGTAGCTGTTTCTTGAACAAGCTCCACATTTCAATTGTGCCCAGCCCCTGCAGTTTCCTTCTCCATCCTATGCATCCTAACTCTTGCCTCATCGCCTCATAATTGCCTTTCCCCCAGCTATAACTCTTGCCCTGCAGTATATACCGATCCCTTTCCATCGCTAAAGTAAACGTAACCGAATTGTGGTCACTATCACCAAAGTGCTCACCTACCTCCAAATCTAACACCTGGCCTGGTTCATTACCCAGTACCAAATCCAATGTGGCCTCGCCTCTTGTTGGCCTATCTACATACTGTGTCAGGAAACCCTCCTGCACACATTGGACAAAAACTGACTCATCTGAAGTACTCGAACTATAGCGTTTCCAGTCAATATTTGGAAAGTTAAAGTCCCCCATAACAACTACTCTGTTACTTTCGCTCCTATCCAGAATCATCTTTGCAATCTTTTCCTCTACATCTCTGGAACTTTTCGGAGGCCTATAGAAAACTCCCAACAGGGTGACCTCTCCTTTCCTGGTTCTGACCTCAGCCCATACTACCTCAGTATGATGAGTTGTCATCAAACGTCCTTTCTGCCACCGTAATACTGTCCTTGACTAACAATGCCACACCTCCCCCTCTTTTACCACCTTCCCTGATCTTACTGAAATATCTAAACCCCGGAACCTGCAACAACCATTCCTGTCCCTGCTCTATCCATGTCTCCGAATTGGCCACAACATCGAAGTCCCAGGTACCAACCCATGCTGCAAGTTCACCCACCTTATTCCGGATGCTCCTGGCATTGAAGTCGACACACTTCAAACCACCTTCCTGCCTGCCGGTACACTCCTGCGACCTTGAAACCTTATTCATGACCTCACTACTCTCAACCGCCTGTACATTGGAGCTACAATTCAGGTTCCCATCCCCCTGTTGAATTAGTTTAAACCCTCCCGAAGAGCATTAGCAAATTTCCCCCCCAGGATATTGGTACCCCTCTGGTTCAGGTGTAGACCATCCCGTTTGTAGAGGTCCCACCTACCCCAGAATGAGCCCCAATTATCCAGGTATCTGAATCCCTCCCTCCTGCACCATCCCTGTAGCCACGTGTTTAACTGCTCTCTCTCCCTATTCCTTGCCTCGCTAGCACGTGGCACGGGTAACAAACCAGAGATAACAACTCTGTTTGTTCTAGCTCTAAGCTTCCACCCTAGCTCCTTGAATTTCTGCCTTACGTCCCCATCCCTTTTCCTACCTATGTCATTGGTGCCTATGTGGACCACGACTTGGGGCTGCTCCCCCTCCCCCTTAAGGATCCCGAAAACACGATCCAAGACATCACGGACCCTGGCACCTGGGAGGCAACACACCAACCGCGAGTCTCCCTCGTTCCCACAGAATCTCCTATCTGTCCCCCTAACTATGGAGTCCCCAATGACTAATGCTCTCCTCCTCTCCCCCCTTCCCTTCTGAGCAACAGGGACAGACTCTGTGCCAGAGACCTGTACCCCATGGCTTACCTCTGGTAAGTCGTCCCCCCCAACAGTATCCAAAACGGTATACTTGTTTTTGAGGGGAATGGCCACAGGGGATCCCTGCACTGTCTGCCTGTTCCCTTTCCGTCCCCTGACTGTAACCCATCTACTTTCTTCCTGTACCTGAGGTGTGACTACCACCCCGTAACTCCTCTCAATTACCCCCTCAGCCTCCCGAATGATCCGAAGTTCATCTAGCTCCAGCTCCAGTTCCCTAACACGGTTTCCGAGGAGCTGGAGTTGGGTGCACTTCCCGCAGATGAAGTCAGTGGGGACACTAGTGGTGACCCTTACCTCCCACATTCTACAGGAGGAGCATACAACTGCCCTAACATCCATTCCCACTGTTCTGAATTCCCAAACAGACAAATAAAAAAAAACTAGTAGCCTTACCAAATCAGCGCTCAGAACCATTTTCTTTGGTTAGAGGAGGAGGATGGGTGGGAGACACTACCTCGGTAGTGTTTCGGGTAAAGCAACCGCCCAAATATATTACCTCACTTGCTCCAAAATGGAGTCACGCGAGGTAAGACTTTTATAATCGAAAAGCTTACCTTCCCAGGCTGCCCTCGCGCTTTCTCCCGGACTCCCGCCGCTGAAAGACTCCCGCCGAGGTAAGACTTTTATAATCGAAAAGCTCACATATAGGGAAGGTATCAAATAGCATTAGATGTGCTGTTTGGGACACCCGTTAGTGCAGATGAGCCAATAGGTTTAGACTCACAGAAGAGTCGCAACATCACAAAATATTTACTAGCTACGGAAAGTAAATTGCAAGAAATTTAAGAAGCACAAGAATGAGATGAAGAATGCACCCTGATATACACACTGGGATGATGGCTGGACTAGACTCTTAATAATTCTATAATTTGTCAGTACTTCCAACAATGTAGACATCTTACTATCATCAACAAGTTGTGTTATGACTAGTCCTTGGGCAAGGTTCCCCAATTTCAAGCTCCTGGGTGAAAAAGGATGAACCCTGTTCCTTTTATTTATTCACTTCCAGTGCTACTCAGATTCCTCCCAGAACTCTTTTGCTGATTCTCTGACAACATCTTCAGTGATGCACGTTGTTTTCATCCAGAATTTGGAAAAAATAACAATTTGCTTCAAATTTTCATCATTCTCTGAGTTTTGTTTGGTCCATATCTGACTCTTGGTAGGTCCCTAGGGAGTACTGAGGAACAAAAGGACATTGGACGCAAGTCCATTGATCCCTGAAGGTGTCGACAAAAGTAGACGTGGTGCTGAAGAAGGAATATGGAATGCTTGTCCGCATTAGCTCAGTCTTGAATATAGGAGCAAGGAGTTCTTGTTACAACTTTATAAAACATTGCTTAGGCCACAGATGGAATTCTGTGTGCTGTTCTGGTCACCACATTACTGGAAGGATGTGATTGCACTGGCTGGGATGCAGAGGAGATTCACCAGGATGTTTCCTGGGATGAAAAGTCTCAGTTATGAGGATAGACTGGATAGGCTGGGTTTGTTTTCCTTGGAGCGGAGAGGCTGAGGGGGATCTAATTGAGGCATGCAAAATTATGAGAGGCATAGACAGAGTAGAATGAGATAATCTCTTCCCCATGGCATATATGTCTAAGATGAGGGCATAAGTATAAGGTGAGGAACAAATTATTTCGAGGAGATTTGAGATTTTTTTCACCTGGGAGGTGGTAGATACATGGAAATTGCTGCCTGAAAGGGTGGTGAAGGCAGATACTCTCACAACATTTAAGAAGCATCTGGATGAGTACTTAAAATGCTAGCAATAGCAGGCTATGGACCAAGTGCAGGTAAATGGGATTAGTGTTTGTTGGTTGGCATGAAACATGGTGGGCCAAAGGGCATGACCCTATACTGTATGACTCTCTGACTCTTCCCCTTCCTTCCTTGACATTCCTGTTTCCAGCTCTCTGGATAGGCTGTTCACCAACATCCACTACAAATCCACTAACTCCCACAGTTACCTTAGCTACACTTACTGACACAATACTTCCTGAAAAATTAAATTTCATTCTCCGATAAAATGATGCCATCTTCCACAGGAGTGTCTCTGACATATCCTTTTTCACCAATGAGGATGCTCCTCCCATCCTGGTTGATGAGGTTGTTCGCCCCATTTCTTTCAGATCTGCTTTCACCCTTCTCCTTTTTCAAATACCAATGACAGGGGTCCCTTTGGCCTCACTTTCCATCTCTCTCGTCTCTGCATTCAGAGGATCATTTGCTGCCATTTCTGTCACCTCCACAGTGGTGCCATCATGAAATACATTTTCCCACCTCCTCTCTTGTTGAAATTTCACAGGCACTGTTCCCTCGGTGAGATATCGATCCATCCCTCTATCACTCCATAACACTTACCATGACATCTTCCCATACAATTGCATAAGATATACCTCTTGCTATTTTAACTCTTCTTTCCTCACTGTCCAAGATTCCAAACGCAACTTCTGGATGAAACAGCATACTGCTTATACTTCTTTCAATCTGGTCTGCTGTATTTGCTGCTCATGACATGATCTCCTCTACATTGACACGATAAACACAGAATGGGTGACCATTTTGTGGAGCAACTGCACTCTGTCCATAAGAGTAACCCTGATGTTTCAGTTTCTTGCCATTTCAATATACCATCTTGCTAACAGAGACCTGTTGCAATGTTCTAATGAAATGCAAAGCAAACTGGAGAAGCAGCATCTCATTTTCCACATACATGTAGGTACCTTACTGTCTTCTGCACTCAATACTGAATTCAACAACTTCAGAGCATGAACACAGTCTTTATTACATTCCCTTCCAATGCACTTTTGATCAAATAAATTTGTACTCAGCAGAGTTAACCTAAATTCTGCTATTTACATTCATTTTGCATCGACATCTCTCAATTACAGCCATGTGCAGTCCCTTTGTCTTTTGCTCTGGGAACCCCACCATCTGTCCCACTTGCTATCCTCTCCCACATTATTAATGCAGAGGAACCATCATTTTCCAACACCTTTCACATTCAAAAGGGAATCAAACTTTGCTGCCAAACTTGCTGAGATATTCCAATACTGATTTTTTAATAAAATTTCAGATCTCCGGAATCTACAGTTTCTTTTCTTTTATTATACAATTAATGTCATCCTTTCCATCAAGTTATGTGAGAACCTGGGAATGGATACATTTAAATTAAATTGCAAGATCAACATTATTATCATTGATTAGTACCCAAGGTGTAAAATAACTCCACAGAGGCCAGTATCCTGTCACCAAGTCACCTTTCATTTATACATGAGCAGTCTTTGATTTTAGCACTGTCTCATTCTGAGTCAGCTATCAGAGTGCCAGTATCTGAGGACAAAAGCAATACAGCTCAGGAACAGGCCCTTCAGCCCTCCAAGCCTGTGCTGACATATTTTGCTCTTCCATACTAAAACTGTCTTCACTTACGGGATCCACCTCCCTCTATTCCCTTCCTATTCATGTATTCGTCCAGGTGCTTCTTGAATGCTGCTTTTGTGTCTGCTTCCACCTCCTCCTCTGGCAATGTGTTCCAGGCACTCACTACTCTTTGTGTGACGTCTCTTTTAAACTTAACCCCCCCTCGCGCTTGAACCTGTGTCCCCTAGTAATTTAACCCCTCCACCCTGGGGAAAAAAAAAAGCCTCATACTTTCCACTCTATCCACGCCATTCACAATCTTATAAACTTCTATTTGGTTGCTCCTCAACCTCCTGCCTTCCAGTGAAAACAAACCCAATCTATCCAAC
Source organism: Rhincodon typus (assembly GCF_021869965.1). Classification (NCBI taxonomy): domain Eukaryota; kingdom Metazoa; phylum Chordata; class Chondrichthyes; order Orectolobiformes; family Rhincodontidae; genus Rhincodon; species Rhincodon typus. The sequence continues at coordinate 30,897,896 of NC_063343.1, forward strand.
CTTTCTTTATAGCTATCTCTGATACTTACCCTATTATCTGTTAGCCAGGGTTGCCGGATTGGACCAGATTAACAGCCTCAATCAGGGAACTCATACTCTATGACACCTAGCTGGCTGACCTCATTACAATCACAAGAGGTGGATTGAGGTAAACTATTTACGCAAAATCATAGTCAAAACTGTGATAGGATCATTCAAGACAATTTATTCAATGCATGACTCACCAAATATAGTTGTATCAGACAATAGTCCAATATTTACAAATAAACACTTTACAAGATTAACACATGAAGACAATTTTATTCATGTCACAAGTTCACCACACTGTCTTCAATTGAATGGTGAAACTGAAAGAGACGGTTGTTTAATTAAGGCATTTTTGAAGATGAATGAAGGGTTAAATCTTGCCTATTAGCTTACAGAATGTATTATCACCAGAGATCTTGACTGGTAGAGATGGAGAACACAACTTCTATCTATCTCAGAAGCTATGGCCTAACATCACTGAGAATGATCATAATGGTATGAATGAGAACAGAGCCAACACAACCAGAAATGTTAGAACATGACAGATATAAGAGTTACAGATTGAAGAAAGATTATGGAGAAGAAATCAGCAGAGAAAAGGAACAATCAACGAGATTATGTAGTCTTGAAGCATCATGGGATAGAAAGATGAAACTGTAATGTATTGGTATCAGTGAAATAGAGACCAATAGAAATGTGAAAGAAGTGCAGGCTCCTCTTACTCTGCTTTCTGAAAGATCTAAATGAAAAGGACTTCTTTGAGAGCCCTTCTGTACAGGCGCCTAAAACAGCCTCTGCCTGGCCTTATCTCCAGTGCTTCATGCAGAACAAGGGGGGAGACTGTAGTGATTGGATCCATATTGTCCTCATTAACTATGAGGCTGTTGATCGGGGTTGTTAACTTGCACCCATTAGGAAAACCTGGCTGACCAACATAGCCAGGAGCTGAGAATTTCAGGCAACTGACTCTGAGCTGGCTGGCTACAGCCAGTGTACTGTGCACAAGTAATTAAAGGGTGACTTGGTGATAGGATACTGGCCTCTGTGCACTTATTTCGGAGACTTCGTTGGTATTCATGACCAAACACTTCTTTCTGCTGCTAACTCCAATGAAGTACAGTAGTACAGTATTCAGTCTGTTCAGGTGAAATACTGGAATGAATGTTTGGTAAATCTTGACAAAGTGTCCCAAAAAGTTGACTGATAGGTCTGAAATCCTCTTAAAATAATCTGTAATCATTCACCTCAATCAGCAAGTGAATGCTAAAAGCATTGTAAAGTTTAAGTGGAGTTCAAAATGTTCAAGCACTTGGTAATCAGCTGAACATGAATAAGTATTAAAGGACTCTCTTAAGTGAAGTGTGACGCACCAAAATGGAGAGCAGCCTCTTTAATGAGCACTTGTAACAATTTCATTGTCAATCAACCCCTTAACAATTCTCTAGGCAGTTCATTCCTAGCATGCACTTCAATCCCTTTAACAAACATTCAGCACAGGACAAAATCTTTTTAAAACATCTCACAAATTAAGACTCCATTTTGACCACTATCCCATAAGCCAAAATCACCTCCTGAAAATTCTCAACTTTCTAGCCATTTCATTCTTTTATTGTTGAAATTAGAAGTAACAGCTCTTCTGTCTTTTCCCAGTCTTTTTGACAATTTCTCAGCAAATTTGTTCATTTTTAGTCGCACCTCCAAAAACTGGTAAACTGTTTTTTAAAAATCTTAACTAACTGTTAAAGTTATTCACAGGAATACCATTCAACCTTCACTCCTGCGGTGAATTTATCTGTACCACAGCTGAAGTTAAATATTTTAACTTAATCCATAGTCATGTCTCTGAATGTGGATGTGACAGTGAATGAGTGTATGAGGCATCAAAGAAATGAGCCTAGAAGAGTTCATTTTCTTTGTCTGTCTCTCTACTGTCTATAGATTCCCCTCGAAGAAAATGTCAAGGACAGTAAACTTTAACATCTTTTGTAAAAGATGTGAAGTCTGTCATTCTTTGTGCAGAATATAAAGTTTCAGTTTGGCCAAAGCCAACCGCATTTTCAATAAATAGCTAAAATAAAAGAAATTAGCTGTTTAGAATGTAACTAATGCTAATAAGAAAATAATGATTACAATTGCAGATCTCAGTGGAAGAACTAAACAGTATGTTCATTGCATTCCAAACTGGCAAGTTCACAATGACAGATTGGAATCCCAAACCTCTATGAACATTTTTAGTCCTTAATTCCAAAATGTGTCTTTCATTTTAAAAAACGGACTAACACATAGATAAAATAATTGCAGGTGGAAATTTAGTGGCTGGCTGGCAAAAATTCTGTATGGCCCTGATGGGATTTTCACACTTAAAAAAGGTGTCAAAGAAACTTCAAACAAACTGGACTGTGATCTTTTGTGATTACAAACATTGCTACAGTCTTACAACAAACTGCTCAGCAATGAGTCACCCTCCTGTGCGGATTATGTCCCAAACTGTGGGCACATTTTGCACATTTCTCTTTGAAGAATGCACAAAGGTGGGGGTTAAAAAGCCAATTTCAAATATATTGGAGAGTGCTATAGAAATTTAATTTTCTCCTGTGTACCAGCCTTTGAGGCAGTAATATGGTCTAAAATCTGTCTTTCTCTTATGCTGATTGTAGAAATGAATGAAAACTACAGAATCGCTGCAAAACAATGGATCATGAAATTGACTATTTAACTATCAACATCAATACTACCAGCAACCTCCACTGCAGTGGAGACAATTAACTTATTTGCTCTTCATGAATAATTCAGAGACTGTTCTGTATATCAGCTTTTTAACTTTTATCTTTTTGGATACCCTTCTTATTTCTATTCTGAATCTCTGATTTACATTGGTATTTCTTCTCGCATGTAGGTAATTCAAGATAGCCTAGCTAAATTGGCTCCTTTTAAAACATAAGTTCATTTGTGTATGGGAGAAAGATCTCCATGAGGGAAAGGATCATTTTTCATTAATCTTGTTGCAGCCAATCAAGGTGTGGATGGGTTTGGAAGAGAAGCCAATTTATTGCCCCTCATCCAGGATCTGAACAACTTGGAGTATCCTGTCTAGGATTCTGACAAACTGGGGGAACCTTGTTAGGTCATAACACAGGAAGTGTACCATTGGCTTTTTTTCTGAGATATATTGCAAAGTTTGTTACCTTCTTTAATAGATGAGTGAATGATCTAATGGCTGACTTTAGAGATTTGCCAGGTGGGGCATAAAGGTTCTAGTGAGGGAAAGGTGAGAGTGATTTACTTGTAGTAAACTGCAGATGTTTGATTGTTCTTGCAGTTTTTTTTTAATTGCGGATAGGTGAATCCTTCTAAATCTGGCAGAAATTCACCAGCACTTCGTCTAACCTCATCTATTGTATCCGTTGCTCCTGATGTGGTCTCCTCTATATCGGGGAGACCAAACGCAGACTTGGGAACCAGTTCGTGGAGCATCAATGCTCTGTACGCGCCAAAAAACTTGACCTTCTGGTTGCCATCCAAGCCCCTGGTGACGTGTCTGTCCTTGGCCTCCTCCACTGTCAGACTGAGGCCAAATTTAAACTGGAGGAACAACACCTGATATTTCGCCTTGGGAGTTTACAGCCCAAAGGCCTGAATATTGACTTCACCAGCTTCGAAATGTCTCCACCCCCACCCTGTCCATCTCCCAACTCAACTATCCGCTCCACTCTTCCCACTGACCAACCACAATAACCCATTACCTACATCCACCTATCTCCATCCGACCTACCCTCCCCACCAACCCATCCCCTCCCTCTATTTATTTCTGGCTCCTCTCCCCCTCCCCAGACCTGACTGAGGGTATCAGCCCAAAATGTTGACTTCCCTGCTTTTCAGATGCTGACTGACCTGCTGTGCTTTTCCAGCTCCACAATTAATGACGCTAATGAGATATAGACCCCTCAGGCTGTTCAGAAATAACTTGTCTGATGGAAAGGTCACACATCTGAACATTAGCTCTATTTCTCTCACCATAGGAGCTGTCGAACTTGCTGAGTATTTCCAGCACTTTTTGATTTCATTTTGGAGTTTTAGAAGCCACAGTATTTGGCTTTTTGAACATACCCAGGTAACTAACACCATTACTTGCTGCATGTAATTTATGGAAATGTAAATATGTTTATATTCATTACATAATAGAATGAGTGGTGGAGAATGATAACAAATTAATCAACTTTCTCTTGCTGCATCTGAGGAGCTTCTGAGCTCCTACAGCACCTTATGCACATACAGAGCAGTCAATTGCCAAATGCAGCTAACCCCAGGCTTACAGGTGTAAAGCTTTAATACCTTTTGCTGTCAGTCCTTGTCAGCAACTTCTTACTCTTTGAATGTATGATCCTTATTTTGTTCCAGTTCTGAAATGCTTTTTATATATGACTTTAAAATCACAGAGTACTGTGCAGATCAACCTTGAATAAAAGCTTTAACAAATTCATATGGTCCCATTTCCAAATTTTCTGAAGTGTTCTTGAGAACTACGAATGGTCAGAGAAAGGTGATTAATTTGTTATCATTATACACCACCCATTCTATTATTTTATGAACATAAACATATTTACATTTCCATAAATTACATGATGGATGTCAGTCCATTGGCATCATGTTTTATCACGATATTATGGAGGATACCATTGAAACAAAGTAAGGATCAGTTCTAGCTTCAGGACATTAGCTACTTCTGAGAATTTCTTGTAGTTGTGTATTGATTTTATCTTGTTACACTTTTCAGATATGTGTGCAGTGTTCTGTTCAAAAGTAAAGTTGTAATCTGGGGTCTTGTCTCTTAGAGCGGTCTGCAGAGGATTGCAACAGTTCCATTAAGTTCCATCATAAATTATAGTTTCTCCCTCATCCGCATTTTATTTGCATATTATCTTTCGGAAGTAGGGACGGGGATTGCCTGTGATTTAAGGTTTTTTTTTGTACAGAGGGGCCCTTGAGAAATGTGTCAGTAATCAACAAGGTCATAAAGAGATGGCAACTGAAATAATAGGTTCATCAGTACTAGTTTTCCAAATTTCCAAAGATTGACTTCTGTCATGGGGAAGGTTTAAAAGGATTACACCTGTGCACTCAGAAGAGTAAAATAACCAGATAGAGTCAGCACGATCTTGTGAAAGGGAAATTATATTCAACCCATTTTGTGGAGCTCTCTGAGGAATAACATGTGCTGTGGATGAGGATGAACATCTAGCTTAACTATACTTGGATTTCCAAAAGACATCCTATATCAAAGGTAATTAGAGAAAATAAAATCTCATGGTAGGAGGTGATGGACTGGTGGTGTTATGGCTAGACTATTAATCTAGAAACCCCGGTAACTCAGATGCAAATCCAACCATGGCAATGGTGGAATTTGAATTTGATATAAACAGGAATTAAGAGTCTAATGATGACCATGCCAAGAAAAACCTATTTGGTTCACTAATGCCCTGTAGGGACAAATCCATCTTACTGAACATCTTTCCAACTCCCAACTCCCCTCAAATGTGGTTGACTCTCAACTGCCCTCTGGGCAGGTAGGAATGAGTAATAAATGCTTATCTAGCCAGTGCCCTCATCCCATGAATGAATTAAAGAAAAATTCTGTTCACCATCTACAAACAAAAGTCAAGAGTGAGATGGAATACTTTCTACTTGTCTGGACGAGTGCAAATCCAACAACATTCAAGAATCTTGACATCATCCAGGCCTAAGCAGCTTGCTTCATTGGCAATACATTCACAAACATTCACTCCATCCACTAAAATGTTCAGTAGCAACAGTGTGCTTTAGCTACAAGATACATTGTAGAAATTCACCAAGGCTCCTTAGGTAGCATCTTCAAAACCATGACCCCATCATCTGGAATGACAAGGTTACCATGATGCATGGGAACATCACTACCCACACATTCCTCTCCAAGCCACTCACCATCCAGTCTCAGAAATATATTGATTTTCCTTCAGTGTCACTGGGTCAAAATCCTGGAGCTCCTTTCCTAATGGCAGTGTGGGCACATCAATACCAAATGGACTGCAGAGCTTCAAGAAGATAGCTCACCACCACTTTCTCAAGGGATACTAGGAAATGGTAATAATTGCTGGCCCAGCCAGTGGCACCTACATCCTGTGAGTGAAAAAAAGTCTTCTCTTCCAATGAAGAAACTGTTTTACCAATCCTTGTAAATAATTGGCACAATTACGAAGAGAACAACAAACCATTTGATGGTTCTTCCAGTGGTCCTTGCAAACCAATAACTATAACTGTCATGTCAAAGAAGCCATTAATGCTTTCCCTTGGATTCAGAAACAGTGTAGGAACAATAAACTTTTTTTTAATGAAGGTATGTTTACATGACTGACCATTGCTACCAAAGCCAACATTTGTTTCCCATCCCTAAATGGCATTAAAATATCACGGTGAGCTGCCTTCATGAATTCCTAATGTCCATGCAATGTAGACACATCCATTAGGAAGCAAGATCCAGGATTTTAACTCAGTAATAGTGAAGGAATAGCAATATAGTTTGAAGTTAGGTTGCAGATTGGCTTTGAGAGAAACTTGACAGTGGTGGTGTTACCATGCAATCCTAGCCCCTCAGGATAGTAAATTTGGAAAGTGTTATCAAAATAGGTTTGGTGATTTCCTGCAGTGCATCCTAAATATGGTAGACTTCCATGCAATTGTGCATCACATGTTGGAGAGAGAAAGTGTTTAAGGTAGCAGATGGGGCTTTGATCAAATAGACTGTTAGTATTTGCAGATTAATTTAGAGCAAAAAAGTTGAGAATTGTGAAACTGAAAGACCTATATCCTCCATAAAATGTTTGCACTTCCTCCACAATTCCTCAGTTCCGTTCCAGTTAGAATGATGTCCTATTAAGTTATCAGGATTTTATCATTTAAGCACTTTTTAAAAATGTTCCTAATAACAAGCCTTGAATGTGGTATCAGTTTCATAGTCCTTCTCTGTTCTTCTGCCTAAACATTTCCCTTGCATGTCCTAAACATGATGAAGTATAATATTCAAGCTGTGGTCAGATCTGAGCACCATGGATATCCAACATGAAGGCTTCAGACCCACACGTAATTGATTTTAGAATCTCGCACAGCATCATCAAAGAAAACCCTACAGGCCCTTCGGCCCAACAAGTCCACACTGACCCTCAGAGCATCCCACCTGGACCCATCCCCCTATAACCTAATCTACACATTCCCGAACACTATGGGCAATTTAGCATGGCCAATTCACCTAACCTGCACATCTTTGGACTGTGGGAGGAAACCGGAGCACCCAGAGGAAACCAACACAGACATGGGAAGAATGTGTAAACTCCACACAGATAGTCATCTGAAGGTGGAATCGAACCCGGATTCCTGGTGCTGTGAGGCAGCAGTGCTAACCACTGAGCCACTGTGCCATCCCACCACTGTGCCACTGTGCCACCCCACCACTGATCCACCATGCCATCTGGACTTAAAGGCCACTCTGTCCACAACTCCATCAGTTTTCTCAGTATCCCCTCCCTTGTGATTACAATTTCACTGAGCTCCTCACTTTTCCCTACTTCCTGATTTAGAACTATGAATGGATTGATTTTTTCCTACCGTCTATAGTGAAGCAAAATACTTGTTCATTTTATCTGTTTTTTCTTATCAACTATTAATAACGCACCCCATTGTAATTCTCTTTAGCACAAACACTCACCTTGCTTACGCATTTCTTTGTTTAAATATGTACAGAAATTCTTGCTTTTTTAATTTCTGGCTAGCTTCCTCTCATTCGGTCCATTTAGCCCATTGAGTCTGTTCCGCCATTCGATCAAGACTGATATGTTTCTCGACCCCATTCTCCTGCCCTTTTCTATAACTCTTGATCCCCGTACTAATCAAGAATCTACAGGTAGTTCTGCTATAATGCGTGTTTCATTAATGCAAATTGGCTGTAACATGATTGATGAATAGTGGGCGCTGTGTGGATAACGCAAACTTTCTGCTGTAGAGGGATAGAAAATTTCTGCAGCAATTTTCCTATAAGGTGATTTTCTACAGTGATTTTCTATAGCACGAGGTCAGTCAAAAACACAGCTATCATATTACTGGAGAACTACCTGTATTTGTTTCTGTCAAATACACTCTATGACTTGACGGCCACAGGATCCGGTTTCAAGGAGTTCCACAGTTTCACTACCCTCTGGTTGAAGAAATTCCTCCTCATCTCAGTTCTTAAAGGTCATTCTTTCACTCTGACAATGTACTGTTAGGTTCAAGTCTCTCCTACCAGTGGAAACATCTTCTCCATGTCCCCTCAAACCAGGCCTCTCAGAATCTGTAAGTTTCATTCAGATCATCCGTCATCCTTCTAAACTCCATCGAAGGCTAACCCTAGTCCTCAACCATTCCTCATACGACAAGCCCTTCATCACTGGAATCAGTTTTGTAAACTTCCTCTGGACATCGTGAAGCTAGCACATCCTTCCTTAGATACAGGGCCCAAAACTGCTCACAATATTCCAAATGCAGTCAGAGCAGAGCCTTATACAGCCTTAACAGTAAAGCCCTGGTCTTGTATCCTAGTCCTCTTGAAATGAATGTAAACACTGCATACGACTTTCTATCTGTCAACTGAACCTGCAAGTTAACCTTAAGGGAATACTGAACTAAGACTGCCAACTCCCTTTGTGCTTCAGATTTCCGAATTCTTTCCCTGTTTAGAAAATAGTCTACGCCTTTATTCTTCCTACCAAAGTGTATAGTCTCACACTTGCTCACATTGTATTTCATTTGCCACTTTTCTTTGCCCACTCTCCTAGCCTATCTAAGTTGTCCTGCAGCCTCCCCACTTCCTCACCATTACCTGTCCCTTCACCTATCTTTGTGTCTGCTGCAAACTTAGCTGCAATGCCCTCAGTTCCTGTATCCAAATTATTAATGTATTATGTTAATTTTGTGGGTTGAATTTCTACAGTACCTCTTGAATTACCCCCAGAAATTCCTGCCATTGCTGATCCACTGTCTTCTTCACTAGGTTCCCCTTCCAATCAATTCTGGCCATCTCCTTCCTTATGTCTTGCAATTACCTTTACTCAACTGTAAAACCATTACGTCTGATTCCAGTTTCTCCCTCTCAAACTGCAGGGTGAATTCTGTCATATTAAGGTTATTGTCCCCTAGGGGTTCTTTCACCTTCAACTCCCTAATTAAGTCTGCCTTATTACAGATTACTAAATCCAAATTGCCTGTTCCCTAGTGGACTCTACCACAAGTTTCTTCGAACAAAATCTCACAGACATTCCAAAAATTCCTTTTCTGAGATCCACTACCAACCTTATTTTCCCAGTCTACCTGCATATTGAAATCTCCTGTGATTTTCGCAATAATGCCTTTCTTACATGCCTTTTCTATTTCCTGATTTATTTTCTTCCCCACATCCTGACTACCGCTACGAGGCCTGTACACAACTCACATCAGGGTTTTTTTTTTCCCCTTTGTGGTTCCTCAACTCTACCCACACAGATTCTATGCCTTCTGACCCTTTATTGCTTTGTGCTATTGATTCAATTTATTTTCTTACTAACAAAGCAACACCATGCCTTCTGCTCACCACCTTCCTGTCTTTTGGATAGTATATCTATCCTTAGATATTTATTTCTCAGCACTAATCCATTTGTAACCATTTCTCTGTGATATCCACAACATCATACTTGCCAATTTTAATCTGCCTGATAAACTCACTCACAAACAAAGACAGGAATTGCTGGGAAATCTCAGCAGGATTGGCAGCATCTGTGGAGAGAAATCAGAGTTAATGTTTCACGTCCGGTGACCGTTCCACAGAACTTTCCATTCACCGTTCTTTCAGTTTCTTTCAACTCATTCACCTTGTTTCATATACTGTGTGTACTTAAATGTACATCCCTCTGTCCTGCATTAACTGACCCCCTTCTGATAGTTGTCCCCTCATCTGCTGTGTCTGAAGTCAGATTCCTGACTCATTCCATACTCTCTGTCCTATTGCTTGTTCTTGAAACTTTAATCAGCTTTGCTGGTCCCTCTTCCATTTACCTTTATCCATAGAACTGAATTGCTCCATTCTGCCGCACACCCCACCCCCAACTAATTAGTTTAAAGTCATACCTACAATCCTAATTATGCAGTTCCCTAGAACTCTGGTCCTAGCATGATTCAGGTGGAGTCCATTCCATTGGAACAGCTCCCTCCTTCCCCAGTACTGGTGCCAATGTCCCATAAATTTGAACCTGTTTCTCCCACGCCAAATTTTGAGCGACACGTTTACTTCATTAATCTTGTTGACCCCATGCCAATTTGCTTTTGGCTCAGGTGGTAATCCAGGGATTATTACCTTCTTGGTTCTGGTTTTAATTTAGCTCCTAGCTGCTCATATTCCCTCAGCAGAACCTCTTTCCTCTTTCTACTGATATTGCTGATACCTACATGACAACATGATCTTTCCCCTCCCACTCCAAGTCCCTCTGAAGCCCAGATGAAATATCCTGAACCCTGGTTACAGGCAGGCAACACAGCCTTCTGGACTCTCAATCTTGGCCAGAGACGACAGTGTCTATGCCCTTAACCAAAGTATCCCCGATTACAACAACATTTCTCTTTCCTCCTCCCTCTTGAATGTCTCCCTACATCACGGTGCTACGGTCAGTTTGTTCATTGTCCCTACAGCCCCCGCTCTCATCCACACAGGGCACAAGAATCTCATGATCAGAGATGGTATTAAGTTCCACAAATACTTGCATAATAAGAAGTTTACATTATTAATGATCACAACACCTGTGTAACATTTAGTTCAATGAAAAGAGTAGTATTCCCAGCAACAGCTCAGCTTCAGCTCCCTGGCCAGCATTTGTCTTGGACCTGCTGCAGTGTTCCAGTGAAGCTCACCATTAGCTGGAAAAACTTCTTCTATTATCTCCTACATGGGAACCCTGCAGCCTTCAGGACTCAACATTGAGTTCAGTAATTTTAATGTCTGACCATCACCTTTCATGTCTTTTAACAATTCCCACACCCCAGATCCTGTCATGAAATGGGCTGCTCCTGGCACAGTTGACCCATTTTCACCTACTCATTATCCCCATTATCAGCTTTACAATTTCCGATGCTTATTATCAGCCATCATTTGTCAGCCTAACAGTCTTTTGCTCTCTCTCTGTAGGGTCTGTCACCACCTATTCACTGACTCCTTCTATACCCACCCTCCACCCCCTGTCATCAACATAAATACCATCTTTTCTTAGCTATTATCCTTTTGAAGAAGGGTCACTGGACTCAAAACCTTAACTCTGCTTTCTTTCTACAGATGCTGCCAGACCTGCTGAGTTTCTCCAGAAATGTCTGTTTCTGTCTCAGAAACTGGTGTGATTTTGATGGTCTTTCTGTATTTAGCCAGTCTAAAGATCATGCAAATGCTGATGTTCTTTTGAGATTTCCCATGAAAGCAGATGCAATTGTTTTGCCATTAGAAATCAGTGAAGAATTTTGCAATGATGGGTACTCAGTAAAAGGCTCAATTATGTCATGATGGCTGACCTAACAGGTGTGTTGCTGAGGAATTGCACAAATATTTTATACACCAAAATTAATCGAATGTAATTCAAAGCTAACTCATTTCAGCTTTACTCATTATACTGACAAAATATAAAGAAATTTATTTGAAGAACTTTCGCAAGTTCACGCATCGATAGATCATCTGAAAGAAACTGTAAAAAGTTGTTTCTATGTCCTAAGGTAAAGGGAGATATTGAGAAACTGGTGAAAATTTGTGAAGTGAATCTCAGAGTGAGAAATGATCTAATCTAAGTTGCTTCCATTTCTTGGTTAAACACAAGAAAACCCTGTGAAAAATTACCTGTCGATTTCTTTGAAGTGGAAGGGGAAACGTGCTTTTGTTTTGGTCAATAGATATAGCAAGCTGATACACATTGAGTCTATGTTCAATGTCATGGGTGCCAAAACTTTGAGGTATGAAGTTGCTTTGACATTTATGGGTTGTTGAAGGCATCAGCACCACACAGTGGCTCAGTTTATGCCAGAAAAATTCTAAACCTTTGTTATTAAAAATGGAAACAAACACACATTAATACCACAAATCACCCAATACTGAATAGTGCAGGAGAAAGAAATATACAGGTTGTGAAGAAATTTGTGCTGATGTATTTAGAACATAGAGCATAGAACTGTACAGCACAGTACATCCCTTCGGCCCACGATGTTGTGCCAAACTTTTACCCTAAACCTAACGTCTATCTCACCTCCACCTCTACCATATACTATCATCCATATGGCTATCTAATAGCCGCTTAAATGCCCCTAATGAGGCTGACTCCACTACCCTCTCTGGCAATGCATTCCATGCCCCTACCACTCTCTGAGTAAAGTACCCACGTCTGACGTCTCCTCTATATCTACATCCACTCACTTTAAAACTATGCCCCCTTGTAATAGCTACCTCCACCCTAGGAAAAAAGTCTTTGGCTATCCACTCTATCTATACCTCTGATCATTTTGTACACCTCTATCAAGTCACCTCTCATCCTTCGTCGTTCTAAAGAGAAAAGCCCTAGCTCTCTCAACCATTCCTTGTAAGACCTTCCCTCCATTCCAGGCAACATCTTAGTAAATCTCCTCTGCGCCTTTTCCAACACTTCCACATCTTTCCTGTAAATTTGACAGGTTTCAAGCTAGGCAGCAATTTTCAAGTTTCTCTTTGACATAGACTTGACAATTTTCAGTTCTCTTTTAAGATTAATCTCTGTCTACGGGTTCGTTGCTGATCTTACAAGTTATTGTGTAAATGTTTGATTTGATTAAAACCTATGGTCCCAATAAAGTAAGAGAAAAGAAAGAAAAATTGAAAATGAGTTTTGGTCCATGAGTCATGAAACTTGAAGCAAGTTCAGAGCAAGTGAGAAGGTCATGAGGAAAAGCCACTGAGGTGATATGAAGTAGCTGATTGGCAATGTTGTAAAGAGATTAGGTATATTAACATATCTAGTGAAGATCAAGTGTCATGTGGATTATGGTTTGAGGAAAGGGAAAATTTGTCAAAACATGAATCCTATAGTTCGAAGTTCTCCTACAGTACCAACCTAAGAGTCAGAAAGAAAGTGAAGTTCATAGAGAAATTAAAAGATTGCCAGTATCATAGAATCCACCAGCAGAACAAAAGCAAGTCAAGATCTTTGACGAAGACAAACAAATCACTGTCACAGTCACAACCATTAAGTGAAGTCATTAATCAAAGTTCAGGTTTGACATCTACAGATGTTGAGAAAGCAGAATCAAGCTAATGAAGGAGATACTCAGCAAAAAGAGAAAGAAATCATGTAGCCTAATTGAAAGAATGGAGGAAGGAAGAAGAAATATATTTTTTCTTGTCTTCATTTGACAAGAAATAATGACAATTTTGTGAAACACTTACCAGTATTAAGGGTTTTCTTTCAACATGTAAATTGCAATGGTGTTACTGATTTTGTTTCTTTTTGGCGATGATTACAATACAAACAAATGCTAACAAACCCAGCTATTAACATTCTGTCACTGTTAATGTTCAAGACCCACCAGTTGTAAAGATGTGCATTTATATCTCTGTACAGGTTGATTGGAAAAATATCATAAAATAGATCCAATAAGGGCACTTGTAGTGCAGTGGTAGTGTTCCTACCTCTGGACTTGAAGGCCTGGGTATAAGTGCCACCTACTCCAGAAATGTACAATAAATCTCTGAACAGGTTGATTAGAAAATATAAGGTGAATTCAGTCAATGTCTTTAGAGAGAGATAGGCACCGGGGTAGGGGGAGGGGGGGTGGTGGGGAATACAGTTCTTGATTTCCCCTCCAACTCCATTTTGACTTTGCTTCTTCTGATCTCTAGAACTCCCATCCCTCACTTATGATGCTTTGCACGGCTTATAATGGATTTTGCATGTAATTTCCAATTGGCTGCACAGGTATTTTACGAGTGAAGGTATATAGTTAAAGACAAACAAAAAAAAGTCACAGAATTTTATTGGTGGCAAAAAAATGTTTGGTTGTGTGTAATAGCTCTTCAGAATATATAAAAAAAAGCAAAAAAAAACACAAAAATAAAGCTGATCCAGTTGATGCCTTTAGAGAGAGAGGTGGGCACCCTTTCCCCTCTCCCTGACCCTCCCCCAATTTTGATGGTGTGCATTGACTATAATAGGCTTTGCATGTAAATTTCTCACTGGCTACATGAGTGATTTACAGTTAATGCCTAATAAAACAGGCAAGGTGATTTGGTGATGCAGAAAAAATGTTTGTGCGTAAGAGCACTTCTGGATATTAAAGAAAATCACAAAGCAGTGCCTGTAACAGGCTTTGCATATAAATATCCGACTGGCTACATGGGTGAATAACTGGTGGCAACTCACAGTAAAAAAATGTCACGATGATCTGGTGGTGTAAAGCAAAAACATTCAGTGGTGGAAAACAAAAACAAAAAATAGTTGTGTGTGATAGCCCTTCTGGAAACAGAAGAAAAAAGAAAAATAATAAAGTAGATCGAAGGGTCTGGTCCTGAAAGTGGCCAACTTGTCCATTAACAGGTCCAGACAATGGGTTTGGAGGCTGACTGTCTGCCCCTCTACCCTCATACCTGGGCATTTTTGGAGACGAAACATGCAGTGTCCATCACTCCCTCAACACCTTTAAAGAGAGGTAAGCACTATGAAGGATATTTTATTTCCCCCTCCGATCCATTTTGATTTAACCCCTTCCCTTTTTCCCTACCTCCTCCTTGTTTTTAACGTTGAGCACTGTCCATAAACAGAGTTTGCATGTTAATATCGAATTGGCTGCATGAGTGATTTATTCGTGCTGGTTAGTGGGGTTGGTTAAAATGTCACAGTGATTTGGATGTGAGAAAGCCATTCAGTTGTGCATAAGAGCACTTCCAGATAAAGGAACAAAATGAAGCTGATCCACCCAGCTGTCAGGAGCGGTTATTGTCAGAGAACTGCTGTTCAGGAATCCTCACCTCCATCATCATGGGTGTGAGTGACTGGTGGAGGAGAGGCCAGTGGCGGGGTGGGGGGAGCCGGATTGCTGGGTAATCGAGGTCTGACCTGAACGTTGCTAAGGGAATTGGCAAACAGGAAAGCGGTTGACGCTCAGCTCGCAGCCGATGCCATCAATTGATTAAAAATGTTCGTGCACAGTGAGATGTTCAGGTGTGCGTGAAATCCTGCCTGTACACACCCCTGTTAGGCCAGAATTTAATATTCGTCTCAGGGTCCTGAACGTTCCTCAGGAGCCTGCACTGCACAAGCTGAGCCAACCTTTGGGAATGCCCTCTGTGCTATCTACCTAATTATTTAATTTCTAATTGGCTGCACAGGTGATTTATTGGTGACTGCTATTAGTTAAAAACAAAAAAAAGTGTCACAGTGATTTGGTGGTAGGAAGAAAAAATGTTCAGTTGTGTGTGATACACTTCCAGATATTAAATAAAACACTGAATCAGACGCAGTTATTATTGGAGATAGAGAATGTGATGTCCTTCAATGATTTTGATGCCTTTAGGAAGAGGATAAAGTGTTTCACTTCCCCCTCCAACTCCCTGTTGAAGTAGTCCCTTCCTGCTCTCCCTACCCCTCCTTAGTTTTGATGTCTTGCATTTACCTTAATAGGCTTTGTGTGTAAATACCTAATTGACTGTATGGATAATTACTGGTGGAGTTTGTAGTTATAAACAAAAACAAAAATGTCTCAATGATTTGTTGATGGCTAAAGAAAACATTCAATTGTGTGTGATAGCACTTCTGGATAGGAAAATGAAAAAGAAAGCAAAAATAAAAGCAGATCCAGATAGCATTTCCGATATGAAACAAAAATAAAGTAGACCCAGTGATTTCACAACTAATCAGTCTATCTTGGTCTTCAACAATAAATGGTGTTCCTTTCCGGTTGGGCTTCCTGAATTATTATAATAATGTGTTGAAGCTGAAGTTTGAAATTGGGATCAGAAAGGTTCGGTGGTTGTTTTTGACTGACACAAACATGATGGGTTGAATGGCCTTTATCTGCACTGTAATATTCTGACTCCAATTTCCTATTGAACTGACCAAAATCCTTCACATGTAAATCAAGGAAGCAGAGGCACAATTGATTATTCCTTTGTGAATGCAGTTCTACTATTTTTGATGCTGGGCTAAATTTTCACAGGAATGTTTGTAATGGAAATGACTTGACAATGAAACAAATATTGCAGCAAAATTTTCAATCCTACTGAAGAAACTGGCATGCATATTGATCATACTCATTATCAGATGTGTTCATTAGAAATGAAAGTTTTAAAAAAATCACATTTACATGCAATGTAAGAAACAATGGGCAGAATCTTCCCATACTTGGGCCAAGTGTCAATTTTGGGGAGTTTCATGGATAGTTCCCTACATGGGCTGTGGCAACTTTTCTCATGCAATGTTCCACTGGTCAGCTTACAAATTATGTATTGATCCCCAGGGGACCCATCTCATTGAACCATGTGGCCACAGAGGCAGAAATCCTTTTTGCTGATGGGATTTTCTGGTGTTGATACCATATTTAAACCTCAGCTACACATCAGTCTAAATGCCACAAACAAGGAGCTACCATTCCAAATGGGTTGTTTGACTGCATCAAAAGGAGATGGCACCCCACCTTTTTGATGGGGACTTGGGCAGAGTGGTGGAGAAGAGGTCCATCCTAATACCTCAGGGCCACCAACAGAGACCGTGGCACTAGCTGCTGCCAACATGGCTGGAGCTAGAGACCCTAGACTGTGCCATTTCCACAGCCATAAAAAAGGAATAGAATGCATAAGAAAGAGAGGGATTTTTTGCACTCTGCTAGGGTGAGTGCTGCTACCTGATCTCAGTTATTACACACTCACTCCAACTCTGCCACTGCACATACCTACTACGAAGGCTTATGGTTTTCCACTGTTTCATGCAGCATGTTCGCCCAACGGCTCTCATGGACCTCATCTTCCCAAACTGCAAAGGCTTCCTGCCCTCTGGCTTCCTATACACTCATTGGGACACCTCATCACCTGTCTTGATATAACGGTAGAGCAAGGAAAATGAACATCCTCTGAGGTCCCATTACAAATGAAACCTCACATCTGTAAATGTATGTCCTTTCAGTTATTTGGTTGATTTTTTGTCTGTAGGACTGGATTAACTGGATACCACGACAAAGTTAAGCTACCTTTTCGTATATCCAAAGAGGATAGCGGTTACAATGACAAGGATTACTTATCTGCGAAGCATTCTGAATAGCTACAGGTTTTGGACAACTTTCAATTCATGCGCTCATGAATACAGCCAAGACTTAGTAACTTGGTGAGGGATTACTGAGTTAATCAGTATTTGCATAGTTAATGTGAACCCTTATAAGAAGTCCTTGCTTCTTCTCATGTCCCACACTTATGGCTTTTTATACGTAATTATTCAATACTACACAAATCTCTGGGGGCAAATGTTCATTCTACCTCTGCGTTAGAAAGGAGCATGTGCCCATTTAATAATGAATGATGCCCAATATCCTATTAACATTCAAAGCTTATTGTTCTGGTAGGAAAATGGGTGTTAAGCATTGATCGAACTTTTAGATCTTGAAGTGAAGTCCATATTAGCATTATATATGACTTTGACTTTGTGAGACATCACAGTTACTGATGACTGAATGATGATGGATGAATGAGAAGAGTTTGGAGCAATTGATAAATGATAATCAGATTGACTTGCTGTCACGTAAAAGCTGCATCATCATCAAAGACCCTTCACACCCTAGTAATGATCTCCTACAACCTATTCCATCAGGCAGAAGGTACAGAAGCTTGAATACAGCCAGCAGCAGGTTCAGGAACAGCTGCTTCCCAGCCATTATCAGACTGATGAATGGACTCCCTAGCCTCAAATAATGCTGATCTTGCTAACATTGATCTTGCCGAGTTCATGCCCTGTGCAATGTAACCTGTATGCCTCTGACTAAGTCTTTTTTGATCTGTACATCCTTTGCTTACTATGATCTGCCTGTACCACTCATAAACAAAAGCTTTTCATTGTATTTTGGTACACGTGACAATAAATAAATCGATCAATCAATAATGGACATAGCAGAGCTCAATCTGAAGCTCTCAGATACCTGGTCATGAAGGAAGCATCAGAAACTAACTTCCCTTTGTGCCATCTGATGTTAGAAACCTATTTAAATGAGTGTTAACCTTTCCTAAATTCCCAGTCAGAACAGATATATTCTCATTTTAGATATTTAGATATTGTAAATATTTCAAATAGTTAATAATGGTAATGTTTTATTGCAGAACAGGAAAGGCAAAGAATGAACAAAGAAAGAAGCTGCATTTATTTTTATGCATAGGAGTTGCTTTGCTTTGTGACAACAAAAACAATGTACATTCAATGAAAGATGTGTTCACCCAATTCTTATCACTTTGAAACAAGTGTTAGTTATGTTCTGTCTGGTTTTGTTGCACCTGGCAATACTTCACACTATAATGGTGAAAGTGATGTTGCTTCTGGACAATGCCCTCATCTTCCTTCTTGGAAGAGTGGTGCCTTTTTACCAGCTCTTCAGCATCTGTTACATCTCCTTTTGCCTGATCCGATTATGCAGAATGCATCTTTCCAGGATTATATGGTACACACTGTCTGGACTGTACTGCACAGTTTCTCAGATTGACACAAGTGTTGGAACCTCATCTTGATGAATGCTATCACCAGTTCCACAGTGGTTCTAGTGGAAAAATGGACTCTATTGTAACTGTTCTAATTCTGACAGGGGGTTTCTTAAAGCAATCATCCGTCATGGTTGGAGAGGGTAGTCCTAGTCTCCCTGCAGCCGACTATACATGATATTCAGCCTTTTGATTGAAGCTGAATCTTGACTCAACAAAAATATAGGATTTATGCCAGCTTCCAGAATACTTGGCACACAGCCTAAATGATGCAATAGTGATGAACACAGATGAGTTGGGCATGGATCAGGTGGAAAATTTTCCTGTTAATGAGTTCTGCCATGTTTATAACATAATGTTCTCAACGCGACATTGGTATAGCATCCTGCATCTGGGAAAACTCAGCAATGTTGGAAAATCCCACTGCCTGGCTGCAGGACTGACCTCATCATAGACAAAAGAGATGAAACAGTGTGATCTTGGATAAATTGAAATTATAACAGATTTGATACATTTGTGGATTGAGGATCAGGAGATTCCACACAGTTCCCCAGTGGATAGTTGGAGCGAGCCACACAGTTCCCCAGTGGATGGTTGGAGCGAGCCACACAGTTCCCCAGCGGATGGTTGGAGCGAGCCAGTCTCATGACAATTAAGCTCTACTGTCATGTTGCTGAATGGTGAAATGGGATGGCCACCCACTGCTTCAATCCGCAATTCTTAATCCAGGAGATGACACTGCTCTGATATGGTGTCCCAGGAGAGTCTCCACCTGCTCCTGCACTGCTTCCATCATTTGGAGGAAATAACAGAGCGACCTGAACACTTTAGGCCTCCTAAACCTTCTCTACATCCTGAGGAGAACCTCTGCTGTGACTTCTCTGTGTGAAGGTTACTGTTGGTCCTGGGCTTTCGGACACCTTTGAATCTATTCAATTCACCTGCACTGACATTGTATGACCAACATTGACAATAACTCTGGCTATTACCAGGTCCATTTGGAATGGGTTCAATGAATCTATGTAGTTCAGTGATGTGATTTCTGAGCGATCATAGACTTTAACATAGGCTACGCTATAATAGGCCTCCCTGAAGGAAACCATAATGTATCTCTACATGGACCTTTATGACATTACACCTTTTACAGATGTATGGAGCAGAAGGCATGTCATGTATATACATGGCTATACTATTGTATATCTACACTAAATGGACTACAGCAGTTCAAGAAGGTAGATCACACCATCTTCTCAAGGGCAACTAGGGATGAGCAATAAGTGCTGCCAGCAAAGCCCACATCTCATGAATTAATTATTTTTTTTAAAAAATTACATTAGGATATTCTAACAGTGGTAGGAGTATTGCTACTTTACCTCCACTGCTCCCAACCCAAACCAATGCCAATTACTATGGACAGCAGGTAAGGCTACCATTACTTATGGAGTACAACATGAGATGTCAGGAAACAATGCTCAATATGAAGGCCCAGACTAGACATCAGTGACCTGCAGCTGCTCCAACATTCAAGTCAGGAATTGTGCTGTCTAATTTCACACTGGATACCTGGCAGAATTACACACTGCATAGAAATAAGGCAGCTTTAGCAAGTAACGACATGCAAGTGCATACAATTAGGGCCCGCACCACATACTTGAAAGATTCTCATCTCGCTATTGAAATCTTTAGGGTAAGATCAGACTGTTCTGTTTCCTTTGATATTAAGAATCTCATTTTTCTATTCTCATAGTATTCTCCCAAATTCCCCACCATTATCCCTGCTGCTTGTACTGGGAAAATTGTGCTGAATTATTCCAATAGAAATATTTTAATCAATAATTTTTGTGAGCTCTGTTTGTAGAGTCAATTTTAAGACTTGTTGATAATAATCTTTAGTACACACTTTCTATTGATTGACAAAATATAGTTAGTTTGTTTGAAATCACACTTCTTGGATTCGTTGTTCATTTTCAATATAATATTATCCTTGAGGTGAGTAGTTCATTTTATTCTAGAATGTTGTATCTAGCAGTTTTGTGTTTTCCATTTGTAGGTATTTATTGATTTTGAAAGTATCCAGTGCATGTTTCTCTCTGTGTGTATGCTGTTGGGTTCAAAAATGTTAAGGTTAAAATTTGCCTGTCTTTTGGACTAAAAAGTGTGCATGATATTTTGAAAAGTTTTGGGCATGCAATCTTGCCACCAATCTGAGATGTTGTTATATTAGTTCTCGTGTTTTGATTCCCTGGCAGTTACCTCAGATCTGCTTAATTTAAATTTGCAAAGACTGCTTCTGTATCCGTTTTTAATGACCTTCTGCAAAATTTTGGGAGAAACTAGCTGGAATATGTGTCACTTACGCTCTGAAAAGTTTTTACAATTTTTACAATTACCTCATCAGAGTTTCAGAAGATGCTGAAGAAATTGTAGAAGTTTTTTTTAACAACTTTACGTCTTGTGAAGAGTAGACATACTCCTCTCAATGTGTAACAACTTCATCCTACACAATATTCTTTGGGTCTTTCTCCCTCTCATGACTCAGTTGAGGAGTGCTGCTCTTCATGCAGTAGGCCCAAACTTTGACTTCTGCCTTATGAACAAGTTTCCTCTAGAAATAGGATGGGCCTTGGTTGGCCATTTGTGAAAATGAGATTGAATTGTGGGTAAGCCACAAGCCATCTGGCTTCCAGTGCACGTTTAGATTTCTGATTCAACAAGTGGGGTCCCATAGTGTTCTGTAATGGGATCCTCAACTTTTTTGCTAAATATATAAATAACTTAGATGAGGGGAATGAACACAAAGCTAACTTTGCAGATCATACAAAATAGATGTGAACACATCAAATTAATATGTAAAAATCTGGGAGATGGAGTATAATGTGGGAAAACACGAAGTAGTTCACTTTGGCAGGAAGAATAAAAATATCACCTAAAAGGAGAATGACTGTGGATTTCTGAGGTGCAGAAGAATCTTGGTGTTCTAGTGCAGGAGTCAAAAAATCCCGGTATGCAGATATAGAAGGTTAAATTGAATGCTATTCTTTATTAAGATCAGAATTGAAGATTGAAGTCAAGGTGACATGCTTCAGTGATACAGGCTGTTGACGAGATCCCATTTCAAAATACCGTGCACAGTTTTGTTCTCCTTAACTCAAGGAAAGACATAAATGCATTGGAGGCTAATAAAAGGTAATTTTCTAAATTGATACCTACAATGAATGGGTCTTCTTGTGAGGAAAGTTTGGACAGACAGGACTTATTTCTACCAGAGTTTAGAAAAATGAGGGGTGACCTGATTGAAGTTTATCAGTACCTGAATGGTGTTGAAAGGGTATTTCCTCCTGTGGGTGACTTCAAAACTGTGGGGCAAAACTTTAAAAAAACAAAAATTGCCCTTTTGGTACAGAGACATATAATTACTGACCCTTGGGTGAGGTTCTCCAATTCATTAAGGTTCCAGATAGGATATTCAAAACTGTTAATTGTAGGTGAAGAGAAATGAACTCACTCTTCTTTGTATTCAACCATCCCTCTGTTTAATAGGAGTAGGATTAATTTAGAAATGATCATTTCCTTTGTGCGTACCACTCCCCCAGATTATATAAACTTGCATTTTAAAATGGAAATTGGATAAATAATGTTCAAAAGATGAGCCTTAAGGCTTTGTGCCTTAATGCACTGAGCCTTCATAATAAAGTGAATGAATTAATAATGCAAATGGATGATGTATATACAGGTATAATATCGTTGGGATTGCAGATATTTGGCTGCAAGGTGACCAGGATGGGAACGAAACGTTCCGGATTTTCAATATTTAGGAAGGGCAGACAAAAAGGAAAAGGCAGTTGCATTCCTGGTTAAAGCGGAAATTAGTTCAATAATGAGGAAGGGTATTAGCTCTGACAATGCAGAATTTGTGTGGATAGAGCTGTGAAAAAGTGTTCATGAGGGTAATATATTGACCCTCAAAACTGCAGGGGTGATGTTGGGAAGTGCAATAATCAAGGAAATTAAACTTGCAGACAACAAAGGTAAATCTTATGGGTGACTTTAATCTGCATATAGATTGGGCAAATCAAATTAGTAACAGTACCATTGAGGAAGAATTCCTAGAGTTTGTATCGGATAATTTTCTGGACAAATATGTCGATGAACCAACTAGAGAACAGGCCAATGAAAACCAAAAGGACTGCAGATGCTGTGAATCAGCAACAAAAACAGAAGATGCTGGAAAAGCTCAGCATGTCTGGCATCATCTGTGAAGAAAAATCAGAGTTAATGTTTTGGGTCTGGTGACCCTTCCTCAGACCTATTTTTCCAGGAGCAGTTATCTCATTGGAGGCAGTTCAGAGAAGGTTCACTAGAATGATCCCTGGTATGGAAGGTTAGTCTTATGAGCAAAGATTAAACAGGTTGGGCCTGTTGGAGTTTAGAAGAATGAGAGGTGATTCTTAAAGGGCCTGACAGAGTAAATGGTGAGAGAATTTTCTCCTCATGGGAGAGTTGATATCAAAGGGCATAGTCTTAGAATGAAGGTGTATCACTTTAAGACTGAGATCAGGAGGAATGTCTTCTCTCAGAGAGTTATAAGTTTTTGGAACTCCATGCCATAGAGAGCTAGTTGGCAGAGTCCTTGTGTATATTTAAGGCTGAGATAAGCAGACTCTTGATCAGTAGGGGAATCAAGGATTGTAGAGAAAGGGCAGGAAAGTGAACATGAGGAATATCGAATCATTCACGATCCTACTGAATGGTGGAGCAAGCTTAAAGGGCCAAATGACCTATTCCTCTTCCTGTTTGTTATAGTCTTACTTCTGCTCCTGATTCATATGCCCACTGGTTTATAGAATATTTTTGGTCCACAAAAAGAAAAAAGAACATTTTTTTTTTACCAGGTTAATTACTGCTTTTATAACATAATCCATTTTCTTTTTTCTCGAAATAGCATACTAGTCACTATTCATGGATTATATTTCCAACAGGTGTGGCTAAATTGATGGTTACCCTGTTCAGGATTCATGAAATGTTTTTAAAATTTAAAATTTTTCTCTAGGACTTTAGCGTATTTTATTAGAATGCTTTCGTAATCTATATTTCTGTTCTTACTTTTATGTTCAGTTATAATGTAACTGAGTTTCCCATCTAATTCCATAGCCTAGAGCTCCCTTTCCTTCCATACTACCTACTCTGGAACTCAAAGTTTACAGATTGAAAACTAAGTAATTTCTGACTGATGTAATTCCTGCTGGAAGAGCATTTAAAAAATATTTATAATAACTATCAAGTTTATGATTGTCATACTGATGGACATATTTCCCTAAAATTCCTGATGTTCAAGAACATGGAAAAGAAAATTTCTATTTGGTAATTGAGAGACTGGAGCATTCAGAAAGAAAGCTTGTTACATTGACTTGCTGCCACACTTGTAATCTTTTCTATTTGATTGGGCAATGGATATTTCTTCTGTCAGCTTTCTTTACCTGTTACATTTGAAAAAAAATTACCAAATTTTATTTTAACAAGTGAAACAAAATATTTCACAACAAACACGTAGTAGTCATCCCTAGCATCAGCATACCCTTTGTTCACAGAACAAAACTGGAAGTCTGGAATTAGCTAATGGATTACATGAAGATTAGGCCAATTTGTCTTGTCTACTGTAAGTAAACATGATTTATCTTTAATTTCAGGAGAACGATGATTAGTTATCATGTTTGAAGCAGAGCTTTAGAACTGAAATTTGATAAAAGGTCATACTTAAACTGATATTTTCATCATTAAGATACTGATCAATCCACTGATCTGTTTTTTATTTTACACAATTCTTTATACGTAAACTAGAAATTTCTGTTGACAATTGGAGGAAAAAGTGCTTAGTACACTCCTGAATTTCTTAGGTGGGGATAACTTTTTAAATAAAGAAAACTAAAGTCTTCTGTTAATTAAAGTCATTAAAATGTATTAAGCTACTAGCAGCAAGGGTAATTTTGTTTTACTGTCCATGGGGAGACTGTAAACCAAATAAGCAAATTTGCCAAATGATCTCAAAATAAAAAATTACCGACAAGATTCCGCTTTATGTGACCTTTAACACAAGTCAGAACCAACGCAAATTAGAATCACCGGAAATTGAACATGAATTAACAGGTAAATGATACTTCATATTAAAAATAAATTTCACCTTTCACAAATTCCACAAATTGGATATATAGTCGATACAAAAATGACACATCTTGTACAACCCCAAGGACAGCGAATCAAAGATAATCAGGATTAGATAAAAATTTGGAACTTAAAACACAGACAGATCAGTCATGATCCATATCGAATGGCAGGGTGAGGAGTTAAGAGGCCTATTTCTGCTCCAATTTCATATGATCATACAAACATTCCCATCATACCCTGCACAAATCTCACACTATGAAGCCAATCAATTCTTCAGGATGCTGTTCTTCAGTCATGTTGAGTGGGTCAACAGCTTTGATATCCATGTTTCTCTGGTACAATTATCATCAGTAAGACACAATCCTACAAAGCTTCTCTCCCTCTGGACACAGCTGTCCTGATGGTGTAGTTTTCCAGTGTTAGGAACATAGGCACAGGAGTAGACCACTCAGCCTATTGAACATGCCCTGCCGTTCAATATGATCATCGTCGATGGAACACTTCATTGCTTTTTAACACAACCATCTCCACAAAACTGTATGTCATTGGTAATCAGAAATTTATTGATCTCTACCTTAAACATACTCAAAGACTGTGCTTTCTCAGCCCTCTGTAGTAGAGAATTCCAAACATTCACGAATCTCTGACTTTTTAAAAAAAACAAGCTTCTTATCTCAGACTTCAGTGGCACTCTGTTATTTTTTTAATTTATGCCCCATAATTCTAGGCTCCTCAGCCAGTGGACACTCCTTACCTATATCTACCCTGCCTGTCTCTTTAAGTATTTTCTACGTTTCAATGAGATCACCTTTCATTCTGATGAAATTCTAGAGAATGTAAGCTCAGTTTGCCCAACTTCTCTTCACAGGACAGTCCTGCCATCCTGGGAAGAAGTCTGGTGAACATTCACTGCACTTTTATGGTCATTTCTTTCCTGATAAGACCATAACTGCCCACAATATGTCCTTTTGGTCTGCCTCAACTCTCACACAATTGAAGCAAGACTTCACTCCTATACTCAAATCATTTTTCAATAAAGGCTAACATTCCATAGCCTTCCTAATAGCTATCTGCACCTACATGTTAGGCTTCGGTGACTTGTCAATAAGGACACCCAGGTCCCTTTGTACATCTATACTTTCTGACCTCTTACCAATTAAGAAATATTCTGTACATCTATTCTCCTCCCGAAGTGGATAACATCACATTTTTCCACATTACATTGTGTCTGCCATATTCTTGCCCATTCACTAAGACTGTCCAAATCCTCTGAAACAGCTTTACATCTACCTCAGAATAGACATTTCCACTTAGATTTAAATCACCCACAAATTTGGAAATATTACATTCAGGATTAACCTCCACATCATGAATACATATTCTGAACAGGCCCAAGTACTGACTTTTGCAGTACCTGATTAGTCGTAGCTGGCCAATATGAGAATGACCCCTTTATTCCTACTCTTTGATTTCTGTCTTTTAACCAATCATTAATCCATACCAGTCCACTGCCTCCTATCCCATGTGCTTTAATTTGTACAGCTTCTGTTTTATGGGCAACTGTATCAGTAGTTTTCTGAAAATCTAAGTTTATTGTGTGCAGCTCTTCTTTATCAGTTTGGTTCATAACATGTTCAAAAAAACCTCCAAGTTCTTCAAACATGATTTTTCATTTGCAAATTCATGCTTACGGTTCCCTCTCAGATCATTATCATCTGAGTATCTATCACATCCTTTAGGTTTTAGTATTTTCCCTACTACTGATGTAAGGTTAGCAGGTCTGTAATTCCCTGTTGTTTCTTGTGCTTCCTTTGTAAACAATGAGGTGACATTTCACTCTTTTGAATCCAGAGGAATTATTCCAGAATCACTGGCATTTTGGAGGAAAATCACTAATGCATCAATTGTCACTACATCCACTTCTTTCAACACTCTGCGATATAGACTATCAGATCCTGGAGATTTATCAACCTTCAGCCCCATTAATATCTTCAGTATGATCATTTTACTGATATTATTTTTCTTCAACATTTCATTCTCCCTAACCATTTGGATCTTAACTTCTGAGAGACTTCTGCCTTCCTCAATAAAACAAGTATTTTTTGACATTTCTCTATTCCCCATTACTTTGCCTGTAATGAAATCACATTCATTTTATCCAAACACTTGCTTCTTACACTCCTATAGATGCTTTTACAGTCCAAATTTATGCTTTTTCCTGGATTACACTTATATTCTATTCTCCCTTTCCTTATCATTTTCTTGGTCTAAAAATATCCGAATCCTAAGATTTACAGCTATATCTGGAAACTTCATAGGCACTTTCTTTTAACCTTTTACAATCCTGAACATCCTTTGTTAGCCATGGTTGACTGTCTTTTCTTGCAGTTTTGCATTGTGAGGTAATGCATAATTGCTGAAAGTCATGTAATAGTTCTTTAAAGACTATCCATTGTCAATGTACAGTCATGCTTTTTCATGTATTTTCCCAAACAATTTCAGCCAATTTGTGTTTCATGTTTTCATAATTTCTGTTATTCAAATTAAACATTTTTCAATTGATATTTTCAATGAACCAATAAGTAATATCTCAGTGGATCAAATGGCCACTTATAGGAAATGAATACCATTTTTTAACATTTCTGAGCTATTCATACAGCTTTGCAGATTTTAGAACTTTTTAGCTTGTGAACACTATACGAACAAGGATGCCTTTCTCTCCTTCTGCTAAAAAGAAAACAAAACCTGACAAATTTCCTGCGTGTAACTTGCCTTTTCTCACTCACAAGAAATCTTTGTGCTCCTATTTCTGTCTCTATTTGCTTTTCTTTTGTGTCACAACAATAGGGCGACCTTCCAGATCATCTGCTTAAAACTGTTCTTTGTATCTGCCATTTACATGACTTCTGATCTTAATAGATTTCAAACAAAACAATTTTCCTATCTTAGATACCCTAACTCCTTCAAATAGTGCCTTCAGATGAACCTTTTAAACACTAGAATTGAAATTGTCATGAAAGAACACACCACCCTATTAATACGCATTGGACAGCAAACCCAGAAGTAAGAAATGAATGAAAGGATGGAGTTAAAAATCCACACGAGTATTGAACGTGCTTCCAGTTTAATGATCTTAGACCACTCATTCACCAGAAATTGCAATACATTGTCTACTTAAAATTGGGTCCTTAAAATCTTGAATTTAAAACAAAAGTGGAAACCACAAAAATACTTATAGGGTAATGGGACCTTCTCCACTGTTTGTACTTTTGTTCAAAATTATCTTTTATTACTAAAGCTTGAAAATGGTGCTAAAGTGCAATGTACTGGCAATGATGTACATTGTTATGTTATGCTCTGAACTGCTGTGTCGCATGTTTTCCTAATTGCTGTATTGCCATTTTTTTCCTGTAGGTAATGGAACCCTATCCTCAAAAGATATCCTTCTTACTGATGTTGTTGACAGTGTGTTGCTCCTGCCTCTTGATTGTATTTGTTTCTGGCAACAGAATGATCCTTCTGTCGATCTTTCAGGCAAGAATTTAAATCCCAATTGCAGGAGGCAATATTTCCTAAGAAACCAATAAAATAAAACTGTATTTGTCTCACGCAAGCCAATAAAGTTAAATGCATATTTATAATAATTTCAGTCAAACAAAATTCTTTCTTTTGGTTTATGAAATTACAGTTCACAGCTTAGTGCATATCCAAACCAAGGGTCCTCACATCTATATTTTGGGACCATTGTTACAAATATTCAAATATTTGTATATCAAACAACACTGCTTGTCATCACGATTTGTCATTTTAAATTATGATTCCAAAGTAAAATGTTACAGTAGGAAATGGAGCACTTTAAACTGCAAGCATCTATTGGATTAGGAATGGGAATGGAATAAATTGTGTTGCACACCACTCTAGCTCAACAATGTGTCTCAGTTCTAACTTTAGAAATATGTCACAGCAGCACCCTTCCCTGTATTATTCACTCTGTTGTGTGATTAGCTGTATCAGGAGCAGGAAACACAATGTTCCAATTCTCCTTGGGAATTTGTTTAAAACTATCCAAATGACTTTCATATAGAACATTTAGAAGATACAGTGGCAGGGATTCATCTGATCCTGGCTTCATTACAGCTTAGTTTCAGGGAGTGAAATTATATTTACTATATAATAAAATAGAATGTTAATTTATAATTATGATAACAAAAGCTTTGCATCTGAGCTGATCTGACATCATCCTTCAACAATTGAGAACATTTTTCAGCAGTCACAAGAAATAGCGTTAAATGTGATTTGATTTTACCTGTTCATTCCCCAACTATTCATCAATACTCCTGTTCCTCTAATCTTGCCTTTATGCTTCACTTGCAGAAAATAGTTTACCCTTCATTTGCTAATTCTATGCTATTAAACTGGGATAATTACCATGCTTTATTTTCTTGTAAGGCAATTATTTTCATGTTGATTTAGAATAAACTGTTTGTGATCACGTGCATTGGAATTCTGTATTACTGTTGGAACAATTTTATTTGTAGGAAAACACTATAAGAGCAAAAAAAATCACATTTTTCATAAAGCTAAAAGGCATAGCAGTGTGACAGTATTCCTAGAGTCATAGAGTTATACAGCACAGAAACAGACCCTTCGGTCCAACTCCTCCATGCTGACCTGATATATTAATCTAGTCCCTTTGGCTGGAATTTGGCCCATTTTCATCTAAACCCTTCCTATTCATGTACCCATGCAGATGGCTTCTTCTGGTGACTCATTTGAAACTGAGATGAAAAAATTGTGCTCCTAATCCAATCTATACTGCAACTGAAGCTTAATTGGCTCTGATGAATAAATTTTAAACATTGGACTATACTTCATGATAATCCAAAACACTATCAATGCTTTGGAAATGTTGAAATTTTGAAATGATATGTTTCCTAAAGTTGTTTTATCCCTTGGAAGCAACGCTGGACCAAGTGTCCAAAGCCTTCTGTGACCAGGAAAATGTAAAAGGTATCTATATGAGATTACTACATCTTTAACAGTAGAAAGAGAATGTCATGCTTAACATGTCATCTTACAACGTTTACTTTCTGTCAGTGAATATAATGCCACATGGTAGCAAGAGAAAGCCCTAACCAAAACAGCCTTTTGGTTGATATTTGATGTTGAAAAGGTGTAAATAAATTCAAATTATTGTTAATTTTAATTATTTCTGACCATGTTGAAATGATTTAAGAACATTATGCAAATTGGAGAATTCAATAGATAGATTAGCAGCCATAATAGTTTATAAAAACACACACATGCTGATAACATGATTTACTATAGAAACTGAGTTTAACTTCATTCCATGAAAGAAAAGGATTAGAAACAGGAATGATCACTGTTTTTATTCATAATAATTCTAATCTTCTCATGCCTTAAAGAGGGCCAAAAAGTAAGCATCACAGTGTCTATTTCTTTTCCTTTCAATAGAAAATTCCACAGTTCAAATCAATAAGAACATGCTACCTTTTATTAAAATAGACATGCCGCTACCCCTGTGGGACCTCTGTGTCTCAAGATCACATTGATCTTTAGGATTATGTAAATTAAAATGAAGGAGCACTGTCAGTTCAGCTCCTTTTGTCGAGCTGGCTGCTTTTTGTGATTTTTAGTCCAACAGTGTGTTACAGGGCTTTGATATTGACTTTAATTCACGGTTCTCTCTCTGGTGAATGCCTTACAGCAAAAGAGCTTTTTTTTAATCAAGGCACACTAATTAAAGATATGATACGAGATCCATTTGAAAGTTTGTACTGCTTTATCAAGTCTTAAAAAGGGACAAAAGGTTAAAGCATGTTTTTTTGAAAACTTTGAAGATCTGTGAAAACTGCAATAAGGTGTCACTTCATTTGTATCTAATAGTGGGATAATTTATTAATTTTTCATCATGCAGCAATGAGCTATATTCTTTACTACATTTTTTTGATGTTTTTAACACAGAGAACTTCTGTAAATTTTGTTTTAATCACTGAATCTGAAAGCCCAATTTTGTTATTGCTATGGCAACAATTTGAATCTGGCACAATGTGGTTTTACAAAAATGCCTATCTTGGCATTTTCTTTATGCAATGTTATGATAACCTTTATTGCTCATGAGAAAGCAAGAGAATAATTGAGTGGGAGTGGCTCTTTGATTATTTCCTGAATACCTTCCAACAAAAAAAAACATAAAGTATGACATAATTGGTCAAATTCTGTTATTGCAACAAGCTCCTTTTCAAGTCATATCTTATAATGTCTTGGAACTGTAGCACTGGTCCCTTCCTGTCACTAAGTCAAAATGCTAGAATATCATCCTAACAGCAATTTTGTGCATCTACACCAAACGGATTACAGCAGTCTAGAAGACTGCTCACCATCATTTTCTCAAGGCAATTAAGCTTGGGCAATAAATGCTGGCCTTACCAATGACACCCACATCCAGTAAACAACTGATACAAAACTATCTGCATTCGCAGTTTCTTACCAACAGCTGGTCACAGACATTTTGTGAGTTTCGTGTGACAAAGCTAAGGCTAATAGAAGCCTGGGCGCCAATTATAAATGATCTCGAATTTGTGTGTGCAGTGGAAGAAATGACCAATCAGATTGAACAGTCACCTAAACAAATCCACAAGCTTTCGGAACAAGTGTGGGCCATTTTGAGGGAATTTTGGTGGTGATGCCAGTAGGTTTGCAATTTAAGGGTCTTGACTGACACTCTTTAACTTTGCCAGAGTATTAATATCCCAGTTCCAAGTTTTCCAACAAATCAAATAGGATACATGAGGTCATGTACTGAAACTGTCAAGGCAAGGATTTCTCATTGGAGTGATCCTCTGCAGACAGAATGGCCGAATTGTATATAGATCTTGAGACTTCACCAATTATATGAGTAGGGAGGAGACTTGAGAATGATGACCTCTTAGGTGTCTCACTCTTCATTGGAAGTCCTGCTGTGGAATTTGAGTGATTGAAACGAAGTCACCTCAGAGAGGAACATATTGTATGAAAGAACAGGGCAACGGAAATAAAGTTTCTGTAATTTCCAATTTGAATATCTTGCCCTTAGGCTGAGTGCCTGGCATGAAGTGTATATTGTAAGTATCAAGGGTATCACGTTTGAACAAAAGAGTGAGGCATGCTGTATGGTAACATGATGAATTATACTATTTATTTTCTGAATTTTGAAGTCAAACTGTTTTATAATGTGTTTTTAGAAATTGTATGAGTTAAAACATATCTTTGGAAAAAATGAGCCAAGCAGGCATGGATAGAAGTAGCTGGGGAAACCAACAGCAGGAATGTACTTCCTCCAAATTTGATACAGTGGACCAGAAGGTTCAAAGGACCACAGGAGAGGTGGAACAGTGTGAGTTATATCACTTTCAGCTGCTACACAGCACACTCTGACCTTGCCAACATCCGCCTGTGTAACACTTCTCAGACAAACTTACATTGAAGCTCCACTCATTCATCTCTCTCAAAGCAGCTCTGGATATCTCCTTCTGAACATCCAAAACCCACACTCTCCCATTCATCCTTGAGGTATGGATTTGAGATGGCATGAAATCATCTACTCTCCACAAATATTATCCGTCTCTACACCTGATGTAATCCATTTCTGTCACTGCCAGCTCTCAGTTTATTTTTCTCTTTGCAGAACAGGGGTGTGGAGGAGGGAATGGGCAATGGTAGGGAATGGGCTAGTCTTGCAAAGGATGATCATCTTGGTAGGCATTGTTAATGCATGCTCACCTGGCCCACTGAAAAGGAACTCTTGTTCTGAGTGTTTGCTGATGTCAGCAACATGCTTCCACGGAGACTTCTGAGGCACCAGTGCACAGATCTTGTGCTGGCATCTTGCCTCCTTCGAGCTAAGTCTCAATGCCCGTCCTCTCTGTCCGAGGAGTGGAACGTGGTCAAAGAGAAAGCAGCTGGCAATGTTTGTTTTCCTAGCTTCTATTAGTGCTGCTGATATCACTCCTCTTGTCCCTCATCAGAGGTTGAAAGTAGAGCTGCGTAATGTCACATGCTAGATGGCACATTTGTTGCTATCAGCAGAAAAAATACAGATGAAAGTAAGTGAATCACAGATGAACAAAGTGACTTCCAAGAAATTAGCAATCAACTGTCAAGCAGTGATAGAAAATGCTCCAATAAAGTGCTGTGAGTAGCAGACTGTCATCTCAACATGGCTGCAGCTATTCCATTTTATTAAAGAAGCATTCCTCAATGAGCTGTTACCTCAATGCCACTGATGAGATTCACAGTCCTTGGGAAACACATGTGCTGATAGCTAAAGCCCGAACTCTGGGTTAAATGCTTAACAGACTTTCTAACTGAATATTTTAACATCTTTTTCATCAAATCTGTGAGGGTTTCGTGCTCACGCCTAATTGCATCGAGATCAAACCTGGAGGTTCTCAAGATCATTCCAACCTACTCTAATTTTTGAGGCTGTTGATGGCAAAAATAGTCCTGAGAGTCTTTTTCACCATGAGACATAGGTGGCCTGGGTTTTCAGTTTGCTGCTGAGCTATGGCCAGCAACCACTGAGATTGTGCCATGCACTGCAGTTCCCAAGAACTGGCTAGATTTCAGTCTTTCAAAAATATTACTCATGTATATGTTGACCCTTACTTTTACCTAAACAAAATTGTAATTCAATGCTCAAGTTATACCTGAGTATGTATAATATGTGCACAAGTTTGTAGATCTCGAGGATATGGAATGCACTGATCAGTTACCAGAGATGGATCCCAAGACTCAACAAAGTCTTTTTAATTTTCATCTTGTCTGGGCTGATTGGTATCTAACATGTCTGAGATCCACCAACAATATTTAAATATGGTTATCTTCAACACATTAACACATACTCTTACAATAGAAATCATCACTGAGAACAAATGTCAGGGTTGTTAAGTCAAAGAAAACCTTTTGAATGCTGGTTCCAACAGCAAATATGAATACAAATAAACCTGCAGTTCAAAAGGACAAATCATTATGCCAAACTAAAAAGCAAAAAAAAAGCAGAGAAAAATTGGCTGATCTTATCAGGTGGAATACTCTTCAATCTAATGGCGAATGTAAATGCAGCTGCATGGATCTACTGTTTTCAACTTTTAACAGAACATAACACTGTCCTGCCATGAAGTGCAGATTGATCCTGATGGGACATTAACATTTAACAAGAAATCAAAACACCTCACAGATAATTGATCGAAGAATACATCACAATTTCATGTTTCGTACAAAGACAAAGTTTATTCTATATCAAAAATAATTGAACAAATTGAGCAGTATTAATTTAGCGCTACCATTTAAATTTACTTCCCCTAAGAGTTGCTGCATATATATTACAAAATGCTTGAAGTTCATTAGCTTTTTTTCTGCAACCAACCCAAAACTATGCCATGGCCCTCAGAAGTAACTTTGGTTTTTCCTCTATTTCAGCTATTCTCTAGGGTATGAAAATTTATGGAAATTTTTCCATTAGCTTTTGGTGAGGTGATTTTCGCTTCAATATGTTATAACTATGAACCTCTTAGCTGAAATTTGGGCTTCACTGCTTTCTTGCTCAGGGATTTAAACGTCAAGAACAACATTAATTCCTAATGACCCTTGAAGTTCCTGCTGCTTTTGTACAGTTCTGGTCTTGTAACTAACCTCTAGCCCCTGGCAGACACTTCCTTGCTGCTTCTTTCAAGTTGACTAACCAAGATAACTGGTTATGCAAACTGCTTTTGACCTGTGAGGCTCACTGTAAATTTTCTTCCTTTAGCTTTGAGATAGGCAAATTTTTCACGTTCCTTTTCCCTTGAAAATTGTAAATCATTCTCAAACCTCACCCGTATTCTGCACAGTGAATTATAAGTATAATATTTTCTCTGCTTAAAATGGAGGCCTGATGAACCATCATCTCCCCTTTTTGCTCTCAATTCACTGAGCTGTAATCTACCCTCAGTCCAAAAACTGCAACTGCTTGCTTTCTATCAAGTACCCAGATAACTTTAACAAAGTAATTTCTAACTCCCACAGCTCATATTGATTATTTGGACATGTTTTCAGGAGGTGCTACTCATGCTTGTTCAGCAGCTCAAAGTTTTGATCAGGAAGTCATTTGGGCCCTTGATATACAAGTTCTACAAGCAAATTTAATTGCCAGCCAGTACATAGCAAGAGTAATCAAGAAAACTGAAGATAAATATAAAGAATAGCAAACTTTGGGAAGTGTTTTCTCATTATTTAGCTTTGACGGGAGAATCAACTGAAACCTGCTGAGTATTTAAGCAGAACCTTTTGGTGATATCAGCTACTGTTGACATGTCATTTTCTATAGGAAAATCCTTTTAGATATTTGTTGGCCTCCAGTATAAAATTCAGAATCCAACAAGATGATCGGTAAAGAGCTATAGCCCTATAATATGTCAAAATGTTTGCGCAAGGGTGAAATATGGACAAACTAAGCAATGTACTTGCAATTGATAAGGTACCAGCAGTTATTAAAAAATAAATCTGCTTCACTGTTGCTGAGGAGTTATTTTGATAGTTTCTAGACAATATATGGTTAAAGTACATGTAAGGTTTCCAACAAATTGTATTTTATTCATGTCTTAATCTGTAATATGTATGACTTCATTCTTATTAGATGCGATACTAAAATGTAGTGCGCTCTATTGGCATGTCGCAGTATCCACAAGTGTAGCTCAGCATAGCGTTCTCTGTTGCTTACAGAAGAATGGGGGAAAGCATTGAAATATCAGCCATCCTAGAATCTGAATAAAAATAAGTCTGGCTTATGTGTGAAAAGGGTCACTTGTTTCTGATAATGAGGGACAGAGAAAAAGAATAAAATAACTAAGTGAATA
The DNA here is from genome assembly GCF_021869965.1 of Rhincodon typus. Taxonomy (NCBI): domain Eukaryota; kingdom Metazoa; phylum Chordata; class Chondrichthyes; order Orectolobiformes; family Rhincodontidae; genus Rhincodon; species Rhincodon typus. Next base: position 30,933,740 of record NC_063343.1, read on the forward strand.
TGATCAAATTATCTCATAAAAAATTAAATGATTACATTTCTAATAAATATTTAGGCTGAACTCTTCTCCCTTCCTGGAATGCATAATTTGACATCATGATAGTCTGTAGGAATTTATTGTTCTTTAATTTGTCTGAGTCAGGTGTAATAACAATAGATACATAAAAACCCTCTGACAAGGAATGATTGAATCAAATTCTTCAAATGAAATGGAAATTAGTTGAGATAATTGCACATCGGAAGAAATTGTTCAAAAGAATGAAAGACACTTAAGATTTGTTATTCATGAGCAACAAGCTGTGAATTTGCCTGTAAGTTGTTAATCTAGTGCATGGGCAGCCAATTGTTCATATCATCTGTTAGTAGCGATGCTGGACAACTATTGTTTTTATTTTAACAAAATCATGGTTGAGTTGACATTATTCTTTTAAATACTTTGATCTGGCATCCATACTCAACAAGAAATGCTAATTCCAAAGGATTTTAATTTCAGAGAGCTCCTTCCAATGAAGGCAACTGCCAGTGTATCAGAACTCAACAAAAATTATTTGTTTACTTTTGGCACAGCAGCTAATGCTAAATGTCACTTTCATTGTGGTGTCAGAAGCGCACAAATCATTCTTCATATTAATATTTTTAGAAGTACTTTTAAACTTGTTCTTAGTGTAGCTTTCTTTATTCATTCATGGGATGTGAGTGTCACTGACTAAATAAGCAATTATTGCTAATCCCTAAATTCCTTGGAAAAGTTGTCTCTGAAGGGGGATAAAAGTAAAGAAAAACAGCAATACTTGGAAAGGAATGTACTGGTCCCTGTTTTGAAGTGCACAAGATGAGTTGAATCTATATACATCATTTTCATGTTTAACTACTTTTTCCTTCTGGGTGATTAGCTGCCTTCTTGAACCACTGCAGTCCTTGTGCTGTTAGGGGGTTTCCGGATTTTGACGTAGCCACACTGAAAGAATGGTGATTTGGTTTCAAGAGGAATTTGCAGGTGATGGTGTTCCCATGCATCTGCTTCCCTTGTCTTTCTAGATGGTAAAGGCCATGGGTTTTGACAGTACTTTTGAAAGTGTAAGATTGTCGCTATTGTGTGTCATTGGTGAAGGGACTGAATGTTGAAGGTGGTGGATGAAGTCTCAATCAAATGGGCTGCTTTATCCTGGATTGTGTCAGTCCTCGAGTGTTATTGCAGCTTCACTCAGCCAGGCAAGTGGGGAGTGTTGTGTGTTGTTCATAGTGGGTCAGTTTTGGGGAGCAAGGAGATGACTTACTCATTGCAGGATTCCTAGTTGCTGATGTGCTCTTGTAGCCTTAGTATTTATATGGCTGGTCCAGTCGAGTTTCAGGTCAGTGGCCAGGATGCTGACAGTGGGAGATTCAGTGATGGTAATGGCATTTGAAGGAAAGAGAGTTAGATTCACTCCAGTTGAAGATGGTTATCGACTGTCAGTTGTGAGATGCAAATGTCACTTGTCATTTAAGATATATTTTAAATTGTGGCATTTTGTGTTATAAATTTTTTCAGCTAATCACGGCATATTTGAGTTTCTCGTTAAATGTTTATAGTCCTTGTAGGATTGTAAAAGTGGATCCTGAAATTTAAATCATTCCCTTTCACTTATGCAAGCTTGGGGCAACAAAATTGTTAAGTACTTTGAGAATAGGTTGGCAGATGTTCAGTTGGTCACTATTACCCAAAGAGTACATTAATGCTTTGCATTACAATAATATTTTACATTAGAGAACACATTAATACTTAATTACATGCGAGGTGTGCTCAGATATGCACAGATTCCTAAAGGGACTTTGTAAATATAAGTTCTGATGCTTTCATTATTCTGATGTAACGTATAAACAAATGTTTTAAGTCTGTCTCTCATTCTGGTTGAGCTGTGTTACCCTGGCATTGTAGATTCAGGTCATGAGGGGCAAGCAGAATCTGGAATGAGATGACACAAGGCGGATTTTTCATCTTGTTGTATTTCAATGTGATGATGGCCTCACAATCTATGATCATATGTGTAAATAACTGCAGTGAAATACAAAGTGGACAGTTTGGTGGGAGAGCCTTAACAATGGAGGAAGTGATGCTCCTGTCTGTTGTTGTTCCTTTACCTGGACACGCCAAGGTGTATCTCTGCCTTGAGTCTTTGGAAATGGGACCCATGTGTAGTGAGGAATGATTAATTCCATTACTATATTCTATGCGGTCCTTGGTTGAGCAACATGGAGGGCACTGGTTAATGAACTGCAGCCTCTGTGCAAAGATATAGTGAGGCTATGGTCTCCCTAGTGTTCTCAGAGATTTCTCTGAGTGCAGCACAGAACTCCAGTACCACTGCAGGAAGTTTTCCTGGTTGGCTCTGTATAAGCTGAACATGGAGTTAGACATTTATCTCACACTTAAGATCAAATATCATGGCAGCTTGTAAGTTGCGTTGCCATGACTCCATGACAGTCATCTCCTGTCTAACACAGGCAACAAGAACCTGTTCTGTAGTGGCCAATAGTTTTGGGAGCTGTTTTCTATTATGGGCCACTTTTTTTCGATAAGGGGAAAGGGTTTGTAAGTGCTTGCAGTGCAGTCCGTATGGCTGATGAGTCTGCTACAATTGAAAAGCAAAAAGTGTGTGCAAGCTCTGAGATCTGA
>NC_063343.1:30936894-30961894 GCF_021869965.1 Rhincodon typus
AAATACCAGGTTTCAAAAGGAAGTGTTTGCCTGATTGGTTGCTTTTCATAAGATTTATCAGAAGGTCAGAATTCACTGAGCATGAATTTACACACATATATTAACCACTAGTCCTTATACAGTCCACATATTGCCGCATATGAACTCTACCAATGCAACTTGGACAAATGTATTTCCATACCAACCAGAAATCTATTCACCATTTATGTTCTTGGGTGGTCTCACCTGGCATATCACCATGGAAAATAGAATTAGCTACAGTGTCTTTAACCTTGAGAGAAAAGTCACTGCATGTGTGCATGTGTGACGTGTGTGTGTGTGTGTGTGTGTGTGTGTGTGTGTGTATGTGTGTGTGTGAGAGAGAGAGAGACATTCCAATTTTAGCTGTGTGGTGAATCAGGCATTGAGGCTCCACAATAGAAAATATCTACCATCAGATGAGCTTATCAATCTTCACTTTTTCTGTCTCCTATATGAAGAAATGCTCCCTCACTAATTGAGGAGAGAAATCTCTAATGGAACTCAAAATCTGTCCTGTTTCCAATCACAGGAATATCTACATTGCACTTGTTTACAAAACGTGGACCCTGAATTCAATGCCAAAGCATTAGGGTCCTTATGTTACTTTCACATAAGTGTACCACTCTCTGCATATACTGCACTTCAAGTCTGCACTGTCCTATTTACACATAATCCAACTACCTGACGTACTGTTAAGATTTGAAATATAGACCACGCAGGTCCTGTGTTTGTACTCATCAAAAATGGCATGAGGCTGCAAGATGACAATTCTCTTAATGTTCCTTTAAGGAATAAGAATGGGAATTGGATAAAAATCATTTGTCATGCATGGCGTGTGATTTATGTATATATATATTAGTATCAGTTATTTTAGACTTTTGAATTTTGAACAAGTGGCATATGAATTTTGTGTGTCTGAAGGGTTTAATGATTAACTTGTAAGTGTTTGTGTAGACATGATTATTCCTTTTAAAGCATAACATGAGAGAGAGATTTCTTGGACTGTAATGGAGATTTGTTTACAGTCGGACAGTTTAATAATGCACAATGCAAACAAAGTAGTACACTAAGAATTCTAGAAGACTCTGGAATCATTGGGAGCTTAAGGGAGACACCCATAGTTTAGGAAAAAGCTTTTTAGTTTCAATTTGGAATAGTTTACAGAAATCTTGGCTGAAGCTGGATGTGTAAAAGAGTTACTCCTAAGAAGACAGTAGTTTAAGAATATCTAGTAGTAGTTACCTCAGAATAAGGAATTTAGTTTAAAAGTTGCAGACCAAAACTGGGATTTTGTTCCAATCCTGAAGAAGCTATTTGAAGTTGAAGAAGTCTATACTCAGTTATATGGTGGCTGCAGAGAGAGCTGATCAGATTGTCAAAACAGAGAATTAAAGTCACAGTTGAATTTAGTCCTATGGATGTAAAACAGAAGGGAATTATCTCTGGAAAGTACTGTAAAGGAGTGTCATTGGGAATAGCTATCATGGGGTCATGATGGCCTAGTGGTATTATTTCTAGAATATTGATCTAGGTAATGTTCTGTGGACCTGGGTTCAAATCCTGTCATAGGAAATGGTGGAATTTGAATTCAATAAAAATCTGTTATTAAGAGCCGAATGATGACCATGAAATGATTGTTGGGGAAAAACTCATCAAGTTCAATAATGTCCTTTAGGAAAGGAAATCTGCCATTCTTATCAGGTCTAGCCTACATGTGACTCCAGACTAGCAGCAATGTGGTTGACTCTTAGCTGCCCTCTGGGCAATAAATGTTGGCCCAGCCAGCAGCTCCCTCATCCAATGAATAAAAAAAAATGTTTTTTTTAACTGTGTGTTCTGATATCTTTAAACTTATCTTATATGTAAGTAGTTTTTTTTTCTATTTTATCTTAACATCTTTTGCATAATAGACTTCTGTCTCCTTGTTAAACCCAAATCTGCAGTATTGTATATTTGTGTTTTCGTGAAGTACTTTATTACCTGTGAATGAAGCCAGATCTCGGTTCAAGATTTGAGTTGTCCAGTAATAAAGTCAGCTGTGATTGGAACACATTTTAGAAAACTTGTTTCTTATTGAAAGCTTTCTTCTGGAAGCACTCTGGCGTGTTTGCGGAGATCTTCTGTTCTGGACTCCTAGATGAGCTGCAAAATGTTGTCACTTCCTCCTAGGCTGCTGTGGAGAAGCCGGTGTTGGACTGGGGTGGACAACATCAGAATTCACATGACATTAGATTATCGTCCAACAGTTTTATTTGAAATCATAAGCTTTTGGAGCATAGCCCCTTCATCAAGTGAAGTGAGAGAGTGGCACACAGACACAGAATTTATAGGCAGAGAGTTCAAGGGTAGCGAGATCAAAAGATCATACAAATGGTGTGAGTGGAGTGTTGAATAATAAGCCTCTGCATGGGATCAAAACTGTCAGACAGTGTAAGTGAAGTGTCAACAGCTGAATAACAACCGAAGGGATGATCTACAATCCGATTAAATGAGGCAGAGAGATCGTTACAAAACATTAAAAATAAGGTGGTGCTGGAGACAAACCAAATGACTGGAATAACATGCTAGGTATAAGAATCATATGCCGAGGGTCTAACCAAAGCAATAAGTAATTCAAAACTGTACAAAATAATTAAGGTAGAGAGAACATAACAATATATCAAGGTGATGGTGTCAATTTATCAAGGTGATGATTGCATCTGCATGGTGTCACCAATATACCATGCCTCGGAGCATCCTTGCCTGTAGCGTATGAGATAGGCAACATTGGTTGAGTCACGTGAATATCCACCATGTACGTGATGGGTGGTTTTCCCACGTGTGATGGTAGTGTCCATGTCAATGATCTGACTTATCTTAGAGAGGCTGCATGGCAGGGTTTTTATCCTAATGTTGTCCCGAACTCTTATACCTATCATGTTATTCCAATCTTTTGGTTGGTCTCCACCACCATCTTATTTTTCATTTTTTTGTAATTATCTTTCTGCCTCATTTAATCAGATTATAGGTCATCACTTCACTTGTTATTGAGCTGTTGACACTTTACTCACACTGTCTGACACTTATTATTTGACTGTTCACTTACACCATTTGTATGATCTTTTGAACTTCTGCCCTTGATCTCTCTGCCCATAAATTCTGTGTCTGTGTGCTACTCCCTCACTTTACCTGATGTAGCAGCTATGCTCTGAATGCTTGTGATTTCAAATAAACCTATTGGACTATAACCTGGTGTCATGTGACTTCTGACTTTGTCCTCATAGGCTGGACAGAGGAGTAGATGGTCTATCTGCTGAAAAACCTTCAACAGTTTGCTGGTGGTGTGGAGATCGTGACTTCTTTGATGGTGTCCCTTGGGCGGTAGCAGAGCAGGATCAGTCACATAATTTTGATTAATGGAGCAGGGCCAAAGGACTGAACAGCCTGCTCCTGTTCCTATTTTCTATGTTTCTATTTCTTTTTGTTTATTTTTCCTTTGGATGTAGACATCAGTGATAAACTGGGTAACTATTGCTCTTCCCTAATCGCAGTGAGATTAGAGACTATTCTTAACATCAAGGCAGTATTTGAAAAGATGCAACCCTGGCAAAACCAAAGTCAATGCAAATGGAACACTACACTGTTTGGAGTCATTCCTGTTATAATCCACTCGGTGAAGTGAGCTAATGTGCAAATCCTACTATTTTTGGATTGTCACAAAGTTTAATGACTTAATCAAAGTACATAAATTTCACTGTCTGATAGGCTCAAGTTGACAAAAAAAGAGACTGACTGGGTTTCTGTACTTCCAACAATTACTTTTTACAACAAATAAGTAAATTCTAATCACAAGTAAACAGCTATGAATTTTAAACATATCACTTGACTAGTTAAAACTCTAACTGTCTTAAAATCCTCATACACACAAACACACAAAAGAAAGGGCTCTATGGATAGAGGAAAAAATATTGGGCAATCATGGTTAAAACGAGTCTACAGGCTTCTATAAAGTATTCCACATCTTTCTCACCAGGATCCTGTTCTCTGAACTCCTTCCCTTCCGAATTCTTAGTTCTTTGCTGAAAACACAGGGAATTTGCACATTAATTGTTCAGCTTCACAGTCATTGGTTATAGACAACAATTTGCCATTAGATGGTGGGAGAAAATGGCTGACAGTCTTCAGGCTTGAATAACTTTGTTGCAGACACTGCTTTGTCCAGTCTAGAAAATGTCAGCCACTGTATTGTTCATATTTACAAGCTGTTCAGCTGCATAGGAATGAGAAAGCCATCATCAGGCTGATGACCTTTGACATCCACAATTGGTCACAATTGCACAAACCAATCAGCTACTTTTTGCCAGCCAAATCTCACTTTGCAAATCCATGACTACTCACCTACCCCTTCACCCCGTTGCCATACTGTTTTGCATCTCCTGTCCCCCACCCAGTGCTTGCAAAATAACAATGTAAACTCAACTCACAATGAATTCCAGTAATTTTTTTTCAAAAGCATAGTCATTCTTTCACAGCCCTCTGCCTTAAAACAGTTCTTTTCCATTTTAAAAACTAAAAGAGCCGTGGATGCTGTAAATCAGAAACAAAAGCAGAAGTTGCTGGAAAAGCTCAGCAGGTCTGGCAGCATCTGTGAGGAGAAATCAAAGGTAATGTTTCAGGTCTAGTGACCCTTCTTCAGAACCTTTTCCATTTTAGTACAGTCAAAAATGAAGAAAACTAAATTGATGCATCTCTTTATAAGTAACATACAGGAAGATGACTGTAGTTGTTGGAAGTCAATCAATTCAGTCCTGGGACATCACAGTATGAGTTCCACAGAGTCATGTCCTTGACCAAAACACTTTCATGTACATCAGTGTTCTTCCTTCTGTCATAAGGTCAGAAATGGAATTATATCCACCTGTTTACGTAATGTTCAGCACCATTCATGACTCCTCAGATATCAAAGCCATTGATTTGCATATGCAACAAGACCTGGACAATTTCGATGCTTGGGCTGATAAGTAACAAGTAAAATCTGTGCCACACAAGTGCCAGGCAATGAACATATCCAACAAAAGAGAACCTAAAGTCACCTCTTGATGTTCAATGACATTATCATAGCTGAATCTTCATGGTCAATGTCCTGGGTACTTACCATTGACTAGAAACTGAACTGGATCTGGCATCTAAGGACTGCAGCTACAAGACCAGTTCAGAGGCTAGGAATTCTGTGGTCAGTAGTTCACTACCTGTTTCCCTAGCACCTATACATCATCAACAAGGTACAAGTGAGGAACATGATGGAATACTCTCCACTTGCCTGCATGGGAACACTCAGTAGGTTTGACAGTATCCAGGACAAAGTAACCCCTTGATTAGCACCACAACTATTACCTTCAACATTTACTGCTATATTGCTGATGCATAGTGGTAGCAGTGTGTATCATTTACAAGATGCACTGCAGTAACTCAGCAAGGTCCTTCAACAGCATCGTCCAAACCAATGGCTCCGCCACCTAGAAGACCAAAGGGAACCCCAGCACCTGCAATTTCCCCTCTAAGACATGCACTATTCTGACTTGGAACTGTATCATTATTCATTCACTGTTGCTGTGTCAAAATCCTGGAACTGCCTTCCCAATAGCACCTCATAAAACTCACACACCACCAAACTCATACCCCACTAATGCTTAGCTCACACCCAATTAATCTTTAACTAATGTATTCTTCATTTGGTCTCAGGCATGCCTTTAGACAATATTAGATAAAAAAAAATTACTGAGGCCAACCTTTAATTCCAAATGTTGTTAATGGAATTTTAATTCCAGGAGCTGCAGTAGTGGGATTTAAACTGCCGCCCCCAACATATTAGCTTGAGTAAACAAAATACAAAGAACTGCGGATGTAGGAAATCTGGAACAAAAACAGAAACAGAAATTGCTGGAGAGACTCAGCATCTGTAGAGAGAAAGCAGAATCAATGCTTTAAGTCCAGTGACCCTTCTTCAAAACTGCTTGTAGCTAGAAAAAGGTAGGTATGTAAGCTAAAGGTGATGGTGGGGTGAAGAGTGTGGAGGGGCAGGGGTAAATAATAGGTGGAGATGACACTCAGGGAGAGAGAGAGAGAGAACAGCAGTTAGGCAAATGAAGGATTGGATAATGATGAACTTGGGGGGAAAAGCTATTAATGAGGTCTATTAGTGGGTGAAAATGGGTTGGCTATGGTGAAAGTAACCCTGTGATGACAGGCCAGGGGTGTGGGTTGAGGGAAGGACATGTGAGGAGATGCTCAGGCCCTAAAATTATTGAACTTGATATTGAGTCCAAAAGACCCCAAAGTCCCCAAGCAAAAAATGAGATGCTGTTCTTCAAGCTTGTGCTGAGCTTCGCTGGAACACTGCAGGAAACCCAGGAAAGACATGTTGATCAGGAAATACGGTGCTGTGTTGAAAACAGAAGCTCAGGGTCATTTTTGCAGACAGAACGTCAGTGTTCCCCAAAGCAGTCACCCAGTCTGTGTTTCGTGTCCCCAGTTAGCTTTGGTATTTGGATTATAAGTCCAATGACATTATCACTAAGTTATCATCTCACAGAAAATTGCAGTGCCAGAGTTGAGTAGATGGCTGTTTATTCAAGAGATGTCAATTCTTCATCATTGTTGTTGCGCTGCTCTCTTTCTTCTTCAGTTTTGTGAATCTTTAAGGAGGAATTCTGAAGGGAAAGTTGGAGCGAGGGAAGAAGGGAATGGGAAGCAACAGGGTCCACAGTCACATTATCTGCCGCGTAATCACCATGATGGTTTTTACAGCTTGCATTTAAGAAGAGAAGGTCAGTTGGTCAACAAGCTTCCCAAACCACCTGATCACAGAGGGTGTAGTAGGTACCTAGGGATGGAGAGCTGCATGGAATCCAACTATCATAACACTGAGGTTATTCAGATCAGGAAGTAAACAAATTTCATGCATTGCTCATCTCAATTTGAATGAGCACAGGCAGGTCATAAACCGTGACATTCACTGCTACAATCATAACAATCAGATCCAATCTCTACCCTAATATGTCAATGTATAATACTGCAATAATTTATAAAAGGCTCCGATGGAGAGATTTCAGCAGTCTTTGTGAATGACAGAATACACAAATTGGTTTCCAGACTGAAATGAAAGGGATATTCTTCATTAGGTCTAGATAGGTTGGCCAAGCACCTCAGATTGTCATATGTTGATGTGTGTAATCGTTCCTCTCGGTGACACATCATTGTTATCTCGAATGACAGAACCATCAAATATTTGTCAGCCAAGTGCACACGGTCCCCTCATTTGAACCTTTTGTTTAGAGCAGACTCAAAGTGTTACTGTCAGTCAACATGATAATGTAAACCATTTCCTATAAAGGTGCCATTCTGCTGTCTGACATGAGCAGTCTGAATCATGAGCATGACAAGCTTTCTCAGGTTTTTTTTATTTGACTTTAAACCACTTTTAATCTGCTGAAGCACACTTCTGCTCCTATATAACCCAACTCCTTATGAGTATCTATTTGACCATTTTTAGTATGTGTTACCTGCTCCACCAGAAACATGGATCCTGCCGGTTCAGAGAACCCTGCAGTACTTTATAGATTAGTTGTGTTAGTTCTGGTATATCACCAAGACACAGGAGGGTCCAGTGTTTTCTTGTTAAAGCACCATCCCAGATTGTTGCATGAGCTCATGTTAAGAAACTAAGCTTTGTATGAAACACAGTAAAAAGTACTGGCAAAGGTCCAAATTACAAGAGGAGGTGGAACAAAAATAAAGACTTTGACAAGTTTCATGACGTGTAAGGAACATTAGGCAGATTTTGCTGCTTCTTGGCAGGCCGGGAGAAAGGTGCAGAGCTGAGTCAGATCTGTTTCCTGATGTAATGCCACAGTAGAGATAACAAGGTGCAGAGCTGGATGAACACAGCAGGCCAAGCAGCATCAGAGGAGCAGGAAGGCTGACGTTTCAGGCCTAGACCCTTCTTCACTAGGCCCTGAATGCCAGCCTTCCTGCTCCTCTGATGCTGCTTGGCCTGCTGTGTTCATCCAGCTCTGCACCTTGTTATCTCAGATTCTCCAGCATCTGCAGTTCCTGCTATCTCTGAAGCAATGCCACAGTAATTGGGTTAGCAGCATTAGGAGCGCATCTGCCATTCTGAACTGGACAGTGGACTCACAGGAAGTTAACTAGGAAGCTGGCCGTGGTGAAATTGTTGAGTGGGTCCACAGCACCTGGTTTTGGCAAATGCAGTCTTGGCACTAACTTCTCACTATGATTTTATAGGTGCTACTCAGCTGATAAAATCAGCCCATTACTCTCCCTAGGTGTCATGTGGACAGTGGCATAAGAATATGACTGCTATATCTATGGACTGGATTTTGTTTCAGTAATGCAGGCCCTGCAATCAGCATGATTTTTTTTCCAAGGAAGTAAACCCTCTGGAGAATGGAGAACTGCACTAGAAAGCTGTTAGTTAAGTAAAGGCCTCCAGCTCTCTATTCTCGAAAATAAGGAGCTCTAGCTGCTGCCAGTAAGCCCCTGAGGTATAGCAGCAGAATCAGTTTTCTATCCAAGGACACAAATAAGTGAGGCCAAGATGGGTACTGAGGGAGGGGGTAACCAGCAAAGTGGGGATAATATTCAGAGAGATGGTAACAGGGTATCTTTCAGCAGGGTCCCCCTTCCCAGTGCCAGCTCCTTCGACTGGGTACAGAGTGACTCTTACGGAAAAACTCTTCTGTGAAATCACAGATAAACACTATTGGGTTTGACAGGTGACGTCTGGGAGGTTTGGAAAATCCTCATGTGTTCGGGATAAACCCTCTGTCATATTAGATTCCGACATTTCCAGGGATAATTGGTACATTAAAGTGCCCACGTGCCTTCCAGTCACCTGTAGATGAAATTCCTTACCAGGGTCTTCTTGGTCCCACCTTACTTGGGGATAGTTTTCCCAAGATCAGAAAGGGCTGAAGGTCAGTGGGACCTCTCCAACTCTGAGTACCCAAAGGAAAATTGAGTAAAACTAGCAAATGGCACACAATGAAACAAAAATTGAAATTGCTGGAGGAACTCAACAGGTCTGGCAGCATCTGTGGATCGAAAACATTTATTGTTTTGACCCTTCTTCAAAATAGTTTCAGGACTTGAAATTTTAACTGTTTTCTCTTCACAGATGTTGCCAGACCTGTTGAGTTTCTCCAGCAATTTCAGACATCCGACATCCGCAGTTCTTTGTTGTGTTTTAGAATGACATAATGGCCCAACTTGTCTTGTACACTTCAAAACTGAAGTATTGTATAATGATAATGTCATTTCCAAGTAAACAATGTCTTGTTCTCTGGGTGCCATAATTAATACGAATCCAGGCAATTCTTCACTCAATGCAAGCCAGGATCATTATTTAACCTCTATTACTCCCCACCCCTGGAGGTGTCTGAAACCAAACAGAAACTGGCTCCATCCCTTTGCGATGCTTCCTTAGAAGCTTTCCTGCAGGTAATCTGGAAGCAAATGGATGCATAGTAACAGGAGCCCATCCCGATTGACAAATACAGTCTGGCCCAAGTTCATTGTAGAGGGCAGTGACCATAGATGCCTAACAGAACCTAGATCAATCCTGCAAAAGAATGAATGATCAGGGTAAGAGCCACAGTCTACTCAATGCGAACTCACACGCATAGGGACTTGAAGCATTCAATGTTTGCCACTCAGGCACTATTAAGGTACTGGCCTCAGGACCTGATCTCAGTTGGGAAAAATTACATGTTTGACATGTTTTTACTAAAGAGTTGCATGGGTCAAAGACATAACCACAAAAGGTAGCTTTGGTCAGAATAACTCAGAGATACCTCAGTCACACACATCATATAATGCTTTGCTGTTTAACTCTTTGGCGAAACAGAAGCACCATTCATTCAGAATCCTTAACTCCTCAAATGCCCTAAACCATGTGCTTCTTACCAGTAACTTTAAAAAAAAGGCACTCACAGTTCTTCGGATTTACATCTAAATATACATCTGTGAATGCGAGGGAAGTGCTCATGTGACCATGCTCTTACTGCATCTCTGTGTCTACAGGAGAAGAACATGCACAATAGAATGATCATACCCAGACTGGGGTGGGGCTGGGGAGGTGCCTGACATGAAGCTTCTAGGAATAGGCAGTGGAGTTGGCAGGAGACTAGAAAATTGTGCCTGTGCTGAAGAGGAAAATGGATATTTACACCAATCTGTGATGGGGAGGGGCCGATGTTGGACTGGAGTGGACAAGGTCCAAAATCACACGCCACCAGGTTATAGACCAACAGAGGACTGAGGCTCTGAAAGCTTGTGTTTTCAAATAAACCTGTTGGACTATAAACTGGTATCATGTGATTTCTGACCTTGTATACCAATCTAGTGAGAAAGGCGTTCTGCTACTTCCAGCTGCACACGAAGCAGCAACATCTTAAAAGCATCTTGGATAAGCATCTTGCCTCACACCACTAACAAATCTTTGTAATTTTCTGTGCAGCCTCAGAACCCACTGTCATCCCAGAAAACAAAAATAAAACAACCAATCTCCCTGTTCCAACCTTAGCTTTAACTCAAGTACTGTTTCTGAGGGGGAAACTGATGCCCCAGTAAGGCTTTCCTTCTCACCCTTCATCTATGCTGAGACATTCACTTTGGTGGATAATCTTTCAAGGGGAGGCTCAGGGTTACATTCTGGTGAGCAGAGCCATGATATGGGCTTGGAATTAGTGCAGGAAGTTACTGATAATTTCTCTGACTCTCAGAGGACTGCTAATGAATAGGCCCCTGCCAAGCCCAACACAGATAATGAGCCTCTGCACCCAACTATACCTGAGCTGTTGAGATGCATTAACATGTAGGTGTCATGAGTAGACCATTCAATGTCATGAATCCACAATGCCAGTGCATTGCATCTCCATGGAATGTGTGGCAGCGACAGTGGAGATCCAGGTCTAGTAGAACAATTAATATCCGCACGAACCTTCCATCCTTTGCTCAAGATAAGTTTGTTTTTATTTGCTAGCTGGGTGAAAGGGGTCGAGGCACTGTGACGTCCCTCCAAGTGCCCTATTTCCTTAAGTGGTGAGGGAGGTGCCATTATGCATTGACACTGAGAAGTGAAGGAAAGTCACCAGGAATTATCCTCTCACAACAATCCAGAGGTACTCTACCTCTCCATCTTCCCTCTGTCTGAGACTCAAATACCTCCATCAGGTCAGACGGAAGAAGTAACACCACAGGATGCCTGCCAAAATCTTTGGAGTCAAATCAGCAAAGGAGTTTTCTCAAGCTCCACCACAGCTGTCAAGCTGACACATAGATGTAATAATAGGAAAGAAAAGATTAAAGAACCTTGAAATCACTTTGGGTGTATGGGTGCAAGTGTTATGTATAACAAAGCCTTGCTCAGAAATATAGCACTTTGTAGTACATTAGTGTTGTCTTTTCCTATCTGACAAATCACCGAATTGATTCTGTTTCATGTCAGCCAAAGAAGCTTGAAAGAAATTGATTCCTGTAGGTGCTTACATGTGCATCATGTGGGGCTGAGCCCAGAGTATTGAGGCTTCCAGTCTCTGCTGCCATCTGAAAGGAACATCGCCGTGGGAAGCATGACCTTCAGATAGGTGTTTGGATTGGAAATTGTGTAGGTCACTACATCTCTTCAATAGATGAATGTCCGTTGCACACTGACATTTGAGAAATGTATATGTTATGCCTGAGGAAGGGTACAGACCTGAAACGTCAGCTTTCCTGCTCCTCTGATGCTGCCTTGCCTGCTGTGTTCCTCCAGCTCCACACCTTGTAATCTCAGACTCCAGCATCGGCAGTTCCTACTATCTCTGTTATGTCTATATGTTTATCCCAGCTTAACTCCATACTGAAGCATTAGCCCAGAAATTGACTGGGAGGTCATTGGAGCACAACTCACAAAATAGTTTCATTGAATTCTACACAAAGAAGTAAAAAGTCTAAATATTTTAAATCAATCCTTTCTCTCAGGAATGCCTGTAAGCCATTGTTATCTCCTAGTTCTGAGTGTTCTCATATGTTAGTCTAAAAGTCATGCATTCTGAAATCCAGCTTCTATTACGTTCTCTTGGGCCTGAGTGCTAAGCTCTTGCCCTGTCATTCTGCTAATTTGTAGAGGGAGCAAAAAAAAACTACTATTCAAGAGGTTCAGTTTGGTGCGTACTTCTCCTGAGTGGTCCTGACAACAGAAGCTTATCTTCAGTCAATCAATTATCTCTTCAATGATGGCTGTGGTGGATTTAGGGCAGCATTGTACTGCTGTTCAGCATCAGTTTTGGAGTTTTTCCCTGTGATCATTAGGTATGCATTCTGGGGCTATGCCACATCATTCATGAGCCAGCCTGGAGATATACTGACATTTGAGGAACCTGTGAGTTGAATGGAATCTAAGTGTCATGACAGCTCCCTCGATAGTAGGAGCACAATTGCAGGATTTGTTGCCTGTGCTCATACTGGACACAGAGGGTAAGATTGCTTCCTGTTCTGAAATCTGGCTGCATGATGTCAGTGAGCTCTGCAATCGATAGCCCTTTCAACACGAGAGAACCCAGTAATGGATGCAAATCATATTGCTCACAGCTTGGCTCTTTCTATGTTGAACTGCACAAACAAATATGCTTTGCCAATAATCTGTGCACCTGAGAATTCACAAATCTAGTTGTTGCTGGCTGATTGGGAGAAGCTCCATAAGTTCCCCCTTCTTGGTTATCAATAACAGGAAGTTTCCTTTTGAGAACTTGCTTCAGTTACACAACCTATGGATTCTTACCAGGCTTCTCCTACCTTAAGCTAAAAACAGTTCTGCAGCCATGTCAGCTTGGTGAGGCCCATTCTGCATGATCCATGATTCCTGGACTTCTCCCTCATTTGGCCATATGCAAGGAAAACATAGCATTGAACACTATAAAAATTCCTGTCTCTGGCATGTAGCTTGCCCATACTCTTTGTTATCTCCTGTCATACATCCATGCAACCTTGGAATTGTTTCACATACATTTGGGTGTTTCAACTGTGTAGGAATTCATGCAAACAAACCTCAGGATCTTTCCATTTCTACCACACGTTCCCAGTTAGGGGCTTTACACAGATTCTATAGTATCTGGACTTTATGCGAAGAGAGCCCTAGAAGAACTTCTTATGCTATGTGTGTGCACAGCTATGATTGCCTGGCAATCAATCTGCTTTGGGAAGCAAACTGCATTCACAGAAATCAATTTATTGCTGTCATGTCTGCTTTATAACTAATACTGTGTTTGACTGTTTCAAATAAACTAAAGCAGAGAGTTAATTAATCCTGATCAGTGATTGATTATGAGATCATATCATTAACATGACATGGTGAACGGAGTTGGAAAGTATCAGTTCTGAGGAAGGGTCACCGGACCTGAAACATTAACTCTGTTTTCTCATTCACAGATGCTGCCAGACCTGCTGAGCTTTTCCAGCAACTTTGTTTTTGTCCCTGATTTATAGCATCCACAGCTCTTTTGGTTTTTATTTGGAAAGTTTCTTGCTGGTTAGATCTATTGTGGTTGAGAAGTCAGCAAATAAGTTAAGTTGAAACATGTGATCTACAGGTGGGAGATTAAACAGTGAGTTATCAGAGGACTAAAACTTGTTGGTGTAGTAAATAGTGAGTAAGGGAGACTCAGACTGCAGGACAATATAGATGGGCTGGTCAGATGGGCAGAACAAAGGTAAATGGAAATTAATTCTGAAAAGTGTGAGGTGATGCATTTTGGAAGGTCTAACAAAGCAAAGGAATATACGTTGAATGGCAGGACTCTGTGAAGTAAAGACAATCAAAGGGACCTTGGTGTGCATGTCCACAGATGCTTGAAGGCAACAGGACAGATTGATAATGTGGTTAAGAAGGCATGTGGGACACCCACCTTCATTAGTTAATACATTTAATACAAGATCAGGGAAGTTATAATGGAGCTGTAAGTTAGAATGAAATGTACATTAGTTAGATCATAGCTGAAGTACTACATGCAATTTCAGTCCCCACATTGTAGCAAGGATATGGTTGCACTGGAGACGGTGCAAAATAGATTCACCAGGATGTTGCCTGGCTTGGACCATTTAATCCATGAACAGAGACTAGCTAGGCTAGGGTTGTTTTCATTAGAGCATAAAAGGCTGAGGGGGAGCTTAATTGAGATGTACAAAATTTTGAGCAGCATCGATGACGTAGATAGGAAGAACCTTTTCCTCTTAGGGGAGAGAAAAATAACCAGGAGACATAGGTTTAAGGTTTAAGGTAAAGGTAAGAAGGTTTAGAGGGGATTTATAGAAGAATATTTCTTACCCAGAAGGTGGTAGGTATCTGGAATTCACTGCCTCATCAGGTGGTAAAGGCAGGGACTATCACAACATTTAAGAAGTATTTAGATGATGACTTGAATCGCCATAGCATACAAGGCTATGGGTTAATTGCTGGAAAATGGGGCCATAGTAGATAGGTGCTTGATGACCACCATGGATACAACAAGGCCTCTTTCCATGCTGTAAAACTCTGCAATTGTATGACCCTACGGTCAACTGTCTTAAGTTATGCTAAAATGCCTGGGACAAGCCTCACTGTCTACGTTCGGTAAGTAACAGAGAATGTTGAAAACATAGGTTTCTGATAAGTATGGGCCAGATCTGTAGTAAGCAAGAGTAGTTGAAAGACATATTATCAGAATGCCCATGAAATTCCTTTGTTTCCAATGGGACACAGCAAATCTCCTAACAGAATTTTAAATCTTTATATAATATTCCTAGCTATAGATTTTGTAGGATATCAGGAGTACATGCTTGAATCAGCGGAAAGAATCATTTACACTACATGAATTCCCTACCCATCTTTGATCCAAAATCACATTCAACCTTTTATTATGTCTGAGAAAATGACTACATCATCATTGTTAGCTATTTTACCTGCACAAGTGCTGTAACATTTTATCAATCACTTAATACATCAAGCTTAAATATTGCACACAATCTAATTTTCATTTTTAGTTTAACCAGCAGATCTAGAGACATTATTACCAATAATGTTGTGAAATTTATTGATAAGCCCAAGTGTGAGAATAGAGGATTGATCATATTTCCTCCTCTCCATGTCATTCCAGATCCAACAATTGAGCCGAACATGATTCACACAGTTAAAAAAAATCTAATCCTCAAATACAGACAAATTAAATAGCCAATGTTATATTTGAGAACAATGTCTCTGAGTGCAGACATTCCATTACCAGCAGAGTTTAGATTTGACAGGCCAGTATATACTAATTTAATGATTTGTCCTGCTTTTTGAAACTTGAGTGCATCCTGCAAAACTTGTCATAATTGTGCCAAAAAAATACATTGCTTAAATTAGAAGTGGACAGCAAATTTGTGTTCAGGATCCCTCAGAAGGTATATGGCAACCAGTTGAGATAAGAAGAAAGTACTCAGAACCAAGATCCCATGAGGTCTATGCATGTGATTGTGCAAGGGTACGATGGAACCAAGAACAAAACAGTGTCTCTCCAGTTTGCCAACTACCTCCCAGTCCTGTTGCATCACATACAAGATCCTGACGACAAACAGGAATGACAGACAAAATCACCAATGACTGTGGCCAGCCAATTGCACCTCCAGACATAGTCATCATCGCAATATCTAGATGTGTCAGCAAATTACCTATACATTACAAAGACTCATAGGCTCACTTTATTATTCCAAATATTTAAACTTAATTTTAGAAATGAAGAAATGCTGTTTGTGTACCTTGCCTTTAGGGGAGTTCCCCTTTAAGAGCTCCATGTGTTGTGAGTATAAAATGTTGTGACTTTGCCTGGCAGTTATTCTGTTCTTGCATTGCAAGCTGCACTCAGAAAAATTAGATGTTTGCTGTAATGATTAATTTATAACTTATAATGTGTTTTAATATTTAAATTAAATAACCCACAACATCAATTAAACTCTGATGATTAATATTGATTATTAGACCATTAAAACTGACATGTTAGGCCTAAATGAAAATCATGGTGAGTGTGAATTTCTCTTTTGATTTTTTCAACCCTCAATCCTCTCCTTCCAATCTACATTCCTTCACCTCTCATTTTAAATGGCCTTTTTCTTAATTATGGCATCCTGTCACTTATGTGTCAATCTTTCCATGTAACTGTTGCCCCAGTCATGATTTATTTTTACTTACTGAGCTTCATCTTGAGCATCCAGCTATCCAGATCTGCACGCCCACCATAGCCTTGTATTGTCCCATATTCAGCTAATGTGCTCCATTACCCTTGCCAGCACAACTAATTTTGTTTTCCATTTTTAATGTGCCTTCCTTGCTGCCCTTGCTGCTCTGAATCTCTGAATGGTCTTCCGGTTGTCCATCCACTTGCCAAGATTCTTGTGACACCGCTAACAGTCACGTGTTTAACTCCCTGTCACACATACCCACCCTCATCGGTAATTCTTCTGTTGAGCTTTTTCATTCTGTTATGCCCCTTTCATTTAAGCTTCTTTTGTTTGTGCTTCCATACCAGGTTTGCTTGTGTCAGCCTGTGCAACTGCATTGCTTGGGCAGGGTGGTTGGGTCACATGGTCTGAAGCAGTGCACAACAACAGCACCTTTCAAGACCTTTGAGAATGATATTACTCATGAGCTAGTCGACTGGGATCTCTGCATCCCTTACACTGACAATTAAAACAAATAGACATCTTCTAAATGAAGGACTGCTGCTGCTAAAGAACAGTGTATTCATTAGATCTTCCAGAAAGAAGTCTACCCACCGGTATAAGCTTGATACATATATAGTCAGGTTTGTGAACATGCATTGTTCTCACTTTTGCCTAATAGGTCTGTGCCTGCAAACTTAACTTCAGCGGTCTGGGATGTTTATTGATATCCATGGCATGATAATGAATGTAAAAGGGGTTCATTGTTTTCTAAATGTTCATCTGTGGGATGTTGGTGTCTATTGTCCACCCTCAGTTACTTTTGAAAAGGTGAGCTGCCTTCTTGAACTGCTGCAGTCCACCTGCTGTTGGTTGACACACAATGCCATTAGGGAGGGAATTCCAAGATTTTGACCCAGTGACAGCGAAGGAACGGTGGTATATTTCCAAGTCAGGATGGTGAGTGGCTTGGAGGGGATCTTGAAAATAGTGGTGTTCCCATTTATGTGCTGCATTTGACCTGTAGGATGTAAGTGGCCCTGAGTTTGGAAGGTGCTGTTGGAGGATCTTTGGTGAATTTCTGCAGTACATCTTGTAGATAGTATACACTGCAGCTACAGAGAGTCGGTAGTAGAGGGACTAGATGCTTGTGGATTTAGTGCCAATCAAGCAGGCTGCTTTGTCCTGGATGGTATCAAGCTTCTCGAACGTTGTTGGAGCTGCAAGAATCCAGGCAAGTGGGGAGTATTCCATCACACTCCTGACTTGTGCCTTGTAGATGGTGGACAGGCTTTGGGAAGTCAGGAGGTGAGTTACTCGCCACAGTATTCGCCACAGTATTCCAAGCTTCTGACCTGCTCTTGTAGCCAATGTGTTTGTGTGATGAGTCCAGTTGAGTTTCTGGTCAATGGTAACCCCCAGGATGTTGACAGTGGGGGTTTCAGTGATGGTAACACCATTGAATGTCAAGGGATAGTGGTTAGATTGTCTCTTATTAGTGACGGTCATAGCCTGCCATCTGTGTGGTGCGAACGTTACTTGCCCCTGGTCAGCCCAAGCCTGCATATTATCCAGATCTTGTTGCATTTGCACATGAACTGCTTCAGTGCCTGAGGAGTTGGAAATGGAGCTGAACATTGTGCAAACATCCCACTTCTGATCTAGCCTTATGGAATAAAAGAGAAAACCCTCTATTATCACATACACTCCAGTACAGAAGTACAGGAGTACAGGGAAAAGATTTTACATAGCCTTTAATAACACCATCTTAGGTACAAGTGCCTACATACAAATCTAACTGAGTAAAAAATAAGTGTTGTTACAGAATAAAAAAGGATATGGATTAGCATGAAACAATGAAGAAGTCCAGAATGATAATAAGTAACCATAAGTACTTAAGTTCCTGTCAATGCCTGCAAGCCCCCGAGCACAAGGCTATGCTGCCTCTATATGTCAGCCTCCATCCAGGATTCATTCTGCCGCTGCTCCAGGAATCACCCATTCATTCCACCGTGGGACTCGGCCCATGCTTGTTCTCCCGTGGGGCTCAGTCTGTGCTCGTTCTGCCATGGGACACGGCCAGCTTACTCTGTTCTGCTGTGGGACATGGCCTGATCGCTCCACTCTGTCGCAGGACACAGCCTGTGGTCGCTTTGCTCCTCGACTCCAGTCTCCAGGTAGGGCAGAAATGAAGGGGGCATGGGAGGAAGAAAAGAAAAGCTTTGAAGAGGAGAAAAAAGAAAGAAAAGCGAAAGGGACTGGCGAGCAGAGGAGCTCCGACTGAATGTCCTACTTTACTGCCAACTTGCCGCATTATGATGGAGGAATAGTCATTGACAAAGCAGCTGAAGATGGTTGGGCCTCGGACACAGCTCTGAGGAACTTGTGCAGAGCTGTCCTGGAGCTGAGCTGACTGAACTCCATTAAGCACGAACAGTGCACTTGGTAAGGTTGGCCTATCTGAAAGGCTTTGAAAACTTAATATCAAAACTTAATACCAAATTTAGCCCAGTACATTGTTCTGAAATTCTAGCATCCCAAAAATTATGTCCCCCTTTCTGTATTTCGAAATGTTCAGGCAGTTCAAGAGGATTTCATTTGGTAGTCCTGCCGAATGATTCTGTTGTACAAATCCATTCAGGGCAGTATGCTTTACCAAGATACCACACCCTACATGAATGTATATCCACGCCTTCTAAGTGGTGTGCCTGGCTACCAGAGTATTTGGACATCATAACTAGAACTTTATACCAACTCACAACCCATCCGCCACAACTAGTTATTGGCTAACCTAGAGTCAGGGGTGTGAAATGTTCACATATCTGACTGACTAAGTCTACTCCTGTTCTATGTTCAATGATCACGCTGTGAGAATCTAATTTATATTCAACAAATTACAGGAGAATCTGAGGTCAATTACTGCAGTGTTAATTTATTTACGTTTTTTTTCTCTGTCTGACAAAGTCTGCCCTTTGTCAAACTGTTGGTGGGCAGGAGCTCTCCTTAATAGAATTTATAGGAGTATATGGAGAGAAAATGATACAAAGTGTGAAGTTGTTTAGACAGATTGATGAATGGTTTTAGGAAAAACTTTAATAGCCAGATTGTCGGATCAAATATATTAAATGTGGAGCTACTTTTTTG
This sequence comes from Rhincodon typus, assembly GCF_021869965.1. Taxonomy (NCBI): domain Eukaryota; kingdom Metazoa; phylum Chordata; class Chondrichthyes; order Orectolobiformes; family Rhincodontidae; genus Rhincodon; species Rhincodon typus. The sequence goes on from NC_063343.1 coordinate 30,956,269, forward strand.
TTGTTTCTACTCTACAGGAGGCTGAAGAAGTGAGAGTTTTGGATTGTGTTCATAAATCAATTGAGAGGACTCCAACTGTGATTGTAATAGTTAAAAGAAACATACGATAATATCATTACATTCAAGGTACTACCTGAAGTTGCTGATAAAACAAGAAGAAGAGAAACAGCAGAAAACTCCCTGGAAACGAAACTGGCTCATGACAGAAAACAGATATAATTGTTTGCATGTTACATTTCTTTCTTTATTCTTTAATGAGATGTGGGCATCACTGATAAGGTCAACATTTGTTGCCCTTTGCTAATTGTCCTTAAGCCAATTGGGCTATTTCTGATGGATGTTAAGAATTACTACATTGCTGATTGTAGATTTGTACCATTGCTAAATTTCTGTGATGTTTAAAAGTTTATCATTCCCAGTGTAAATTCTTTGCTGATACTTTGCTGATTTAATCATTGAGATATAAAATTTGTATCCCTTGCAAAAATTAGGTAAGGGAATTTTAAGATAAGAAATAGAACAATGGAAGAATAGTTGCCATTTTTTAATAGGAAATTAATGTTGGCTTTTGGTTTTCATTCCAATAATGCCTGTCTTGCTATTATCAACAACAATGATAGTGATACATGAGAAGCAAACTATAAGATCTCAAGTTTTCCGGCATTGGAAAATTCAGAATTGAAAACGAAAAAGTTATGAGCTCCGTCCAGGGAAATAGAAGAAAGTAGTATTGTTTTATTCCTCTGTATATCCACTGTTTAAAGGTGTTGGGCTGAATTTCAGTTGCTAGTGTGGGTGAGCATACTTGGGGCATATGTAGATAATTGCATTCCAAGATGATGTCACTGGATCCCAAAGCCACTAGAATTACTTTCAAAGGAGGGCTGAAGAAGAGCAATGGGTCCCCAAATGCCCACCAATTAACTGTGCTTGAGCTCAATGATAAGACAATCAGTGAAGCAGTTTTAAATTTTCAATCAACAACATGCAGCATCTGAGACATGGCAGGGTAAATAGATAAACTGTACTGGTGAACAAGCAGAGAATAACATTCGGGCAAAACTGAAAGAACTGCGGATGCTGTAAATCAGGAACAAAAACAGAAGTTGCTTGAAAAGCTCAACAGGTCTGGCAGTATCTGTGACGAGAAAATCAGAGTTAACGTTTCAGGTCCGGTGATCCTTCCTCTGGAGTTCTGAGGAAGGGTCACTGGACCCGAAACATTAACTCTGATATTTTTCTTCAATAATATTTGGTCACTCAACCAGCTGTACAGGAGCTGAGAGGCCTGCATTTGTGAACGATAAGTAAAAGATTCCTGAGAAGAATATGAGGCTGCTGGCATTACATAGACAGTAGAACATGGTAGAACAAGCCCTAGTTAATGAATGAGTACCATCTGAGGCAGTTGGAATGGGAACAGGCCTTTGTGACATTGGGCAGAGTAGTGAAGAGGAGCTTCAGTAGATGAAGCCAACTGGTTCCAGGGATCATTGATTGTACCCAGGCAGCCATCAAGGCACCCCTATGTGGAAGTGTTGGCCTCTGCAGAGCCTCCTGCATTATCTACTCAGTAAACTGTCCGCCAAGTCATGGCTGTCATTTGCCTTTTCAAAAGGCTCTGAGTTTTTATGTCCCACTTCAAGGCAGCTCCCAGTGTTAATATTTGAATACCAAACAGGACTACTTGCACGCCAAACAGAAAAAGCAGCAAATGACAGACAGGCCAAAGTGTTTTCACATATCCAAGCTCCGCAATCCTTCAATATCCAGTTATGAATGGTGGTAGATAATTAAACTACTCACTGGAGGAGAAGACTTCAAAAATATTCTTGTCCCAGTAATGGGGAGCCCAGGAGGAGTCTGAACTATTTTCAGCCAGAAGTATTGAGTAGATGATCCATCATGGCCTCCTTTAGAACACCCCAGCATCACAGATTCCAGTCTTCAGCCAATTTGATTCACTCCATGTGATATTAAGAACTAATTTAAGGGACTGGATACTGCAAAGACTATAGGCCCTGACAACAATTCAGAAATGTTACTGAAGACTTGCCTACCAGAACTTGCAATACCCCTAGCCAAGCTGTTCCAGTACAGAGCTACAACACTTACTGATGATGTGAAAAATTGCCTAGGTGTGACATTAACAGGACAAATCAAACCCAGCCAAGTACCACCACCATCAGCCTACTCATGACCATCAGTAAAGTGTGAAATGGGTCATCAACAGAGATATCAAGCAGCGCTCACTCAGCAATAAGCTGCTCACTGATACTCAATTTGGGTTTAGAGTCCTAGAGTCATTTAGCATGGAAACAGACCCTTCGGTCCAACTCATCCATGACATCCAGATATCCTAAATTAATCTAGTCCCATTTACCAGCATTGGCCCATATCCCTCTAAACCCTTTCTTTTCGTGTACCTATCCAGATGCCTTTTAAATGTTGTAATCGTACCAGCCTCCACAACCTCCTCTGGCAGCTCATTCTCTTCATGCACCACCCTCTGCGTGAAAAATTTGCCCCTTAATTCCCTTGTAAATCTTTCTCCTCTCACCTTAAAATTATGCCTTCTAGTTCTAGACTTCCCTATCCTGGGAAAAAGAGCTTGCCCATTCACCCTAACCATGCTCTTCATGCTTTTATAAAACCCTATACGGTCAGCCCTCAGGCTCTGACACTCCAGAGAAAATAGCCCCAGCCTATTCAGCCTCTCCCTAAAGCTCAAAGCCTCCAACCCTGGCAACATCTTTGTATGTCTTTTCTGAGCCCCTTCAAGTTTTGCGACATCTATATTAGTGAGACCAGAATTGAATGCAATATCCCAAAAGTGGCCTAGCCAATGTCCTGTACAGCTGCAACCTGACCTCCCATTACTCAATACACTGACCAATAAAGGCAAGCATACCAAACACCTTCTCACTACCTTGTTTACTTGTGACTCCAACTTCAAGGAACTATGTGCTTGTAGCCCAAGGTCTTTTTGCTTGGCAACACTCCCCAGGACTCTACCATTTGGTGTATAACTCCAGTTTATCCTGAGCCATTCAGCTTCTGACCTCATTACAGTCTTGGTTCAAACATGGACAAAAGAGCTGAACCCAGAGATGAGGTGAAAATGACTGGCTCTGACATCAAGACCACATTTGACTGAATGTGGCATTATGGAGCCTTAGTGAAACTGGTGTCAATGGAAATTGGGGGAAATCGCTCTGCTTTTAGGACAAAGAAAGACGGTTGTGTTTGTTGGAGGTACTGATGCATCCATGTTTAAATATAGCAAGACCTGGTGTCATGAGACTTCCGACTTTATCCATCTCCAACAGGGAAGTCTAACCATCACTCTTTAATAATAATATGTATTCCCATCACTAAATTCTCCACTATCAAAACCTTGGGTGTTACAATTGACCAGGAACTGAACTAGACTAGTTAGGTAAATATAGTGTTTAAAAGAACAGTCACAAGGTAGGAATCAAGCAGCAAATAACTCAATTTCTGCCTCTTAATGCCTATCTATCATCTACAAGGCACAATTCAAGAGGTGATGAAATACTCCCCACTTGACCGAATGAGCAGAGAACTCAATTCTCAATAGGTTTGACACCATTTGGGACATAGTAGCCCACTATGATTAGTACCACATTCTCAAACATTCTTTCACTCCACCAACAACACACAAGAGCAGCAACATACACCAACTGTAAGATGCAGTGTAAAAATTCACAAGGCTCCTTAGGCAGCATCATTCAAAGCCCAAACCACTACCAGCTAGGAGGACAAGGAACACATCCCTGAATTAATTAACCAAAATCAGGAGCATGCCCTCGGCCAGTAAAGCCCTTTGAATTTTAGAATCATGGGATTGGCATCCAGAAATGCTACAAGTGTTGCGATTTTCAAGCTTGGTTTGACAATCCAGCCGAATGGTTTTTATTTGATCTTGGTCACTTACAATAAGTGGAGAAATATTACAAACTACAATGTTAGTACATTACTTGTTACATTACTGTAATTAGGGTGAAAACTTGTCAATAAATTAGGAATGTTTGGGCAAGTTTGAGTTGCTGATTTTGGATAAATTTTAGAAGTTCACACCAATACTGCAACATTTGTATTCAATAATGTCATTAAGCACGTGTTCTCCTTTAATTGGTCCCAGGAGGCAGTGCTCACACAGAATCAAATCAGATCGTTTCTTGCACACTTGCATTTACAAGCCTACATGGTGGTAACAGATGCTTACATGCAGTTATAAACTCCACCAATACTGTCTTTGAAATCTTGTTTTTTTTAGTGGACTACACCACTAAACATGTTTCTGGTGAAGAAAGAGGGCACATAAAAGATTTTGGATGGCTGGTCCACCATCTCTCCACCCACTGCTGAGCCAGCCCTAATTAATAGTTTAAATAAAAAATTAAGGGTTTCTTATGTTGCCCTCACCATAGTAGATTCAGCATGAACAAACAGGTGGGGGTAGGCTGGCTATTTTTCTGTAGCCTTGATAGAAAAGGTTGGGATGGAGTCACCTCATGTGGGGATGGCCTTGGAACATCAGGCTCACGGCCCCCCAGATGATGTCCCTCTTTCTCCACTCCCCACCCTCATCCTACCCTTTCATTCCACACCACCTTCACTCCAAAGCATGCATCATTCGGTAACCCCATTCCATTGTAACACATGGGGCTTGACTTTCTGAAGCAGCCTTCCCTCTTCTTCATGCTTTCCACTGCAGTATTGCCAGCACCCATTTGTGGGCTATGGCACTACCAGGACTCATGGAACTGCTAGCCAATCATTAGCCACAGCCACATCAACAGAGAGGCAGAAGTGCCACTCTCAACTACTTTACAGCAACACATTATGGTCATGTTGTGGGCTTCTTCTGGGCATGTCAGGCTTGTCGTTGATGTCCCATCTCAGACCAGTAAGTGGACTTCCTGCAGTCCCACCTCCAACTCCCATAAAACACAGCCCATTGTTTTAAATGTGATTAATGCAATATTATGAATCATTTATTGTTCTGATTTATTTACCCTGTATTGTGCTTATTTTCAGAATTTAAATGCATGACTCTGGCACTGTCAGGATCCTTCGATGTGAACCTGAATCCTTACTCATCTATTGACATTGTTTGTCCTTTCTTCTCCAATCTTCTCTATCCTACTGTCTACATTGTCTGTCTCCAGTAATATGTGTACTTTGGATGAGCTACAAGCTCAAGTTTAACATTGTATACTTCCCCTGACCTTGCTCATATTGGGTTTTGACCATTGTCTCTCCCCTTACAATGCTTAACTGTGTGCAATTTGCAATAAGTCTAAGCTGTTCTGATATCAGTTACCATCAGTTCTGAGGAAGGGTCACCGGACCCGAAACGTTAACTCTGTTTTTCCCTTCGCAGATGCTGCCAGACCTGCTGAGCTTTTCCAGCAACTTTGTTTTTGTTGTTGTTGTTGTTGCTGTTGTTGTTGTGTTGTTTTCTGACAGTTTTATTCAGTGGTTTATTTAGTATTTATTCAGTACTTATTTATGGTCACAAATTGATTTTCCCGTGATGTAGGCCATTCATCTGCTACTTATTGGACTTTTACTAATCTGCAAATTCTACATTGCAAAC
>NC_063343.1:30962394-30964099 GCF_021869965.1 Rhincodon typus
CTAGAAGGGTCTAGACCCGAAACGTCAGCTTTCCTGCTCCTCTGATGCTGCTTGGCCTGCTGTGTTCATCCAGCTCCACACTTTGTTATCTCAGATTTTACAGCATCTGCAGTTCCTACTATCTCAGGAGAAAGAGTCCTGGATTGTCAGATTTTGGCTCCAGTGCTTGGTGGTATGTGCACAAGGGGTGATGAAGGCAGAGGTTGCTAATGGGAGTTAGGCCCACTGCACCCCGCAGCAATCCAACTTTTTATTCACAACTGATAAGCAAAAAAAAGCTTGAAAACAGCTATTCAGCCTTCACTCTTTAAACCACAGCCCCACGCAATCCCTGTGTCCCAACCCATGCCCACCCCAACTACCTCACAGCCCCTCATATCTGCTATGTTAAACTATACCTCCCACAGAAGAGACCATTAGCTAAGATGAAAGCCCATGGAATTGAGGGCAAATTATTGACGTGGGTAGGAAATCAATTGAGTCGCATGAAACTGACTTGGAAAAATGAGTAAGTCCTCAAATTGGCAGGACTTGACTAGTGATATCTTACAGGGATCTGTGTGGGGGCCTCAATTATTCACAATATTCATTAATCTCTTAGATAAATGCACAAAAGTCAAATATCCAAATTTGCTGACAATATAAAATTGGGCAGCATTATATACAGTATTGATGACAGCATAAAATTACAATCGGATATTGACAGATTAGGTGAATGGGCAAAGCTGTGGATGATGGATTTTAATATAAGCCAGTGTGAAGTTATCCATTTCGGACCAAAAAGGATAGGTCAGGGTAATTTTTTAAAAGGCCCAAATTTAAATATAGTGGATGCCCAAGAAGATTTTTGGATTCAGGGCACAGTTCTTTAAAATGCCACAAACAGATACAAACAATAGTCGAGAAGGCTAATGGAATGTTGGCTTTCATTCTAAAGGAGTGGAACATAGGGATGCATGTATTATGCTGCAATTATACAAAACCCTAGTAGGACCACATTTAGAGTGTTGTGAGCAAATCTGGGCACCACACCTTAGGAAAGATGTTTTGAAGCTTGAGGGAGTTCAACACAGGCTTACAAGGATGATACCTGAACTTCAGGGGTTAATTATGAGATTAGAAAAACTGAGCCTCTATTCTCTCGAATTTAGAAGGCTAGAGGGTGATTTAATTGAGGTCTTCAGGAGAAGTAACAGGAAAAGACAAGGCAGATAAAGATAAACTATTTCCACTAGTTGAAGAAACTAGAACTAGGGGCACAGTCTAAGAATTAGGGCCAGACCACTCAGGAAAGATGTTAGAAAGCACTTCTATACGCAAAGAGTAGTGGTGGTTTGAAACTCTCTTCCTCAAATGGCAGATCGATGCTAATTCAATTGTTAAAATTTAAATCTGAGATAGACAAATCTTTATTAAACATGGGTATCAAGGGATATCAGCCTAAGGCAAGCATATGGAGTTAGGCCACAGATCAGCCATTATCATATGGAATGGCAGAGAAGACTGGAGAAGCTGAATGGTCTAGTCCTGTTCCTATGTTTCTACATTCCCATTTTTCCTTACTTGCTCTCACTCCCCTTAATACATCACCCTCCTCACTCTGCCTGGATTGTGGTCTGCTATCTCACTTACTCAGGAGACCTCATCACCTATCCCACAGTGGAAACAGTACTAAAAGCTGTCCCACCCACTTTTATCTCACGAA
>NC_063343.1:30964109-30972848 GCF_021869965.1 Rhincodon typus
TCAGATGCCAGTGTCCATGAAAGCCATGCAGCTGGTGCCTATGAGTGTGCCCTGATAAGTTGTTGCCGAGTGTATACAATGGCAGTCAACAAGAATGAGCATCAAGCTGGAACAGTCAGGGGCTCACTTTGACCTTCGCGTCAAGAAATCTCAGAAACCAGTTTCTTCATGATGGGTGCAGGATAGGAAATTGCATGTTAATGAGGTGAGATATGCAATTATTTACTGAAGCCGATAACAGACAATAGTCCCCTGAATAAAGAAGTGGCATTGTGCCATTTGCTTGCAAGAATCATGTCTCAATATCTGGAACACAGTTGGAAAAAACAACCAATTGCTTTCCACACCAAAAAAAGCCTCAATGGACTTCTTACATGTGAAATCTCCGAGATTTCTAACTCTAACACACATCATTCGGTGCCCTATAAGATCATCCCATTAGAGTCTGTTCACAAATTAATTAACTTTAACAAAAGCAGTCTCAGTGATTAAAACCAGTTGTAATATTCAACTTCCTTCAACAACTTAATCTCATGGAAAAAATAAGCACCTGTGTTCAAAACTCCACTTTAAAGAGTACATAATCTCTTGAAACTGTCAATCAAACTGTGAACTGACAGGCAACCCATTGTGATAACAATAAATTGCAAAACTGATTATGCCACTTCAATCCCTTTAATGATAATCCTCGGATTTACATCAATAAATAGCATCAAATAGCAAGCACAACATTTTACATGGCAGACAGTTATTTTATAAAAATATTAAACATAAAGGGACATTAAAAGACATTGAAAATGCCTTAACAGCTTGATAGTTACCTTGACATCTCCATTGACAGATTTACAGTTCTCTTGGCAGCTTGGCCATTCGAAAGATCTTGACAGTTCCAATGAGTTTATGTATGTTTTAGATACACTCATCTCTAACTAAATAATAGAAACAGGCACTTGTCTTCTCCTAAAGGACCCATCTAAAAATCTGTACCACATCTCCAAGAGAATACCCTATTCTTCAAAGAACTCTGACAGCTTTAAGCCTTCACTTAATGGTTTAAAGTGCAAAAGTTGGGCTATGCATATCCCACTCATGATATTGGATTTAACTGAAGGCAGCTGCACTTTAACACAAGCAGTTGGCTCCATGAACTGCAGATGTGTAAAGCACAACCTGCCCAAAATGTACCAACACCTCTCCTGTGCAAAAATAGTGGCTGTCTGGTGTGCGGGCAAAGGCTTCAGATCTGGGCCACTGGTGCCATATTGACAAGGCCACCAGAAACCTTCTCTACTGCAGAGGATAAATTGGAGAAGTTGGGATTTTTCTATTTGGAGAGGGGCAGGCTGAGGTGATTTGATAGAAGTTTTCAAAATCAGGTGGAACTGAACCAAGTAGATAAGAAGAAACTGACCCCATTCCTAAAATTGTCAAGAATAAGGTACAGATTTAAAGTGCTTTGCGAAAGAAGCAAATACGATATGAAAAAAAGTCATTTTCACACAGTCAGTAATTCAAGTCTGTTATGCACATCCTGAATATATGGTCTAGGCAGGTTCAATTGAGACGTTCAAGATGGCATTATATGATTATTTGAATAGAAACAATATACAAGGGTCCAGAAATAGCATGAAAATAGAACTAAGTCATAACTCTTCTTTAAAGTGTCAGTGCTGGGCTGGAAAGCTTCCTTCTGTACCATAATAATTCATTGATTCTGTAATTCTGCAGCAAAAACATCAGACCAAAGTATGCTGTTTGGAACAGTACTTTTTTCCCAAGAGTTTATGTTTTATTTGATATCAAACTGTGTTGAGGGTGCAGATAAGTGTCACCTATACTATTTCTCGCCAGGCTTTAATTTTGTAGCATGCATGGTTCAATGTCTTCAAATTAACTGAAGCAAGTCAGGATGATTGTGAATACGTCTTTTTGAAATGGCAGACAGGGAAAACAGTGTAAACAAAAGTTCCCTGCACGATATTTAGTCTTGAGAAACAAATTTCTGAAATTTGGAATTCTAATTCAATTAAACACATTAAATTCTCACAAGTGGAGATCAGACAATCCATAGAGAATGACAATTCAGAATAGCCAAAACTAGTACTCTGTACTACAGCATTGGTTTCTGAAATCACAAATCAAAGCTGTCAGCCTAGATCTGTTGGATGCATGAAACACAGTGGCAAAGCTCATAATCAGGATCATCTATCAACCAACCAAGTAAACTTACTTCAAGGCAATGATTTTTTGACAAATTGAGCACTTTCCATGATGTTAGTAGTCCCCTTAAGACTATCTTGTAACAGCAAGTAACACTTAGGATCTCAACATCTCAGCACACGATGGATTTTCCTTTCCAAATTCATGTAGACTCTGCAAGGGGTTTTGGGCAATGACCTACTTAATCTACATGTATGATATCAACATTACAACTGTTTAATATATTAGACTTATTAAATGCAGAATGTGAATACTTTAATGTATGAAATTCCTGTTCCATGTATTCCCATTTCAGAATGCAGAAGCAACATGGGTGAGTCTAAAAGTTGTTTATTGTTAAGGAGCAGCAAGATGTAGGCTATAAGTCCCTCTTAAAGTTAACAGTTATACAACCAAGTGTAACTGCATTATTATGATATTTTACCATCTCCAGAATTAATTTCCAGTTTTAAGTGATATGATACTTCTTTTTCATTAGTTATGTTTTAGAGGTAGTTAATTATACCCTGTAGCAGGCTGTGCAGACAATAAACAGAAATTTAAGCTACATAATCATAATTACTCCTTTTTCTTTTCCTGCACTACTTTTACTTCAAGACAACATTCCAGCACTGAAACCTTGGGCTCCAGAACTTGCTGTTCCCTTAGCGAAGCTCTTCCAGTCCAGTTACAACACTAGCATGTACCCGACAATTAGAAAATTGTCTGGATATGTCCTATATATGAAAAGCAAGACAATCTAACCCAACCAATTATTGCCCTATCAGTCTACTCTGATCATCAGTCAAGTGATGGAAGTTATCATCAACAGTGCAATCAAGCAGCACCTGCTCAGCTGGTGAGTACCCAATTTTCTTCACCTTATATCGGTTTTGCAAGCAGGTTTTCACCTCAGGTTGTGACTGAGGACTAGCTGCTTCAGTGGAGTTGTTGGTTGATCAGGTTTGTCAGTGTCTGTTTCAGATGGTCAGTGTTCTTGGTTCAGAAAAGCTCATTTTTGGAAGATCTTGTTCGATTGCTGGGTTGGCCTCCCTCTCTTGGATGTCTTTTGTTCCGATGAGGCCCTAGATTTGGCTTCCCTGTTCTCAGTTTGGCCTCTGTAGTTCTTAGTTCCAAAGCTGCTTGTGGGGGATCTGTTCGTACAGAATCTTGTTGTTTAAAAAGGCCACACTCTGAGGAGATCAGGGCTGGCAGTTTTTTTCTTGATGTTCTCTTCTAAAGTTATTTGGTTTTCTGATAGTTTGTATGTGTGAATGGGTTTTGATTGGGGTCAAATGTCAAGCATCTCTGTAAGCCCCATACTGTCTGCATTGTATAGCCTGAGGTGTAAAATTTGTCTTGGGCTAGGGTCTGGTTTTGGTTGGGTTGTTTTTTTTTGGAGAGGAAGTGTAAATTAGGATCCAGACTGAGCAATAGTCTCGTTCCTAGGCCCTGCTTGTTGTGTTGTGTATTTCTCACATTCAGTCCAGCTGTCCTTTTTATCTTTTAAAAGTTTTGAAAGTCCAGGCCTCTGCACAAAATTCAGGGTTTTGTTCCATCTGCTTCAATATTGAGGATTTTTGCTTGGACTTACACCTAAGAACTTTGTGGGTTGACCTAGAGCATGTGGTCTGCAGCAGTTCAAGAATACAGCTCACCACCTGCTTCCTAAGGGCTACATATGCTGGCCAGCCATCATTACCCACATCCCATGAGTGAATAAATAAATATGGCTCGATGGCTGTATTGGAATGCAGAGTGACACCAACAGTGTGGGTTCACTTATCAAACTGACCAGATTACCATGACGGTCCTGCCTCTCAAATTTATCCCTTGCCTGAGGCATGATAGTAGTCAGGTTAAACTCACCATTGTTGTCTCCCTCTAATGAGAGGGCAGCCCTAAAGTTCTCTGGGACTAGGGTGGCTTTACCTAGTTTAGGGTAGTAACTGAAGCAGGAATCTCATCAGTGCTTGATATTCTCCATAACACACCACTCAATCCATTTAAAAAGAGCCAATGTGCAACATAATGCAAGATAAATTGTTGAAACTTAAAACATCACTTTATAAGACTCCATACATTGATTTTTATGCTTATCAAAAAGTAATATGAATACACGCTAGATTTCCTTAAAGGAAAGAGTCTGGACAATCTAATCAGCTGCCTTCTAGCAGATGAATTTAATCAGGAGCTGTGTTAATTCAATCACTGTCTAAACAAAGTGGTATAATTTAGCTAAAACCAACTTAAAAATGGAACGAAGAACCATTATGTTTTTGCCATTTAGTATTCCATGCAATTTTCAAGAAGCATTTCCTTCTGCCACTCAAATTCTGGCAGCTTCATTATGGGATCTGAAAGATGTTTAATGCTCCTCATCTAACTTTCCAGTAATCCTGCCAGGCACTTGCTGAGTTATATGTGTGAGTGGATGAATAATGTTTCTCAGACTGCTAGCTGCTGACTGAAGTCTTTTTTTTTGAGTCCTGCGAAAGATTCCAAGGAGAAGTTACATCTGACCGGTAAAGTTTGTTTTATCTTTTTTTACTGTTATCATAGCTGTCTGGCAATTGATGTGTCAATATCATTATTCAGGTCTCTGCAATTAAATTTTGTGGAGAAAATGTATGAAAACTGAACCAGGTCAGGAACCACCACAGACACTTTTCAAACACCAACTGAACCTTTGCATCCATATTTACAGACCAAGGCACACAGATCCTATGGTATTAAAGGAGCAACACTGCAAAGGTTAATATTCAAAAAGAAGTCTGTAATGAGCAAAGCCACAAAATTCATAGTAATTTGCAGCCAAACACATCCAAGAATCAGAGTTTGCGAAGCCACGAGAGATTGTAGTTTATTCCAAATTTTCACAAGTGGTAACAGTCACATTAGTCCACTTTAAAAATAATAATTCTCAGGATGTGAGCATCACTGGCAAGCCCAGTGTCCTTGAGAAACTGGTTCTAAGTGATGATTTACATCGCTGTAGCTCATGTCATAAAATTGCTCCCCTAATGCAGTACAGTGGAAAGTTCCAGGATTTTGACTCTGATTGTGAAGAGCAGCAATATAGCAAGTAGCATGCAAAGGAGAGTTAGGCTCAACAAGCCTGGTCCCTTTAGGCTCAAGCATTGATTACTGGTCAGACTTGCTCCACCCTAGTTGCACGAGGGAGTACTAATCTTAGATACAGCGGGAGAGGAAGAAACAACTTACTGGTGATGCATAACCTTTGAAGTATCTCTTCATTTGCACATTTCAAATATCTACTGTAATATCATCTTTGCTGTTAAACCTGGTTAATTTGTACCCATATGAGAGATGAGCAGCTTCTTCAAACATCTGAAGGATGAGAAGTTGTAATGGCCAAGCGTTGCTCAGCATTTGTAAGGTATAAACTCCTTGACTGCAGCTATTCTCAGACATTAGGAATCTTTGAATCATAATGTTTCGGACTACAGCCACAGCAGGCTCCATGTGATGCCTATAAGTTTGTCTATGGGAAATTTCAGACAGATGACAAGTTAATTGGAAGAACTCCTCAGCCCTCACATCCTTCACAATTTAGCCACAGCTTAAGCCCTAGCACAGAGTGGCACGGAGGCTGCTCAAAGAGCAGTCTGCATAAAGAACTGAGTTATTATCTACATGAGTTATTATCCACAATCAAAGTTTTATGCTATATTGTGTTGAGACCATCACCGGATTTCTTGTTTTTCTCATTTTTGGTGTGAAACTGTGAATTGAAGTTAAGAATTGATCTATGAACAGCAGCCTATTATAAAACTGTGGAGAACAAAAACAGATGTTTTCTTTCTGGAACTGGCCAGGAAAGTAATGCAACTTAATTACTGATCAATGGGCACTGAAGACAAGCCAGCACTGAGGAGTTGCTATACTCAGGGCTGGCAGCTGGTTAAATGTTGAATTGACCAATCAAAGGAGGACCAGTGCTCACCAGCTAACCGCAGAGAATTGGTTGAAGAGATCTGACTGGTTTTGGCAAGAGACCATGTGATTTTGGAATTTCTGGAAAAGCTCTTCCTTTTACTTTGCTTTCTCTCTAGTTTCTCTTCTGTTATTAAATTGTTGAATGCTCTGAGAAAAGTACCCCAGTCTGTAAGAAATAAGTAAATATTTCTAGAAGCCTGCTGAAACCATTTGCTTTAACCAGTTACTTTGGAAGTCAAGCAAACTATATAGTTCCACTTGCCTGTGATCAACCCATTGTCCAAGGCTTTCACAAATACTGGTATCAATTGTTTAAAACTGTCTATTGAACTCTCAAATCATTATTCTTTATTTTCTTTTCAATTTGTTCAACTCTCTCAGACTGACAGGTTGTGATCAAAGAAGATTGGGCTTTAGATTGGCTTATGGAAACAAAATGTTGCACTGTCTTGAATCAGTGCATAATTTGAAAAGGACTCACTGATAAATAAGACCTGTGGTTTTGTGCAAATGCATTAAACTACAGATTTTACTAGATATTACTAAATTGCCTATTCTTTATCTGTGTTCTGTTGAAGTTACATTATGAACAATAAATTGTCCATTTTTGTTTAAGTTATGAACTTGGTGGCCAAGATCTATTATTCATAAAGTCAGGTTAGGAACAAACAAATAATTTTGAGGGTAATTGAATGTTTTAATTTCACTATGTCGTTAAGCCAGTGTTAGTGGGGCTGATTTGATTTGGCTTGCTATCCCTGTGTCATGACAGTTGAAAGTAATATTCTGCCAGTAGGCCTCCATTAAGTCCTCCATCTCTTTTTTTAAAAAAAAAAGCTTCCTTTATGATCCATGTCCTTGCATATTTACATTTCAGTCTCAAAGTTTGGCAATTCTGAAACATTGCTTCCTGGTGATTGCTATTGAATGTGTACAGGAAATGGCAACCTTCAGCATCCACTTTCAATTGCCTTAATCTGATTACAGCTGCTTCGCTGATATGGCAAAGAGTGAATTAATGTATACAATGTGGAATTTTGATTGCTTGAGGCCAAAACTTTGAGTGTGCAAAAAACAAAAAGAATCGTAGGTGCTGGAAATCTGAAACAAAAACAAATTGTTGGAAAATCTCAGCAGGTCTGGCAGCATCTGTGGAGAGAAAGCTAAGTTAACATTTCAGGTCCAATGAACCTTCTTCAGATATTCAGCTCTGAACTGATTTCTCTGATTTCTCACCAAAAACTGAGACCAGATAGATGGCATTACTGAATCAGTGGAATAATGATTACTGCAATTGCCTCAAAAATGGTCTCAGGCACCAAGAGTTTTACACGACTCTGAAGAAAAGACCAAGACAGAATCGTAGAAGGGCCTAAATAATGTGGACAGGAGTGAGATTTTTGACAGACATGCACAAGATGTTTGACGAGGCCTACCTTGATGTTGGGACCAATTCTTTTGCATCTGCCAAGGAGTGTGGTGGCTCTTGCTAGGCCGTGGTGAGTTGCCAATGAAAGGGGTTTATAACTTGTTAAATTCCTTATTATTGTTACAACTCACCTCACTCATATTCAGTTTCTATCCTATCAAATGTGCTGAGCAATCTAGATATTGAGAATTTTCAACATGGAAGTCAGAATATTACCTGCCAAATTCAGCTCACTGCTTGCTCCAAAGGACTTTCGTGTTTAACACTGGGCACTAATATCTCAGGGCACGGTCCATGGGAATCAGCTACATATACCCCATCTCCAAGAAAATTAGAATTTGTTATGTGCCAGCCTGTAAAAATCCTTTTAGTACATCTCCAATCCACTTACAATGCACTTCTGCAGTTTAGAACTGCACCCTGGGCTGCACTGGTGACAATCAATGCAATGCTGCTGGAAGGTTACTATGTGCTCAGCGACATGTACCTAGCATATGAACTGGACCCTGGCTTCATGTCCAGCCTGTTCATGTGCTGTCATGGCATTCACACACTCTGAACCGAGTTGGATGCTCCCAACATCCATGCCTTGCATTGCCATGTCTTTTTGTACTTTGCTGTCTCAGCCATAGATATAAGGCTCATAGTACCTCTGCTTTGCATTGCTTTAAATACAGAAACAATGACAGGATGTTTGATGTGGTTGTCAGCAGTATTCAGTCATTTCAAAGGAGATAGCCTTTGTGCAAATGTTCCTGGCACAGTAACTCAAGGGCAACCACCTGTACCATTCCAGGGACTGGGAAATGGTCAGTCAGCTTCTTGGGGCAGTCAGAGTCAGGATGGTCGTCTCATAAGGGGCACCATGGCAACAGGTGGTATTTGAATTGAGTTTATAAAAAAGTGCTGAAATTGCCAGCTCACCTCAACAGTGACCACAAGTTGTCCATTATAATAAAAAAAACCATCTTATTTACTGCAGAGATAACACGGTGTAGAGCTGGATGAACACAGCACGCCAGGCAGCATCAGAGGAGCGGGAAAGCTGACATTTCGGGTCTGGACAAAATAAAAGGAACAAAAACAAGAAGTTGCTGGAAAAGATCAGCAGATCTGGCAACATCTGTGAAGGAAAAAACAGAGTTAATGTT
>NC_063343.1:30973348-30986570 GCF_021869965.1 Rhincodon typus
ATCACAAACAACAGTGGTCCCAACACGGATCCCTGTGGAACACCATTTTTCTGAAGAAGGGTCTAGGCCCGAAACATCAGCCTTCCTGCTCCTCTGATGCTGATTGGCCTGCTGTGTTCATCCAGCTCTACACCTTGTTATCTCAGATTCTCCAACATCTGCAGTTCCTACTATCTCTGAAGCCATTTTTTATAAATCGTTTCTGCATTTTCTTAGTGTATTCATATGCTGCTTACAATGTTGGGCCCAGAACTGTACACAGTATTCCAGTTGAGGTCTAACAAGTGTCTTGTCTAAATTAAAATGGGAATATGAGTGAGAACTCTGCCGATAATCTTCAATATTGTTGCAGTTTGTGTTTTTTGAGGTGAATGGTTTGAGAAATGGAGACAAAGTAAACTTGAATGAATTGTTCCATTTCTTAATCTTTTGAAACCTTAATAAAGCCTTTAATGAATGAGATTATAGACAGTCTAGGAATGGAAATTAACACAAATATTGCAGTTGGGAGAGGCTTTCTAGAACCCCACATAAAATGTCGCAAGGAAAGAAAACAGAATGGCATCAGAGAACGCTTTGTAAAGCACCTGTTCTTGACAAATGACAACACCTTCCAGTCGCGAACCATTTCAACTCCCCCTCCCACTCCCTGGGTGACATGTCCATCCTGGGCCTCCTCCAGTGTCACAATGACGCCAACCGGAAACTGGAGGAGCAGGACCTCATATTCCACCTTGGGAGCCAACAACCCAATGGTTTCAATGTGAACTTTACCAGTTTCAAAATCTCCCCAGCCCCAGCCTCATCCCACGACCAACCCTCCCTCTCATTCCCGCCTCCTTGACCTGACACAACCTGTCCATCTTCTCTCCCACCTATCCGCTCCTCCCACCTCACTGAACAATCCCCACCACTGCCTACCCACACTCACCTATCACCATCCCACCTACCATCCCCAGCCCCACCCCTCCTCGGTCTATTTACTTCAGAGTTCCCTTCCCCCTCCCCCATTTCTGAAGAAGGGTCCCAACCCGAAACTTCAACTTTCCTGCTCCTCTGATGCTGCCTGGCCTGCTGTGTTCCTCCAGCTCCACACTGTGTTACCTATAGAATGGCATCTTTCATTTTCTCCAGGAAGTGGCAACATCTGACTAAAGAAACAAGAGAAACTTCATGCAGCGCAATAGGAATGCATGTTCCCAAGGGAAAAATTTCAGCTGACATCTTGTCAACATGATGGAGATTGGTAGGCTGGAAGGTGAGAGGGATGGCAAGAAGGCAGTAAGTATCATCAGGAGGTAAGGCTAGAGTGCTGAAGTCACAAAGGGATATTCCCAGAGACAGTCGGACAGGTGAGAGGGAGTTAGGCATGAAGCTAACAGGAAGGCAATTAGCTCTGTTAAATAGACAATTAATGACAATTTTTCAACCTTTCTTTCATTTTGTAAGGGATACTTCAGAGTCAGCAGGAAAAGCAGCTGCCCTCAGTATGGTCGGATGATGGATATGGGAGAATGCCACAATCAGATGAGTGTGGTAGACCATGATGACAGTTCTTCTGCAGGAGCAGCTCCAAGAAGCAGCAACAGCTCCAGAGACTTGCGAACTCTGTGAAATTGAAGAGATGGACTGCTGGCCTGCAGGCTCTGCATCTGGGCTGCTGCTCTCCATGGTCCATGAGAGAGAGGAATGATAAAAAAGCAATGTACATTCTAACAAATCCATCAGCACTGGGCTAGTGTATTGAACACTTCTATTATGATACTCAAATGTTTAGGGCTCCACATCCATCTCACCATCAATGAGGCCCTACCCTAGATTCCAGCTCCAACGCATCTTCTCCCAGACGGTGTGAATCGGCATGTAGAGAATGCCACGTTCATTTCTTCTTTTTTCTCTCACATTTTGCACTGTCTCCACCTCCAAACACAGAAATGTCTTTATTACTTACACATTAAAGACACACACTGTGCCTATAATGCAGTCTGTTATACCATTACTCTGATTCCTGATGCATATAGCCAAATAGTGGTGCCAACACAGGACTCAACTCTGGCTGTCTAATATTCTCCACACAGAGAAGCAAACATGAATCTCACAGCCAGTGCTGATACTGGGGCATTCATACCGATGGGTTAGTCACATTTAAGAGTTTGAGTTTAATATTATGCACAGCTTTTACCTGGCAAGAAGTCAACAGATCATTGATACACTTTCAACAGAGTTGCTATGTACATGGGATCAGTCCTTTTTCACTTTTTCTACTGCCTCCATTCATGTCTGTTTGGTTTGACAAGGTGTTCTCCTCCTACTCATTCAGCCTGAAGGAGCATCACGAGGGAGACACAAGGAACGTCTACCTCAGCCTTGTTCCATTTTGTGTCTCATAACTAATTGAACATTTGTCAGGAATCCCTATCTGCTCCCTGTAGGCTTTTTCATCCAGAATATCACTGAGTGCCCTTCGAGGTGGTGAAAGGCTTGTCATTAAGCATATTTCCACTGTCTTTCACCTTTAAATTGGCTGGTTCCAAAGCCAGAGTGAAAAGTCATCAACCTGAAACATTAATTTTCATTTTATGTCTCTCCCCCAGGATGCTCCCTGACCTGCCGAATAGTTCCATCATTTTGAATTTTAATTTCAGATTTCCAGCGTTGACAGCATTTTTCTTTTGTCTAAAATGTAAAGCATTTTCTCAAAAGTAGTACTAGTGTTTATTTTTTGTTCTTTGAATTTACATTTTTTTTATATGTCTTCCATCTTGCTCATGATTTATGATATATTTGGAGGAGTTGTGGTTATTTGCTTTTGAAGCCAAACAGTCTGCGAAGGAGTTACATGTTTTAGTCTGTAAAAGGGAATACCAACAACTTGGCAAAAGTAGTTCTTTTTCATATTCACATCAGCTTTTCTATCACAGGTGAATCCTGCTTGGATTCTGAAACTGACATCGTTTCGACAAATCACACTAAAGTGATGCATGCTTGGTGAATTACATTAAAAGATGAAATTACTGCAAACTAGTGCTCAACACTGTTGTAAAATTAAAAACATAACAAGGAAGGGAAATTTAATTAAAACTATGTATTTTGCCTTATTCAGGTTTTTAGTTTGTAATCTGTTTGGTTTGCCAAGTTGAAAGTATACAGGTGTATACTTGTCAGCAATACCACCTTTAACATGCTGTTTTCCATAATGTTGTAAGTTCAGATGGACTGCAAAATAAACTCAATATGAATTTGATCTACCATCTCCACTAAAGCAACACATTCAATTGCTAATGTGCTTCCAAAATATTAAAAATAACTTTTATTTTGAAACACTCATAATATTTCTCTGGTTATAATAAAGTGGTGATACTACTGAGAAAATATAACTTTTCATTTTTAGATAATCCAATAATGCATAATCCAACGGAACAAAATGTTCTAATACAGCATAAGTTTATTAACTGCTAACAATGCAATCACACTATGAAATTATTTTGAACATCCAATAAACTAATTATGTTATGCCAAGATATTAAAACAGTACAGCAAATATAATTTTCTTCCATTCCAGAATCTGTACCTGAAAAAGACAAGAATAACAGCATGTTTTGTCATAGAACACCACTCCTGAGTATCATTGGATAAGCAGATTCACTGCACAGTATTTTAATGAAATGAAATGATTTAATGATATAAGTGCATTGAGCCATTTACTCATACTGATTTAATCTCAAATTAATGGGAAATGATTCAGACACTCAAGTGTCAATGCAGAGTCAAATTGCCAGTATGAACCATGCCTACACTCATTTTATGGTAACAGTTGACATATGTCTTAATGAAAGGCATCATGTAGATCATGTGCATCAGTTTCGACCAAGTTCACACTAAACGCGCCGTGTCATTTGACAAAGAAACTTTTTCAAAGCTACATGTTTTCAAATGGATTGTAATATTCTGGGCTAGGAGTCCCAGATGATCAAAAAGGAAGGTCAAGCTCATACGTGACTTTAAAGAAGTTATTAAAGAAGCAATAAAATTTATTCGTAAACTAAATAGACAAGAGAAACCAATGATCCATGACAGGGTGAAAATGGTTTACTGGCCCCAGAACATGTTTCCGTCCATCCTAGCGTCAGAGGTATGGAGGATTACTATGATTATGCAACATCCAGTGCAACTTAATCACTTCTCAGAAACTGAAGCGGTTCATGCCCTTATGCAGCAAGACTTGGACAACATCCAGGCTTGGGCTGATGAGTAATACATAACATTAATGCCACACAAGTGCCAGGCAATGACTGTATCCAACCAGCAACAATCTAAATAATGTCCTCTGAAATTCAATGGCATTACCATCATTGAATCCCCCACTATCAACATTCTAGAGGTTACCATTGACCAGAAACTAAACTGGATAAGACGTAGAAATACAACACATACACGAGTAGGTCAATAGCCTAGGAATTCTGTAAAATATTGGGCCAGTACTGTTTTTCTCATTTTGGAACTGTGAGCTGAAGATGAGAGACTAACTTTGCACTTTAAGCAGCAGCTTGCATTTCTAAAAACAACTGACATTTGTTTATAGGAACTGGCTTGGAAAGTTAATTGCAGGTTCATGGTTGCTCTAAGAATGCAGCAGAAGTTTGACACCTAAGATGCATTACACTCAAGGACTGGAAGATGCTTGGATATTAAGAGAGGCCATCACAGGGAGGTTGGTGCTGACCAGTCAAAAAATTGACTTTAGATCACCTTGTTTAACTTTGCTTTGCTAAAGGCTACAACAACCAAGGGTATTGAAGTTTCAAGTGAAATAATAAGGTAAGTAAGAGAGATAGGACCTTGCATTATTAATAAAGGAAATCATCACTCTAGTAATGAGGGATGATGTCCTAGAAGGCATATGGAAACTGCTTTGCCCAAGGTTGTAAGAAACTACGGAGAGTTTAAACTGCAGCCCAGTCTATAATACAAACCAGCCTTCCTTCTGTTGACTCCATCTATACTTCCCACTGACTCAGGAAAGCAGCCAGCATAATCAAACACCCATCCCACCCAATTATCCTCTCTTCAGCCTTCTTCCATCAGGCAGAAGATACAAAAGTTTGAAAACGTATGCCAACAGATTCAAGAACAGCCTTTTTCCCACTGTTATCAGACTTATGAATGGACCTCTCATGTGTTAGAGAGGTCATGTTTTCTGAGGAACAGTCACTCGACCTGAAAACTTAACTCTGATTTCTCTCCACAGAGAGCCAGACCTGCTGAAATTTTCAAGCAAATATCTAATTTTGTCTCTCATGTATTAGAGTTTTCCTTTCTCTGCACTGTTTCTATAGCTCTAACACTATATTCTATTAACCTGATGTATTTATGTAATGTATGATTGGTCTCGATAGCATGCAAAACAATACTTTTCACTGTATCTCAGTACATGTGACAACAATAAATCAAAATCAAAATCTTCACATGAGACAATCTGAGTAGAGCCTAGAAATAAAGAGGGATGATTACTTTGCTGGGATTATACTAAAGGCTTCCCAACAATCAGGGAGAGATAGAGGAGCAGATATAAAGGGTGAATCGTTAAAAGTGTGGGACAAACAGGGTTATAGTTAGATGGGATTCCAACTTTGCAACATTAACTGGGAATGCCTTAGTGAGAAAGGATTAGATGGGATGGAATTTTTGAAAATACATCCAGGAGAGCTTTTTGTCCCAGTATGAGTTGAGGCTGTGCTAAGCCTAGTCCTAGGGAATGAAGCCAATCAAGCGGTTGACGTTTCAGTGGGGGAATATTTTGGGGATAGGGACCATAACACTGTCATTGTGGAAAGGGATAAGGATAGTGCAGAAGTTGTGTCTAAATTATCATTATACAGGGTCTTGCAGACATAAACTGCGAGCAGCGACTCACAGGTAATTCTATGTTTGGAAAATTGGACACTTTTAAAAGTAGTACAATGAGAATTCAGGATAAACATGTTTTTCTAAGAGTGAAGGGCAAGGGCAACAAATCCAAGGAAACTTGGATTTCAAGGGCTATTTAGAGTTTGATAGAGAAAAAGAAGGAAGCATATGCCAGGTGTAGCACATTAAAAACAGGGAGGCCCTTCAAATATGTAGTGCGTGCAGGAGATGGTCTAAGAAAGAAATTAGGGGGGAAAATGGGTTTGAGAATTAACTAGAAAATAGGATGCAAATCGCAATGGTGGAGGGTTGCTTTTGTGATTGGAAGTCTGTGACCAGCAGTGTACCTCAGGGACTGGTGCTTGAACCCTTGCTGTTTGTTATGTAAAATAATGACTTGGATGTGAATGTAGAAAGTAAAATTAGTAAGTCTGCAGATGACACAAAAATTGGGTTATTATTGGTAGTATGGAGGATGGTCACAGGCTACATTCTGAAATTGATCAGCTGGGAAATTGAGCAGAGCAATAGTAGACAGAATTTAATGCTGATAAGTGTGCGGTGATGCATTTTTGGGGGTCTAATAAGAGAAGGATTTACATAATGAATGGCAGGTCCCTAGGGAGTACTTAGGAACAAAGGAACCTTGGTGTACAAATCTATAGATCCTTGAAGGTGCTAGACAGGTAGACAGGATAGTGCAGAAGGCAAAAAGAGACGCTTGTTTTCATTAGCCAGGACGTAGAATATAACTACAACTTTTTTTTACAACTTTATGAAACATTGGTTAGGCAACAGGTGGAATGCTATGTGTGGTTGTGCTTGACACACTATTGGAAAGACATGATTACGCTAGAGAGGGTGAAGAAGAAATTCACCAGGACGTTGCCTAGGATAAAAAGTATCAGTTATGAGGACAGACTGGAAAGACTGGGTTTGTTTTCCTTAGAGGCCACAAGGCTGAGGCAAGGGAGGTCTGATTAAGGTATATAAAATTATGAGAGGCATTAATGGGATAGTGTCTCAGACCAGAGGGTATAAGTTTAAGGTGAGGAGTGAGCTGTTTAGAGGAGATCTGAGAGAAAAACAATTTCACCCAGAGGGTGGTACAAATATGGAATGGGCTGCCTGGAAGGGTGGTGAAGGCAGATACTCTCATAGTATTTAAGTAGCACCTGGATGAGTACTTGAAACGATTGAGAATAGTAAGCTATGGACAAAATGCAGATAAATGGGATTAGTATAGTTTGATGTTTGTTGGTTGGTACAGACATGGTGGGCTGAATGGCCTGTTTCTTTGCTGTATGACTCTATGACTCTGTAACATTATGGTATTAATAATAAGTTGTTAATTTCTGTTCAAGATGTAAACTTGGTTTCTCATATTGTTTATTCTGGTTAGGAACAATTGGGCAATTTTGAGGTTCATTGAATATTTTAATTTCACTGTGCTGGGATAGCCAGTGTTGGTGAGTCTGATTTGTTCTGACTTATTATTCCTCTGGTGTAACATGAGTAACCCACCTCATCTCTCCCCAATCCTATCCAACATTTACAGGCACATGTCGACAGTGTGATGGAAGACTCTAAAGTTCGCCAGATGGACACAGATCTAACAATACTCAAGAAAACTGACACCATCTAGAAAAAAGCAGCCCAGTGACTGGTACCCATTGAGCATCTACAATATTCACTCCCTTCACCACTGACACACAGTGCATCACATTGTGTACTATCCGCAAGATAGACTGCAATAACTTCACCAATAGTCCTTCCACAGAACCATCCAAACTTTCACATTGCCAGTTAGAAAGACAAGAACAGCAAACACATAGGAAGGTCATCATCTGCATGTTTCCCTCCAAATCACATCATTCCAACTTGGGTATATATCCCCTTTCCTTTATTGTTGCTGTGTCAAAATACCAGAAACTCCTTTTCTAACAGCTCTCTGTGTTTTTCTAAACCCCCAAAGACTACAGCAGTTCAAGAAGACAGCTTACCACTACCTTCTCCAGAGCAATTAGGAATAGAGGATAAATGCAGGCCCGGCCAGCAATGCCCATATGTCATGGATGAATAAAAGAAAAATGTCTGTAGCTGGTGCTGGTGCTGGTACTATCTGCTTGCTAATCTCTGCTCTCCCTTCAGTCATCCTCTCTCTGAACAATGCTGCATATTGCCATCTTGAACATTTGATTTTTAACCAACGTCAACCACACTTTCAACACAATAGGGGGAATGTTCCCATTTTCAACTGAAGTTTTTTGACAAGTTAGATTCATGGCACCTAGTCCACCATGACTCATAGTGACTTTCTTCATGCAAGGTTTGTTCCTTCATCTCATTAGGTAGGTAACCACGCTCTTGGGCACATTTCTCAGGGAATCACGAGACTAGAGAGGTGGAAGTGTTCTCAATTCCAGCATTCTCACCGCTGGCACCGTCGTTAATGCCCAGCTGTACAAAACTTCAGATGCTACAACCCAATAACTGCTTGTCACACTGTTGAGTCTGCACTTATCACTCAGACCATGGACCAGAGGAAAGGAAACTTTGCTGTCCAAATACTGGAGAGGGACCTGGAGTTATTGATGGATGTGGTGGTGGAGTGGAGGACAGACCTTCTTCTGTGGACTGTCATTGCCAAGCCAAACTGAAGTCAAATTATAATCTGTATCAATGCTGTATCCTTGGTGAAGAAAAATGACCAGTAATGTAGGAAGCAGTTCAAAGATTATCTGTACTGTACAAGGGTAAGTGCCACCATCTTCTCTCTGATTCTTCATAGAGCCACCACTTTTACTGTGCCATCGCACACACATCTCACCAAGAACCATGCACATCACCCCTCTTTACTGCATGTGTCATATCCATTCAATGGCTGTCATCCACATTGTATTCCCAAACTTCCAAGCATTCCTGTCCTATGTGCTTCCTACCTACCTACTGGCAATACCTTACCACCTTTCCTTCTATGCTTCAGAATAACCAACTAACCCAATGAGCTTCATTGCACTGCGCTATGCTGCTCGCAAATTGGCACATGTGAACTCATTCTTAATCTGCACAAGTTTTTGTCTTGAGATAACTCATAGCCTCTCTTCTCTGAAAGCAGCCTCTCACAGCACTCCGTGAACCTTTACAAAGAGAGACAGGTGCTGGAGTGCTCCACCTCCACATGTGGAAGGAAGCCAATGTATTGGCAGGTGATACACCAGTGAGAGCTTCACATGGATCCCCACCAGCTCAGCAAGTTTCAACTCAGAGGAGTGATATACATAAGCCCCCACATGTTTTTATTTCAGACCAATGACCGGCCCTTTCACCTCTCCCCTGTCTGTGATCATAAAGCCTGTATCTGGGCAGGAGACTATTACAAGCCTGGGTCCTCAAGGCATAAAAATACCGGGTAATAAGTGCCTATAGCTTTGAAGCCAACAGAGTGAAATGGCAAGCAAGCTCCTTTGACCACGCTGTATAGGTCTGGACTGCACTTAGATGTAGTAGGAGGCAAAGAAGAAAACTTACCTCTTCTGTTAAAACAGATTCTGCTTTAAAGATAATGGGTGAATTCTCAAGACAGACCTATGTTGAGTTCAGAATTGTAGGTAGATAATGATTTTTCCAATGTGAGAAGGGGTGCTTTTGCAAGATACAAACACTGGATGATTCATTAACCTTTTTATTCAGAAGAACATTTCACATCTTGATATTGGAAACATTTTTGATCTCTGAGGGTGCTGTAAGATGGATTATAAAAGGAAATCCAAAGATCAACAAGCGGGAAGCAGAGGGTACAAAGGGAGCAATTTACTGGAAGGACGATATGAAGAAAGGGCATTTTTATTAAAAAATTGAGGGTCATTATCTATGAGAATGAGTTAAAACTCATGCGTCCTTCATTGTTATAAAGGTACGTGCACAGAAATTGATCTGGTTAAATCAAACAATTCACTGAAAGTATTTGAAAAAGATCTCACCAGAGGCAGTGCAACAAGCATATCATCCACTTCACTAACACCTTCCACCCCAACTTTAAGTTCACCTGGACTATCTCCGATACCTCTCTCTCCTTCCTGGACCTCTCTGTTTCCATCTCTGGCAACCACCTGGAAACCGATATCCATTTCAAGCCCAGCGACTCCCACAGCTACCTAGAATACACCTCCTCTCACCCACCTTCCTGCAAAAATGCCATCCCCTATTCCCAATTCCTTTGCTTCTGCTGCATCTGTTCCCGAGATAAGGCATTCCACTCCCGGACATCCCAGATGTCCTCGTTTTTCAAGGACCACAACTTCCCCTCCACAGTGGTCAAAAACGCCCTCGACCGCATCTCTCGCGTTTCCCACAACTCATCCCTCACATCCCCTCCCCGCAATAACAACCAAAACAGAATCCCCCTCGTCCTCACGAACCACCCCTCCAACCTCCAAATCCAACACATCATCCTCCGCCACTTCCGCCACCTGCAATCTGACCCCACTACCAAAGACATTTTTCCCTCCCCACCCATATCTGCCTTCCGGAGAGACCACTCTCCCAGTGACTCCCTTGTCCGCTCCACACTCCCCATCAGCCCCACCACCCCCAGAACTTTACCCTGCAACCGCGGGAAGTGCTACACCTGCCCCTACACCTCCCCCCTCACCCCCATCCCAGGCCCCAAGAAAACCTTCCACATCAAACAGATGTTCACCTGCACATCTGTTAATGTGGTATACTGTACCCGCTGTTCCCATTGTGGCCTCCTCTACATCGGGGAAACCAAGCGGAGGCTTGGGGACCACTTTGCGTAACACCTACGCTCGGTTCGCGACAAAGGACTGCACCTCCCAGTCACGAACCACATCAACTCCCCCTCCCACTCCTTGAACGACATGTCCATCCTGGGCCTCCTCTAGTGCCATAACGATGCCACCTGAAGGCTGCAGGAACAGGACCTCATATTTCGCTTGGGAACCCTGCAGCCCAATGGTATCAATGTGGACTTCACAAGCTTCAAAATCTCCCCGCCCCCGACCGCATCCCAAAACCAGCCCAGCTCGTCCCCACCTCCTTAACCTGTCCTTCCTCCCACCTATTCCCTCCTCCCACCTCAAACCCCACCCCCACATCCTACCTACCAGCCCCATCCCGCCTCCTTGACCTGTCCGTCCTCCCTGGACTGACCTATCCCCTCCCTAACTCCCTACCTACACTCACCTTTACTGGCTCCATCCCCGCCTCCTTGACCTATCTGCTCCTTTATCCATCTTCCATTCGCCTCCCCCTCACTCTCTATTTATTTCAGAGTCCCCTTCCCCTCCCCCATTTCTGAAGAAGGGTCCAGACCCAAAACATCAGCTTTCCTGCTCCTCTGATGCTGCTTGGCCTGCTGTGTTCATCCAGCTCTACACCTTGTTATCTCAAGGGTATTTTTGGTCATGTTTTTGGAAAAAAATATAATCTTTGTTCCACCTATCTCAAGTAGGCATATAAATTATACAACTGTAGAAACAAATACATCCCCGAATATAACATGATATAACAATTTTCCTGTCAATCACTAACAAAAAAGGGTTAATATGTGTTGCGTGTTGGAAGCCGTGAGTTGACTTGAGTCTTTTCAGCTCATGGTCATGCCCATAAAATCCAGACTTCGGCTTCTAATAAGGGAGTGTATATCTAACGGAAAACACAACAAGCATTTCTCTCTATATATGCATGTATGTACAAGGTGGCATGCTGGCTTAGTGATCAGTACTGCTGCCTCACAGCATCAGGGAGCCTGGATTGATCCCACCCTTGGCCGACCGTCTGTGTGGAGTTTACCCGTTTTCCGGTGTCTGTGGGGGTTTCATCCGAGTACTCTGGTTTCCTCCCACAGTCCAAAGGTATGTAGGTTAGGTTGGTTGGCCATGCTAAATTGTCTATAGAATCCAGGGAGGTGCAGGCTAGGTGGATAGCTTTGGGAAATACAGGATGACAGGGATAAGGTAGTGAGGTAGGTCTTGGTGGGATGCTCTTCAGAAGGTCAGTGTGGACTGGATGGGCCAAATGGCCTGCTTCCACACTGTAGGGATTCTATGATTGATTCTACAATATTTGATTATCTTGATAAGTTCAGTCATTTTAGTTTTAATTCCAATAATAAATGCTTAACATATTATAAAATTAAGTTGCTAAAGAAATTCGAAATAAAAATTTTGATGTGAGTTATTTTAGTTTCTCTTTTGGAGTAGATTTTTCTGGCTGCTTATGTATGCCTAATTACCTAATTCCTCATTGGCATTTTCCATATTGACTTCCCTCATGTTTAGTTATATGTTTCCTACCTATTCAATTATGATTAATTGATGTTTAGTTTAATTAATTTGTAGTCTGAGCCCAAGCCTCCCTTGCTTCCTGCCTTTGTCGGCTGTGACTCAGCTGGCAGCACTAATGCTTCTCAGTCAGAAGGCCATGATTTGACCAGAGAAATGATGGCTGACACTACAGGACATTTCCGAGGGGAGCGTTCCAATTTTGAAGGAGTTGTCTTTCAGGTGAGATGCCAAATCAGCCATCCCCTCAGGTGCATGTAAAAAATCCCCATGGCACTACGTCAAAGAAGAATAACGGAACTATCCTCAGTGTTCTGGCCTATAGCTATTCCCCAATTAATTTACAAAAAAAAATGGTCTTATCACATGCTATTCATGTGAGCTTGCTGATTACAAACTGGGTGCTGTATTTGATCGATACAAGTACTGCTAATTGTTATAACAGTGAAAGCACTCACATGTTTACTTTGTCTATCCCAACCTTGAATATATTTAATAGCCCAGCCTCAACAATCCCCTGTGGTAAAGAATTCTTCAGATTCACCACAGTCTGAAAGAAGAAATTTATCCTCACGTCTAGCTTAAATGTGCAACCTCTTATTCTGAGATTATGCCCTGTTAACTTAGAATTTTCCCACAATGGAAAACAAACTTTTTGCATCTAGTCTGTCAAGTCCCTAAGAACCTTACATTTTTCTGTAAAGTTGCCTCTCATTCTTCTAAAGTCTAATGAGTACAGGCCCAAGCTACTGAACCTTTCTTCATTAGTCAGTTCCTCTATACCTGATGTAAGCGTAGTGAACCTTCTCTGGACTTTTTCCAATGTCAGTATATATTTCCTTTGGTAAGTGTCCCAAAACTGGTCACTGCACAACTGATTAGTGCCTTAGAGATAGTAGGAACTGCAGATGCTGGAGAATCTGAGATAACAAGGTGTAGAGCTGGATGAACACAGCAGGCCAAGCAGCATCAGAGGAGCACGAAAGCTGACGTTTCGGGCCTAGACC
>NC_063343.1:30987070-30997200 GCF_021869965.1 Rhincodon typus
CCTTTGAAATAAAGATCAAATTCTATTTGCCTTCCTTAATACCCACTGAACCTGGATGCTAGCTGTTTGTGATTCATGAATGAGGACTCCCAAATCCCTGTAACATTTAGCTTTCTGCAGTCAGTCTCCATTCAATTAATATTCAGCTCCTCCATTCTGCCTGCCAAGTACATAGCCTCACATTTTCCCACACTATATTCCCAATGCTAAGCTTTTTCCCGCTCGCTTAACCTGTCCATCTACCCCTCCAAACTCATTGTGTCATCTTCACCATTTGCTTTCTTATTTTTTTGTGTCATCTGCAAACTTGGATGTATGCATTCACTTTCCTCATCCAATCATAATACATATTGTAAATAATTGTGAACTGATCCCTGTGGCACTCCACTAGTTAGAGGTTGCCATCCTGAAAATGCCATCTTTAATCCAAACTCTATCTTCTAGTAATTAGCCAGTATTCTATCCATGCTAATATACTACCTCTGACACCAAGGGCTTTTAAGTTAAATGTGTGATACCTTATCAAAAGCCTTTTAAAAATCCAAATAATTTGTTTCTTTTTTGACTCTAATGAACAAACTGTTTGCTTATATGAAATACAAATAAATATTCATGGATTTCCTTGGGCATTCTCAAGAAAATTGGATGAATTGCAGTTATATGAGAAATGGATTGCTGTATCAAGTAACAAAGCCAATACTATTCTAAGACTGAGCTATAGGAATCTGATTGTTCAGTGGACACTCAAATCAACCTGTGATTAATTGTTTGCTTGAGAACTGTCATAGGCGATGTTTGAATGTGTGGATGTTTTTTCTCTGAATTATCATTGCTAATGTGATTTTTTTTAAACATAGCTGCAATCACAATTATTTCAGCTTCGGGTCCAATGACCTTTCCACAGAACACTGAGGGTTCTGAGGAAGGGTCACCGGACCAAAAATGTAATCTCTGATTTTTCTTCACAGATGCTGCCAGACCTGCTGAGCTTTTCCAGCAACTTCTGTTTTTGTTCCTGATTTACAACATCTCCAGTTCTTTCAGTTTTTACAGTTATTTCTGTATTAGCTTTTAATTATTACCAGTGTTTCCGCCATCTGTCCAATTACTGGTTTACCATTCTCTCTTAAAAACATTTTAGTGTTATATTTGCTTTAGAATAAACCTCATGCAAGAAATGTGTTTAAAACGAAGGCACCTATAATTAAATGTGATATCGGAATGATGGAATGGACAGGAAATATAAACACCCATGCATATTTAAAATAGATTTCACAGTTAATGATGATTCTGTGCTTTACTAAAGTAATCAGAATTAATAACATTCCTACACAGCTCATCAGCAAAGCAACAAATACAAAATCTTCACTGTTACTTCAATATTCACTGAGTAGAAAAAAGCAAAGTTCATGGATATCATTATTTGCTGAGGCTCGGTTGACAACTTCTCCCTTCTTGGGAAGAAAAGGAATTCATCGTAATGTAAACACATATTTTTCCCTACAAATATCATTTTGCTTCAGCAGATTTATGAGAGTGAAGACTAATAGGAAAAACATTTTTGGTCAGTCAATCTGATGAATATTTGAGGCATGATACCCTATATAGAGTAGAGGGAGATGGGAATGGAAAATACGAGAAGATTGTTTCACTGAAGAACATGAAATGCTAACTGTGTCAAAATACTGCTGTTTTGCCCCATTGCTTCAGTTTTTCTTAAAGGTTATATTTTTATAACGAACCTTGCTATCTCTTAACAGAATTGAGACAGACTTGGCTCAGAAAAGGTGGAATGGGTGTATTAATAATAGTGAAATAGAAGATTGGATTGCAGTAATGTAGCAAATAAAGCCTGCAGGAGGTGGAAGCTTTCAGCCATTTATTTTTATTGCTTGTAATTTGTCTGAGTGTGGATGTTGTTATTTTACATGACACATAAAATAAGTCCCCCTGTAATTGCTCAGTTTAACAGCAATGGGTTCCAAAGGCATTGCTCCATCAACATTAAATTCATGTTCATTAACCAGCAGCCAACTAGTCAGAAAGGAATTATGTTATACTGCCTTAATTTCCAGGAATTGTCCTCATTATTACTCTTCATTAGATAGTCAATCATAGATCTTTATAAGTCAAACTATTCAGAAAACTGCGTTCTTTTCAGTCACTGGCATCGTATGTTTCAGCTGTCCACTTCAGATTGTCCTGAAAAAAGTTGAAAATAGCAATGAAATTGGCCTCAAAATTGTTGGAAAAATAATAACAATTTCACAAGGTTAAGAGTACTGCAATTTGTAGCTAGGAAGAGATTTGTATTGTGTTGAAAAATACCGCGATATGCTGGAGGATATGCGCTGCTCTGCTGTTAGCCTCACAAAAACTGGAGCTTACTTGTAAGCTTCAGAACCAACATTCATTGACTGCGAAGAAATTGCTGGATTTGCATCATAAATATAAATGTATCCTTCTGCAACCATTTAGGCTGGAATTTCAGACATTACAATGACCATGTTAATGATCTAATTTATGGTCCTTGCATGCCACTCAACCTTGAAGGCCCAGAAGCAAATAATAAAACCTAAAATATTAAACCTACAAGTAGCAATTTGCTCCTATAGATTCTATATAAATTTCATATTTAAAAGATGTTGTTTTCTTACTGTGCTTTCTTACATTTTTCTCTCCATTACTACACGTATTTTTCTTTCCCTCTCTTTATTTTTCTTCCTGCACCAATTTGTCCAATCTATCCAATTAATTTTTCTACTGTCTTTTTTCCTCTAACCTTATTGGCTGAGGTGGTGTGTTTGGCATGGTTTTTATGAGGTCCTAGACACCTTGCACACGTCACTGCATATTTATCTAGTTGTATTTCCAGTACTTTGCAGCACAAATATAGTGCTATGTTAATGCTGAGGAAATATCAAGGCTCTCCATGTGAAGTGCAGAACTCCAGTACATTATAAGATATCGATTTTACTTTAGCTCACATTTGCTAAACAACTGCATTAAATTACTCTTTATTGATTTTTTTTAATGAATTAATTCTTTATGTTGTTCTCCAATGAAAAAAAGTTGTTGAATCTGTACCTATTATTTTGTTCCCGGTAGTCTCCCAATCAAGAATTCTTTTACAACTTACTTTTACACCTTCTAGTTTTGAAGAAGAGTCTTACTTGACGCACTAACTCTTGTTTCTCTGTCCACAGATACTGCCATAGTTGTTGAGTTTCTCCAGCATTTGCTGTCTTTGTTCCAGATTTCCAGCATCCACAGTATTTTGCTCTTATTCTTTTAAAATGTTTGAGCTTCACAATATGGCTGAGGCGGCAAGGATCCTGCCTGTTCATATAGCAAGTAGCTAAGCAAGTGGTTGGGGTTAACTGATAATTTAATAGACATAAATGGGGACTACTAGGTGGGTGGAGTACTCTGTAAGATTGTTGAGTTAATTAATTCTTTCCACAGACAAAAAGTGTATTTCTGGACCTGAAACGTTAACTCTGCTTTGTCTCCACAGATTCTGCCAGATCTGCTGAGTTTTTCCAGCTATTTCTGATTTTGTTGCTGATTTCCAGCATCCACAGTCCTTTGGTTTTTTTCTATTTCTTTCTGTTTCACTGACTGACTTGGTTCCAGATGGACATTTGTGGCAGAAGATGGTTGCCTGAAGGTAAAGGTTAGAAACTAAGGGTTCTTTTCTGATGGAAGATTGTAACTGGAGTTACTTTGATAAAAAATGACTGATATCAAGTGAGATTCAACGGTAGTGGCAATACAACATCTCCCAGATAAAGGGAGAAAGCATTAATATAAAAGGAGAATCATAATTAAAAGGAGCGAAGTTAGAGCTTCCTCATGTAATTACAACAGATGACAGAAATTAAGGAACTATAACAGAAGAATGAAACTCGGGAATGCCTGGGGTATAGCCAACAGGTCATTTATATGCGAATTGAAATGCAATTATTCAATCAGTTATCCAAAATGAAATAACAAGTTTTTTGAATTTATGCACAACACAGAAGGTCCAGAAGGAGAAGATAATATGACTTATCAAGCAGAGGGAATTTTAATAATTACAATAAGCTTCAGCCTAGCAATGAATATTTTAGGCACAGACTTATGCAATTACTCTGTGTTGGGGAGTGGATTCGAGTCCACAATGTCAGTGTTTAAATTGGTTGGTTAGTTTGATTTAAATATTATCCCAACTCTCTAAATAATAAGAACCAGGTTAAGGAAATTGAGAGTTCCACCTGCTTCAGGTTTGGGAATGACAACATGCTGAAATCACTAAAAGGAGAGTAATTCCCTTCAAAATAGCTGGTAAGCCACTTTATCAGCATATGCATACTATTAAGAGCTATAGTCGTATTGTTCAGCTAGTCACTGAAGGAAAAAGCACAAATGAAATTGAACGAAGATTACAACAAGGCAATTGCTTTCAGGGAGTCAGTAGATTTACAATCTGGATTCCTTTAACATACCAGTATAGGACTAATGGGACTGATGTCGGTTGTAGTGCATTTACAGTGGTGCAGACTCAATGGGCTAAAGAGCCTCTTCTGTACTGTATGATTCTATGATTCTAAACCTGACTTCTCAAATAAAAAGACAAACAGGTATTCCCACTTTCTTCCCATATCCTTTAATCCCTTTAGTCCTAAGAACTGTAGTTAACTCCTTCTTGAAAACATTTAATATTTTGGCCTCAACTATTTTCCGCAGCAGAGAATTACATAGGCTCATCAGTCTCTGGGTGAAGATATTTCTCTTCATCTCAGGCCTAAATAGCCCACCCTGTAATCCTTAAACTGTGACACCGCCCACACCCTTGCCCCTACCACTGCCTGGTTCTGGATTCCCAGTCACTGGGAAAATGCTTTCTGGATTTATCCTGTTGAGTCCTGTTAGAATTTTCCAAGTTTTAATTAGACTACTTCCTCATTCTTCTAAATTGCAGTTTGTATAGTCCAAGCTGATCCAGTCCCTCTTCATCTGTCAGTTTGGTTATCCAGAAGTTAATGTGGCAAAACTTTGTTGCACTCCTCCGTAAACTGTATGTTGCCCGTCATAGCAAGAAGACTTGAGCACAGGAAATGGGATATCTTTCTGCCATTGTATAGGGCCTCTCTGAGGCCACACCTGGAGTTTCGTGGAGTCTTAGCTTCGAGGGCCATGACAATTCTTCTCACTCTATCCTTGAAATTTAAAACGACACTCAGACAAATATGGGAAAATTTAGCCTATAGGTTTAGGCATTAACCAGAATAAGTTGGGAATGATTTTGGGTCAGCAGTCATAATGGAATGCTAATTACTTCCTGAAAGACATGCCAGGTCCTCACAAGGATAATTATGCATTCAGGGGGGAAATAGACCAGTTAAGAAACTTGGTTGGAATTGCTTGTGCACTCAGACTAGGCCCAATACCACGAATTACATTTTGGAACTGACTACTATGATGAAACAAGTGACTGCTGAGGAAGTCCTGAGAACAAATAGGAAACTAAGGAAAATAAATTCAGAAAAATGCAGCCTCAAAAGCACCACAGGATCAGTGACTATTGCTGGAACTGCACCTGGAGAAAAAGTGCACGTTGACATGGACTTTTGCAATGGGCTCTGGAGTTGACAGAGCTAGTCAGGCACAGCAAGTGGTAACAATACTGTGGGGTTTGTAATTGCTATTGGGAGTGCCATTTGTAGGCCAAGGTTGCCCAATAGGGTGGGGACCTCCCTTTCACAGAGCCGACGAAGGTTGATAGTCTTTTCCACATTACATAGGGCCTCTTCATCCGAAAGCCAGAGGGAAGAGAAGAAGGAAGTTGCCTTCTTAAGAGATTGAAGTGACCTATGGCTGGTGGGCTGTTTGTCACATGCTGCACCCTTTGACAAATTTGACACTCTCACTCTCAGAAACACTTCTTCATTTTTCAGCACTTAATTTTCTTTGTAGAAATCCATGATCTTTGCTAAAATGAGATCAGCATTAACTTTTTGCTCTTTTTGGTTTGTCCTTCGACCCAAATACATAGCAGTCCAAAATCTAATTGAGAGAAGTGTCGAACCTTATATGCCACACTACACTGTACACTTTCTGAATCGGGGGAGATGGAACAGAAAGTAAAGAAAGAAGTTTGATCAAGTAGCACAAGGAAGCAATTATAATCCATATCACTCAGAATCAGCTGAGTGGAAAATAGACATGTGTCATGGGCTGAGCTGGGTGCGGTTGGTTCAAATACAGAGGTCATGCCAGAATTTACCAGAAGTGTCAGAGGAAGATCGTATCAGATATTGTAGAGAAGCTGATTGTTTGGATTGTAATTGTAGGATTAAAATAAGGAAAAATAAAATTATTAAAATTAGAAAAATAAGGTGTAAAGAGGAAAATAAACATCTTATGTGAGCTAGAAACTGATAGTGCTGGAGAAACTCAGTACATAGCTCAGTAGTTAGCACTGCTACCTCACAGAGATCAGGGTTCAATTCCACCCGTGGGTGACTGCCTGTCTAGAGTTTGCATATTCTCCCTGTGTCTGTGTGGACTTCCTCCCATGCTCTGGTTTCTACCAACAGTTCAAAGATGTGCAGGTTGGGTGGATTGGCCATGGGAAATGGAGGGTTGAGGGGTGGGTCTGGCTGGGACGCTCTTCAGAGGATTGATGTGGACTCAAAGGGCTGAATGGCCTGCTTCCCTGTTGTAGGAATTCTATGATTTGGCAGGATCGGTGATTGGAGAAGCAGAGTTAATGTCTTGAGTCCGAGGACTTCTTCTTAACCACCTTAGCCCAAAAGATCATAAGCCAAAGAAAGAGAACAGGAATAGGTGATTTGGCTCCTCGAGCCCGTTACACCATTAAATAGGATTATGGCTGATCTGACATCATTAAATCCACTTTCTTACCCTTTCCCCCATAACCCTTGATTCCACTACTGATCAAGAATCTATCTCAGCTTTTAATATACATAAGGACTCTGCCCCCATAGAATACCACGGCAAGGAGTTCCAAAGACTCACAACCGTGTAAGGGAAGAAATTCTTCCACATCTCAGTCTTAAGTCGGCAGCCCTATATTTTGAGACTATGCCACCTGGTCCTAGACTCTCCCACGACAGGAAACATCTTCTCAGTCTTTACGGTGGCAAGCCCCTTGAGAATTCTAAATGTTTCAATGAGATGACATCTCATTCTTCTAAATTCCAGTGAGTAGAGTGCCAACTTGTTTGATCTTTGACCATAAGCAATCCCTCCATAACAAGGATCACCGAGTGAACTTGCAATACCTCCAATGAAATAATATGTTTCCATAAATAACGGGACCAAAACTGCTCACAGTGTCCTAGCAGTGGTATCACTGGTACCTTGCATAGCTGTAGTGAGACTTCCCTACTTTTACATTCCAATCCCCTTGAAATAAGGGCAAACATTCCATTGACTGTCCTAAGTATAAGCTGCATCCTATGTGCTTTAGTGTTGATTTAACTGGTTTATAGAGTTATGTAATTAATGCTGAGATCCAATTCAGCTGTGGCATCTTGTAAACCAATGACACAGTCTCACTAAAATATGCACTCGTATATCACAAACTTTACAGCATGGATTTGCAACCACACTTCCCATTATTCTTTTAGATTGGTTTGGCTAAATTTAATTCTACATAATTGGCTGCTTTGGGTTTTACATTTCAGCAGTAACTCAAAAGTATTTTGTTGTTATAAAATGTTTGGGACACACTTGGGAAGGCAGGAAAGATATAACTGCAATCCCTTATTTTGCACATTTCTGTATTGGTTATCCTTACATTGCAAATATTTAGTAACTAAACTTTATAAACAGTAAGAATAAAAAGTTTGTCATTCTAAAAGTTTGATCTTGAAATTTTTCTGCTGTTCAGTTGATCTTCTGCTTCTTCTGTTTTGGGAGAAAGACAAAAACTGCACGGAAAGCATATTTATGCCAGGAATCTGCAGTTTTGGCTGATATCCTCAAATGTTATATCAGATTGTGGTCATACTTCTGTCAGCATTAACTTTGAACAGGATTGTGAATCTAGGTTGGGACCCAACAATAATGTAATCATGGTAAGTACACAGAGAATAGAGTGGAAGTCATCCCTATAAGTGTATAAATCCCAACTACCCAAAATAAATGTTGCCTCAGACGGTGGTTGGTTTCAGCTATCATCTCTGATTGATTAACAAATTTAAGGTTCAATAAACTTGATGCAGGACTTTTTCCTGCTGTGTTATTTTTGTCCACCTTTTCCAAGTAAATGACCTTGCACTGACCTCAAAAATTCCAGCAGATTCAGCATTGGAAGCCATCATTAGACATACTCATCAGGAATCATGGTGTATGTTTTTCCATTTTAAAAGTATTTTTCATCCACCTACGTTTTTCTCTCTCTCTAAATAAGAACAAATGTACCTAACAAAATAAATCCAAAACAACAGTTTTAAAATTTACAGATCTGAAATACCGCAGCTGCAGGTTGCTTGAGTGGAATGTTTCAGTCCTAATTATTCTATACAGAGGCAATACAATATTTTATAATGATATTGTTTTCATTGGATATAAACCCTTTGTCACAGGTTATATCAAAGGACAACAAGAGTGTATATTGGATTTACAGGAAACTGAGTAACCATTCAACATCACCACTTTGAACTGAGCACGTCATGGAAGTGTACTGAATTTAACCCTTTTGTACTTAGTGTATACGCTTAAGACTGTTTTATAAATAAGTGAATCTTTCATTGTTTAATGGTGGCACCTCCCATATTTACAATTTTTTTTGTTATAACTCACCAAAGTGTGCAATTCTTTTTTGCATATTTCCGTTTATGCTAACCTTACATTGTATATATTTAATAGCTAAACTTTGTAAACAGTAACAATAAAAGTTTTGTTAGCCATCAATAATTGTAATTAAAATATCACATTATTAAAATAGCATTAATCTATCGTCAGAATTAACACAGCAAGATTAGAATTTGCTGGACTTGGTTGAAGTTAATAAGTCATTTACATTAAACAGCATGCTAATAAAATCTTTGGGCAAGCAGACATGTTATTCTTATTGGCAGTGACTTTAAAATATGTTACAAAATTCACTTTAATTACAATGCTACTCTTGGGACCTGAAGTATTTGCATGTTATAATGAGCTGCACGCAGTAGCTAATGTCCTCGTGTACTATGAAAAGATGTGAGCTGGCATTAATAGTTGTGTTAAATTCTGTAAAGGCTGAGAACCCTGGACTCAGGATATAGTACGTATTGCAAAATTTGATTTTAATACTGAACATTTAAAGAAGTTGTCAACCGGTTATACTATTATTGCTAAATATCAACAATTGCATCAAAAATGTAATTTGGAAATGTAATTTGTTTTCAGATATAGGCTTTGAGTTACACCTATTTGTATTATCTATTGTAACCGGAACAATCAATTATTTTATTGATATCACATCAACCAAAATAATCAATACCAAGTAAACTATAATTATGCAAATTAAAAGGTGTACTTTCATACCTGCTCATGCAAAGTGCAACTAAAACAACTTTGATGCAGCCTTTTGTTCGCATGTTTACACACTTCTATAGTTTTATATATGAAAAAATAAATTTGCAGCTGTATTTATGTGCTACTCAAATTTGAACACTGCAACGCATAGCTGCCCGAAGCTTTGTTGTTCATCAACTTTTCTCTCTCTTCAGGTGTTTTCCACTTCCTCGCAGAAGGGACAGAGTAACTGGTTCACAAATTGTAAACCCTCAGACTTATTAGTTAAAAGACACTGTTCACAGCAACTGGTGAAGGGAAATAAACTGGCTTTCTTCAGGTTTAGGTGGTTTTTACTGAAAACAAAAGGACACCACCTCCCTTTCTAGAGGTCCAAAGATTCTGGCCATATTGTTTACACTGACCTGGGAGTTAGCTACCTGTGAGCCAATCATATTGTTGTGGGCAGGCAGAAGCCCTTTATCGTTAGAGATAGTAGGAGCCGCAGATGCTGGAGAATCTGAGATAACAAGGTGTAGAGCTGGATGAACACAGCAGGCCAAGCAGCATCAGAGGAGCAGGAAAGCTGACATTTCGGGCCTAGACCCTTCTTCAGAAAT
>NC_063343.1:30997700-31008690 GCF_021869965.1 Rhincodon typus
AGACCCTTCTTCTCCATTTCTGAAGAAGGGTCTAGGCCCGAAACGTCAGCCTTCCTGCTCCTCTGATGCTGCTTGGCCTGCTGTGTTCATCCAGCTCTACACCTAGTTATCGAGGACATTGTATATGGTCCTGAAAGGGTTACTACTGAGAAATACCATAAGTACCACTTACTTTGATGATGGCATATGGACTAGTGGACAGAATTATTTAGACTTTCAGAAGAGTGAATCCTAACTTCAGGTCTTCATAAAGGTTTTGTAGATATTTTCTAATCAACCTGTTCATTGATGTTATGACGTGCCTCTGGGGCAGCTGAAACTTGAACCTTGGTCTCCAAGCTCAAATGTAGGAACACGACCACTACATCACAAGAGCCCCTCAACGTCTTTGTAAGAATATCATATCAATATAATCTGAAACTGGTTGTTAACATGAAATAAACTATGTCTTGTTAATTTAAAGAGGCTCTTTGCATTAGACAAAGAGGGTGTACTTTCCTACACTCACAGAGGAAGGTGGCAAGCAATCCTCAGCACAAGCAGGAGCTTATACTGTGCAGTGAGTTGCCATACCATACAACACGGGGGTCTTTCAGCACCCCCTCCCCAATGTTAGGTCCCTCAACTTAACCAGCATTTATTGTCCTTCCTTAGTTGCCCTTGAGAATATGGTGGTGAGCTGCCTTCTTGAACCATTGCAATCTATATCTATGGTAGACCCACAATGCTGTTCGGAAGACAAATCCAGGATTTTGACCCAACAACACTGAAAGAATGGCGATAAATTTCCAAGTCAGGACAATGTGTGCCCTTGTCCTTCCAAATAGTTGTGGTCATGGGGTTGGGAGGCGCTGTCTAATAAAGTTGGTGAATTTCTCCTGTGCATTTTACTGTTATTGAGCATCAGTAATGGAGAGATTGGATGTATTGGTGCCACTCAAGAGGGCTGCTTTGTCTTGGATGGTGTCAAGCTTCTTGACTGTTATTGGAGTTGCCGTCATCCGGGCAAGTGAGAGTATTCCATCACAATCCTGACTTGGTCCATGTGGATTGTGGATTGGCTTTGAGGAGACAGGAAGTGAGTTACTTCGAGTATCTTAAAATTCCTCGCATCTGACCTGTTCCTGTAGCCTAGATATTTATATGGCTAGTCCAGTTTAATTTCCAGTCAGTCATAAACCTCAGAGTATCAATACTGGGTAATAGCTATGATGATGCCATTAAATGTCAAGGGACAATGGTTAGATTCTCTCTTCTTGAAGATGAACATTGCCTGACACTTGTGTAGTGCAAATGCTACTTGATACTTATTAGGTCAAAGTTGAAAGTTGTCCAGGTCTTGCTGCATTAGGTCAGAGACTGCATTAATATCTGAGGAGGCACGATTTGAACTGAACATTGTGGATTTGTTAATGAACATCCCCACTTCTGCCCTAATGTTGGAGGGATAATCATTGATGAAGTAGTTAGGAATGTTGGACCAAGGATTCTACCTTGAGGAACTCTTGATATCCTGAGACCAAATTGATGGTTCTCCAACAACCGGAAACATTTTCCTTTATGCTAGGCAAGACTCCATTCAGCAGTGATATTTCCAATGATTTTAATTGATTGAATTTTTCTGGAGCTTTTTGAAGCTATAATTGACCAAATGCTGCCTTGATGTCAAAGCAGTCACTATCCCATCACTTCTGGAGATTGACTCTTTTGTTTATGTTTGAACCAAGGCTGTAATGATATCAGGAAATGATTGGCCCAGCTGGAATGCAAACTGGTGTCAGTGAACAGATGATACCTTTGCCAATGGCATTTGATAGTGCTGTTCACAGCTCCCTCCATCACTTTGCTGAAGCCCAAAAGTAGACAGATAGTATAGTAACTAGTCAGGTTGGATTTTTCTGGCTTTTTGTGCACAGGACATTTTCCACATTGTCAGGTAGATCCCAATGTTGTAGCTGTACTGGAACAGCCTGGCTAAGGGCACAGCAAGCACTGGAGCACAAGTCTCAGTGTTATTGCCAGAATGTTGTCAGTTCTATCGCTTTAACAATATTCAGTATAATCAGAAGAGGAGTTATATTAGGTTCAAAATCTTCAACCATTTTCTTGACATTATGGGAGTGAACTGAAATGGTTGATGACTGATATTTCTGCTGCAGGGGATTTCAGGTGTAGGTCATGATAGTTTATCCTCTTAGCACCTCATTGATCAGGGAGAGGAGTCCCCAGTCCACGCTCTCCTGCATTTTCAAACATACCCTTCTCACTTCTGAAGTCACCTTTAAGAGACAGGCATTAAATTTGTTTTGTTTTTAACCCTGTTCTCTCAAATGCTGACTCATACGAATGTACCAAAAGAGGGTCTGGAGGAATCTATATGGAATTATTTTACCTACGAAGATGAGGTTGATTGTCTAGACGTAAAGGACTGTGAATGTTAGATAGCAATGCCACACTGAAGATTCGGTCAGAGCCGATGATGT
This sequence comes from Rhincodon typus, assembly GCF_021869965.1. Lineage (NCBI taxonomy): Eukaryota > Metazoa > Chordata > Chondrichthyes > Orectolobiformes > Rhincodontidae > Rhincodon > Rhincodon typus. Next base: position 31,000,184 of record NC_063343.1, read on the forward strand.
TGTAAGGAATTTTTACGTGATAGCAAATGGAGTAAGGGTTTATCAGTGTGGTGTAATAGAGCAGTTACTATGCTAAAAGATTGATTAACAGTCGCTTCCTGCAACAACAAGAATCTGGTGCTATGATTCTGATGATTTACTGCTGCCTTAAATAAAAATGAGGAGAGGATAGCTATCACAAGGGCGTTATACCAGTGATGCCTATGCTGCATAAATAATACATCATACTGTGCTTAATACTATATCTTTACAATGTGCAATAATAAATTCTTGCAAATTTTTCAACTGTTTTCTTAGTTTTTGGCTTTTAAGAATAGTATAGGAACATCAATATCATCAATGTGTGTTCTTATCAAAAATGATACACTATTTGTTAGTCTCTATTTGATAGGCTATGATTTAAGAGTGATTGAGTTGTTTTCCAAGTAATAAATTTGTTGATTACACAGCCTCTTTGGAATAACAATGGAATTATGGCTATCTGTAAAGTGGCCTTAGAGATACTTCGATTTACAAATAACTGGTCAAGTGAGTGTGATCATGATGTGCAAATCAATATTGTGGATGTTTTCAACTAAAGTAATATAATTGGCTCAAGTAAAATTTAGTTATTTATACGTAAATATAGTTTGTAAAAATATTAATTTTCCTAATGAGAGAAAATTTAAGTTATCTTCTAAAGAGTTTTTAGAGGTTCATATGGAATTTCCTTTTATCACTTTCTCAGGATACACTTTCCAGATCTTATTTAACCTTTACGTGTAAACTATTCTCCTCATGTCCTTTCTAGTCCTTTCAGAGGGTTTCACTATGGCAAACAGAGCCCACAACACTGTCTGTGCTATAGTCTTCATTTCATCTGCCACCCATTCACTTTTCCCATTTGAGTCATAATTATTTCCCTCCACAAGACAGGAACAAAAGTAAATCACTTAGCCCATTTGGTCTGTTCTACAATTCAATGAGATGATGGATGATCTAACAATCATCAACTACAGTAACCTTCCTTTTCATCATTACCTTTGATTCCCTTACTGATTAATCATTTCTCTACTCAGCCTTGATGATACATAACAACACAGCCTCAACAGCCCTCTGCAGTAGATTATTCCATGCATTCATTGCTGTCTGAGAGAAGAACTTCCTTGTTATCTGTCTTGAATGGGAGAACCCATATTCTCTTACATCATATCTCCTGGTCCTAGATTCTCCCACAAGGGGTAACAACCTCTCCACATCAACTCTGTCAAGCCCGCTAAGAATCTTGGATGCTTCAATAGTGTTGCACCTCCTTCTTCTAAACTCCAATGAGTACAGACCTACTCAATCTCTCCTCATGAGAAAATTCATTCATACCTGGTATAAATCCAGTGCAACTTCCCTGGACTGCCTCCAATGCCAGCATATTTTTCCTTAGATAAGGGGAGAAAAACTGTTTGCAGTATTTTAGGGTTTTTTTTCATTCATGGGATGAGGACATCACTGGCTAGGCCCGAGCATTTATTGTCTGTCCCTAATTGCCCAGCAGGCAGTTAAGAGTCAACCATATTGCTGTGGGTCTGGAGTCACAAATAGACCAGGTAAGGATGGAAAGATTTTCCTATTTTATGCATTATACCTTTTGAAATAAAGGGGAACGTTTCAATTGCCTTCCCTCTTACCAAACAGAAAATGGATTTATGTGCAAGGTATCTGAACTCCCACTGTACTGCAGCTTTCTGATGTCTTTCTCCATTTAAATGACATTAAACTCCTCTATTCAACCTACCAACGTGTGTCATCTCACATTTTCTCAAATTAAATTGTATCTGATAAATCTTTGTACACCCACATGACCTGCGTATATCCCTTTGCGGAGTCATTGTGTCATCCTCACCACTTGCCTTCCAACGTATTTGGTATTGCCTGAAAACTTGGCACCTGGAATGAGATCAAAGAGACAAGATGGTGCTGAAAAGCACCCAGCAGGAGGAGAAGCCACATATAGATCACTATAAGTATCCTGTCAGGACGCTATGAAGGTGCCCAGCTCTCTATTTCCCCTCTGCCTGTAACCTGAATTGACAGATGACTAAGTGGTGTCTCATAGTGTTCTGTGCTTGGACCTTTGCTATTAATAATATTTATTAAGGATTTAGATAAGGGAACTAAATGTGATACTGCATTATGACTGTCATTTTAGTTATAGTTTTAGAATAAGCCAGAGACGTTATATTCCTTCTCACCACATGACATTAGAATCTATCTGAAGGCTTGCTAGTCTTTCCATAATGTCCACACTATCATAAAACATATTTGAATGTGGAACCATCAGGTGTTGCGAAGCCTTCTAACAGTTTGTAACATCAACTTTTATTGCACACGGGAAAAGTGAAGAAAGATCTAAAAGGTTCCATTTATACGTGGGAATAAACCGGGCCTGCTTGTTTTTCCAGCATCAACATATTTGCAGTCAATAAATCATGACTTCACCTAACTCAGTTCCATTGGAAGTGAATGCCAAATAAATTCCATCTGACTTGTTGTGGCCAATGCTTCAGCGCTCTATTGTGGTGAAAATGATGTTCCTCTTGACTGATGCCCTCATCTACCTTCCCAGAAGAATGTGGCTGCTTTGTCAGCTGCTCATTGGCCATTAGATCTCCGCTTTGCCTGATTCAATTGTCCACAGCATAGCATACGAGGGTAATGTGATGTACTTTGTCTATAGTGTGCTACAACGAAGCTTCCAGACCTCAATAAGCATGGAAACATGATCTTGATGAGATCTATCATATGGGCCTCAATGGTCCCGGTGGAAGAAGGTGTTGCGTTGTATACATGCTTAACCTCAGTCAAGGGGTTGTGTAATGGAGTCATCAGCCATGGTAGGAGTGGGTAGCTGTCTCCCAGCAGCCATCTTTGTAAGATCTTTATAAACAGAAACCTTTATAAACAGATAACAGAAACAGAAAGTTATCAAGGATTTAGAATCTTGCAATCTTCCAGAGTACTTGACAAAGATTTCTAAGACGTGGTTGTGACCGGATGGAAAGCTTTCTTATTAATGACATCAGCTGGAGCATTTCAGGAGAGTTCTGAAGAAATGCCATACCAGACGCAACATGTTAACTTTGTTTCTCTCTCCACAGATGCGTCAGACCTGCTGAGTTTCTCCAACAGTCTCTCTGTTTGTTTGAAATTTCCAACATCTCTTTAACTTTTGCCTGTAATGAGGTCAGTTGGATGGCAGCACTGTAGCAGTACTCCCTGATGGATCCGAGCTCCCCTTGACTGCACAGAGGAATACTGCCGCCAACACATTGCCATTTGGTTGAAGCACTTATAGTGTATTTGCTGTGTTATCTGCCAGGACGTGGTGTAATTGTGACATTTACATAGCCTGGTGCCATAGAGCAACACGCCCATCTCCTTGACTGCTCATTGCATACAAACATGGCAAGCTTCCAGGCTTCCTGTCTATGCTAAAAGGCAAGGAAAGACAGAGCTTCAGTGAGCCTCTAAGTTCCAGAAGAAGGGGCATTATGCAAAAAGACAAGATATGGCAGTGATTCTATAAACATACAAGTAGGTCCAAAATAACGGAGTACTAAGGAAGTAACTAAAAGCCAAAGACATACCCTGCTCTGATGCAAGACAGGGTGCCTGTGTCTCTGCACATGAACTGGCCTGGCAATATATTACAGGGTATGGTGTCAGTGAGCTCCAAAGTGCACTGCTGAAATGGTGAATAATATTGTAAGTGAGTGGGAGATGTGCTATGATGATGTGGTGAAGTTGATGCTTTGCCTCCCTGGACAGAGGGTGCAGGCAATCACATTTGGAGCATGCAATAAGACATTGCAGAATATTGACCAAGAGCAAAGCCTGGAGAAGACACCAGAGAGCTGCACCAGGTACCCATTCTCACTTCCATGTTGGGAATTGGCACCATCTAATTTCTTGCTGTAGCCTGGCAAAATAATAACCTGTATACATGTGAGGTGAGATTTAGTAAAAATGAGAAATTAATGCATTGAAACATTTCCCTCAGTGCTCACAAGCAAAATTCTCATTATACCATTGAAGCCTTAAGTGGACACTATCTTCTCAATTCCAAGAATCTAATTTTTTTGGTTCTTGTTGTATTTTCCCACCTGTATCATCACTGCCCACACCATTCAGGATAGGGAAAATTCCACCCATTTGCTCTTTATCACTCCACAGATGCTACCTGACCTGCTGATTTTTCTGGATTTTTTAATCTTATATAATGGAAGTGAAAATGGACTGTTTATATCTAATGTTCCTCTGTCAATTTGATAGCATAACAGCAGCATCAGCTTTGGAAAAATCTGAAGATTTGATGCATCATAGTATCCCCACAATGTGGATGCAGGCCATTTGGCCAATCAAGTGCACACCGACCCTGTGAAGAGCATCCCACCCGGACATACCCTTTACCTTGCAACTCTGCATTTCCCATAGCTAATCCATCCAGCCTGCAGACCCCTGCACACTTTGGCAATTTAGCATAGCCAATCCACCTAATCTGCACATCTTTGGAATGTGAGAGGAAACTAGAGGACATGGGGAGAATGTGTAAATTCCACACAGATATTTGCTGGAGAGCTGAATTGAACCCCAATCCCTGGTGCTGTGAGGCACTAGTGCTAACCACCGAGCCACTGTGCTGCTCATAATTGGAGAACATGAGATAATCGGACGAAGGAGCAAGGCTATGCCGTTTGGCCCTTCGTGCCTGTTCTGCCATTCAATAAGATCATAGTTGTAGTCACAGCTCCACTTTATTTCTGCACCACATATGCTGTTTAAGTGTCCTTAGATACCTTGAGGTGTTAGATTTTTAACCTGACAACACAGTTGCTTTTGTAAATCCATGTTCACTCTACCTGAACCAGTCACTGTTTTCCAATGTTCCGCTATTAAATCTTTTACAATGAACTCTAGCATTTTCCCACTACTCAATGTTAGGCTAACTGCCCTATAATTCTTTATTGTTTCTTTATCTCTTTTTTTTTAAACAACTGAAGTGGCATTAGTTACCCCTTTTACATCAGAGGCTGACTAGTATGATAGTAAAAAAAAAGGGGGCTGTGGAGATTTCTAGCCCATGTTGTTACAACTTCATTTTCCTTCTATTTGTTGTGCTGCTTAAATGCGGCTAATGAAATATGATTTATTTGTATATTCCTTGTCAGGATCCATCATCTTTCTGAGCTGCATAGTTATAAATAATCTTTTGATGTCCAATATGTGCAACTTATCATACAATTGTAAAATTAAACTTTGAGATATGAATTTCTTGATGTTGTCTCAGGTGCCTCATTTCAATATTTTCAATATTTTTTGATATCATGACAATTTCATAGAACGGAACTGTACAGCACTGGAACGGAACATTTGACTCATGATATTGTGCCAAACATGACACTAAATTAAACTGATCCCTTCTGCCTGCCCGTGGTCCATATCCCACCATACCTTGCATATTCATGTGCTTGTCTAAAAGTACCTTAAGGACCCCTCTATCTCCATCACATTTCAGGCAGCGCATTCCAAACTCCCACCATTCTCTGTGTTAAAAAACGTGCTTCTCACATCTCCTTTGAACTTTACCCCTTTCACTTTAAATGCATGCCCCCTGGTATTAGACATTTCAACTCTGGGAAAAAGATTCTGACCATCAACCCTATCTATGCATCTCATAATTTTATAGACTTCTAATAAGTCTCCCCTCAACCTCCGCTGCTCCAGAGAAAACAACCCAAGATTTTCTAACATCTCCTTATAGGTCATACCATCTAATCCAGGCAGCATCCTGCACCCTTTCTGTGTAGACTGTTTTATATATTCCACACTAGTTCCCTGGACTTGCCTCCATCTGTGGTCAGGTACTCACTGCAGCCATTTTAGGTCCACATTCATTCCTTTTTTAAAATAGTTTTGGTTCATGAAGGTCTCAGGCATTAAAATCAGATGATGGAAGTTGAATATTAATAGCCCATGTTAACAATTATTTATCACAGTTACATGTTAGCTTCAATAAACAGAACTCATGCATCTGTCCATCTGCTGACACAGTGGAATGAAAGTATCTGATACCTTTACTAGATTTATGCCTGCAGAAATTGTCGGTAACAGTTGGGTGGGAATGTTTTGTTTAACAACAATGATGCTGATCACTTGGGAAAACTTCTTTCAAGTTATAGCAGTGAAATGTGACACAAACTTAATGATTTCAGAATGGGGAGGGATGAATTCTGAGAAAGCATGCAATATTAATGATTGAGGTATTCACATGAATGGCATCTACAAATAAAATACTCGTGTGTCATGTTCATTAATAAAATAATTTACTGTGTTTGGAGCAATAGGGAGACCATGAAATTTATCTAGCTCTTGCCACTATTGTGTTTACGGAGATGTCTAGGAATATATGTTTGTGATGGTAACACTTGAACTTGAGATAAACATGTTAGCTTTTTGATGGATTCCCACATCAATAGTTACTTTATTTTTGTTGCATTGACTTTCCTTCTCATTGTTCAAACTTAAAGACTGAAAACAACCTCTTTATCAAAGCATTCTTATGACAATTAAGAAACTAATTCATGCCAGAACATTTGAAGTGCTATTTAATGTGGAAAATGTCAAGAGGAACTTATTGAGTCACTGAAAAACTGATGATGATGCTTGGTGAATGAGTGTACTGTCCTGATGAGACATCATTGAAAGAAATACAGTTTATATTGGTTTGAAAATACTTTACTTCAGCCTATTAAGTCAGATCTATTTGCATCTGAATGCAGTTTTTAAGTTCTAAGATACGCTTGGTAAATTTTTACAACGCACCTGGAGTTTTTTTTTGTAAAACGTATGGAAAGTCAATGGATACTGCTTCCAGTCAGCCAGTCTTGAGAGGTCTTTCTAAATTCATTGGTACAGGGCCTGTGGTGACAGACCAGCTGTACATTCAGGGAGCGGAATCTTTTCCTGTTGCAAAACATACTGATTTCTAGTTGGTAAAATATAGGGAAATATGAGTGCAGCAAATGAGACCTTGTACCTGGATCTATCCAATGATATGGAAATAAGCAGGAGCTCTCTCCTCCATATCAGCATTGCAAAGGAATGTACTACTGTCCTTGTAAAGAGGATACCCATCATCTGCCATATGAGTGAATGGATGGGAAATCGACGTTGATCATGTCGCTTGAGGTACCCTGGAATGAGTCTGTGACATAGACATCGATTAGTCATAATGACCTTCACAGCCAAAGCAGTACTGCATCCAGCCTAGAATGTGACTCAAATATTGCTGTAAAAGGTGATATAGGTGAGCTATTGTGTACTGGCTGAAATTTGAACAATGTGATGTACTGCTGACATTCATGTTGAGATGAGACACTTAGTTCAGGAGCGCTTATATGATGCAAAGCCTCCTTGACTCCTTTACACTTCTCAGCTTTTGGAGCTTCTACAGTTTGCTGTTATCATATTTGCTGGAGCTCCTGTTGTTGTTGCTGCTAATGCTGGGACAGCACCAAAGATAAAGCAACATTCCCTTCCTTTCTGATAACTGCTGAAATCAACAAAGTTAATCATCAAAACAACAGCCAAAATTCAGCTCTTCAACTGGTCAGTTCAATCAAAAATTGCCAAACATAAGCAGCAACCGCCAAAAAACTGAACCAGACTGTAGTGACTTGCATAAATGTAGTTTAAGCTCTTTAACTATGGTCACTCCCTCCATCTCCTTAAATATTTACATCATGATTATTCTGAAAATGGCATAAGAGTGAAGTTAATCAAATGCTGCCAGGCATCAATCTCCCTAAGGGATACAAAGACATCTTCTTTTAAACATCTGAATGTGGTCAGCATTCATTTCAGGTAACCCAATAAATGCTTTAATCAACATGACAGCCCTCATACACAATCTTACTGTCTCATGAGGTAGGTTTGCGGGCCAGGATCAGCAGGAGTACCATTTGCTCTGGTCTCCTGCATCCGTAACAATACACCATATTAAATTCAAGGCTTTACAAAAACAATTTTGGGGCAGGAGTTGGAAAAGATAACAAATAGGAAAAAAATACATTTTCCACATCCTATACAGTTTCTGAAATAATGGTAAATACAAACCGAAAGAACTGCGGATGCTGTAAATCAGGAACAAAAAACAGAAGTTCTTGGAAAAGCTCAGTAGGTCTGGCAGCATCTTTGGAGAGAAATCAGAGTTAACGTTTTGAGTCCGGTGACCGTTCCTCAGAACTGACGGTAGCTAGAAAAGTGTTGGTTTATATGCAGAAGGTAGGGAGGGGGAGGGAGTAAGGAGTAAACAATAGGTGGGGATAGAGCTCAAAGAGAAAGAAGAACAATTAGATGGACAAAGGGATTGATAACAAATGACTAGGAGGGTGAATAGCTGTTAATAGAGACTACAAGGTGCAGGGCTGGATGAACACAGCAGGCCAAGCAGCATCATAGGAGCAGAGAGGCTG
>NC_063343.1:31009190-31021328 GCF_021869965.1 Rhincodon typus
AATTAAATAGGCTCTCTGTCTGGATTAATCAGTGATGTGTCAACATGATTACAAAGACTGATAAAAATGACAAATGCAATCAACACTATAAGCTGCATCCAGAAATGTCATAATTACCATTTAAAGTGTTTTTTTTAAGAAGAGCGTGAGGCTTTATTTTGGATATGAATCATTTGTCCTCAGTAACATTTCATTGGAACATTAGATATTTTTACACATTTGGTTGAATAGCATTGATGATTTCAATGAGGTAAAGTATATCAACCCAGACTTTACAATCAAATCTGCTGGCAAGACGGGTGCTGTTGTTGTCTGGTGGGCTGACTTCAATATTGCGGAGGATGAGCGCCAGCTCTGAAACCCCTCCTCCTATCTCCCCCAGAACATGACCCCTCCAATGAGCATCAGGCCTTTGTGTCCATAACACTCACTAATCACATTTCATCTGGTGATCTCCCCACACTCCCCCCACTGCCTCTAAGCTCAGACCAGCCCAACTCCACACAACCTTCTTCTACCTCCTTCCCAAACTCTATGAACAAGACTGCCTGGGACAACACATTATTTCTATCTGATCCTGCCCCAAAGAATTCATCTCTTCATACCTTGACTCAATTTCTTCTATCTTTGTCCAGGCTTTTCCAACTTATATCTGCAATTCTTCTGACACTTTATGTCAGTTTCAGAATTTCAAGTTTGTGGGCTCCAGCCACCTCCTCTACACCATGGACATGCAATCCCTTTCCATATGCCTCCCTCATTAGGATGGTCTCAGGGTTCTCTGCTTCTTCCAGGAAAAAAGGCATGAACCGTCCCCATCAACTCTCACCCTCCTCCCCCTGGCAAGCACATCCTCACTTTGAATGACTTCTCCTTTAACTCCTCCCATTTTCTTCAGGTCAAAGGTGTGGCCATGGTATCTGCATAGGGCCCAGATATGCCTGTAGCTTTCTGGGGTATGCGGAACATTTCTTGTTCCTTCTCTGGCCTCTAACCACAACGGTTTCTCTGATACATCAATTACATCATTGTTGCCGCTTCCCTTTCTCATCTGGAATTACAGATTTATCAATTTCACTTCCAATTTCCACTCAGCTCTCACCTTCACCTAGCCCATCTATGACTCCTCCCTTCCCTTCCTCAACCTCTCTGTTTCCATTTTTGGGGATAGGTTGGCCATCAATATTCACTACCAACCTACTGACTTCTCACAGTTATCTTAACTGCATATCCTCACACACTACTTCCTGTAAAGACTCCATTCCATTCTCTCAGTTTCTTCATCTCCATCTCTTCTGATGTGGCCAGCTTCCACAAGGAGGCCGCTGAAACGTCCACCCTCTCCCCCACCGTCATGGTTGTCAGGACCCTCAGCCCTGTCCAACCCATCTCCAGTACTTCTGCCCTCACCCCTTCTCTTCCCTCTCACAACATTGATAGGGTTCTCCTAGCCCCAGCATCAACATGAAAGGATTATTAGCACCAATTTCTGCCACCTCCAGTGGGATGCCACCACCAGGCATGTGTTACACTCCCTTGTCAGGTTTTTGCAGGGGCTGTTCCCTCTAGGACACCTTGGTCCATTCCTCCTCCACTCCCGACACCTCTTCAAACTGCTACGGCACCTTCCCATGCAATCGCAGAAGGTGTAACATCTACTCATTTACTTCCTCCCTCCTCACTATCGAAGGCACCAGACACAAAAAAAAGGTGAAGCAGCGACTTTGCAGTTCAATGTATCTAGACTGCTATACTCTCTGCTCACAATGTGGTCTCCTCTACACTGGGGAGATGAAACAGACTGGGTGACCGCTTCGCAGAATATCTCCGTTCTGCGAGCAAAAAAATCCTGACCTTCCAGTTGCGTGCCACTTCAACACACCATCGTGTTCCCCGGCCAACACCTCTGTCTCAGGCTTGCTGCAGTGCTCCAGCAAAGTTCAGCATAGGCTGAAGATCAGCACCTCATTTTCTGCTTGGAGAATCCTGCAGCCTTCAGGACTTAATATCGAGTTCAATAATTTTAGGGCCTGAAAATTTTCTCTCATGTCCTTACCCCAACTCTTACACTCCAGGCCTTGTCATCACATGGGCTGTTACCACAAACAACCCATTAATGGTCCCCGTTAGCAACTATTCATTCTGCCAGTCTTAACATTACACATTCTTTTGTCTGCCCAACTGTTTTTTCTCTTTCTCTCTCTCTGGAATCCATCTCCACTTTTCGTTTACTCCTCCCTCTTCTCTCCCCATCCCTGGTCTTCAGGATATGTACCCACCTTTAGCTAGCTACAATTAGTTCTGAAGAAGGATCATTGAATCCCAAACGTTAACTCTGCTTCCTCTCCACAGATGCTGCTGCACCTGCTGAGCTTTTCCAACAATTCCTATTTGTGAACTTGAACATGTTTAGTTCCTTTTAACTAATTTGAAATCAAGATAATAGTAATGGTTTAATTTCACTTTTAGTGTGGAAAAAATGTCATTGTGGTGATTGTGGCTAAGTATTTTTCAATTATTCATATCAGTAGATTGTTTCCGTGAGCTTTCTCACAATTGTTTGAGGTTTAATTTTACATGTGCTTGTATTAACTATGATTTTGCCACTTTGTTTCTTTGAAGCATCCCACCTCAGATTTACCGATGGAACATGTCATTCTTGACATTTTCGGAGAACTACTCTGAGAATTTTTTTTGTTTTCACAAATAGAGCATGATTGGTCTGGAAATCTATTGTTATTGGATGTATGACCTCAAAACTATATTGCACTCTGTCTGTTTTATTGCTATAGTCTCAGGCATCTAAAAGATCAAACTAGTGATCAGCATGTATAAAACAATGTCCAGAGATCCATGCTCCATTCCAGGAAACTTCCAGAAAACCAGAAAGACTTGTAGAACAGGATTAATATTTTCATACTATAAACATTGAATCAACACAGACAGAATAGGCCACACAGCCTCATTCTATATTGCAAACGTCTCAATTTGTGTTAATGCTCTGACCTGCCTCTTAAGAATCAATGGGTGAAGTAACTCCACCAGAGGTTGATGTCCCATCACCAAGTCAAACTTTATTTACATGCACACAGTACATGACACTGACCAAGCTAACGTACAGCAGGATCCTAGAGTGAGCAGAAGTCCTGAGACACCTGTTTATCTCTGTCAACTAGGACTCACTAAGTGGACCAGATTAACAGCGTCAAACAGGGAACTCATATTGTATGAGGTCCACCTGGCTGATCTTGTTACAATCATTGCAGTGGGAAAGGTGTCAAGAAGGTCAGATAATTGGACAGATTTTTACTGGGGAGATACTCACCTCCAGCCCACCCTACCACCATTTCAGAAATTAAGTTCTGGGTGGGAAGTCAACCATCACAGCTTATTCCTTAATAAACACAAGATTCCTTAAGATGGAGAATTGAAATCATATTAATGTGGTTAATTAAAAGCCACTTCAGGACTTCCACCTGCTTGGGTTGCAATTTTTTTAACTCCAGCTAGAGTCAGCCTATCCAACTATTAAAGCTGTGTGGGCAGGCTGTCAGTATGGTGTGGGGGTGGGTGTAGGGGGTCTCTTGATCTGTATAAGCTTGTGCAAGACCAAGGGATTGAACATAGAACAGGGGAGTGACCTCTGAGAGTCAGGGCCTGACTGTGCCACGTGTCTGATAATGACCATCTCCAACCAAAGATTGGCATAAAATTGGCTTATGTGATTTCAGGAGGCACACATGGAGAATACATCAGCACAAACCACATCGTGAACCCAACACTGGTGTGAAAAGGTAAAAATAGGTTGTGGTCATGCAGAGGTTGGCTGTGCAGCTTGTAAACTTAGACAGTGTGCACATTGGGTTTTCCTGATCTCACACAAATATTTGACCCATGTTCTCAGTATATAATGACTGCAGAATGAGTTCTACAGTAGAATGAATTCTTTATCATCCAGGATACTTCTAACATCTTCCCTCTGTAAATATGTCCAAAGCATCTGTATTAATATGCTGATGATGATTGCTATTCCATAATTATGCAAAGATACTTTTGAAATGTAAAACAATTTATTAATGTTTTAAAGAACTGCATATTAATATATGCAGTTTCCAGTGTATGCACGTGTTCTATACTGTGAAAACCATTGACAATCCCCAGTTTGCCAGCATAATTCTTCACGTACTTAAGATTACATAGTAAATGTTGCCAGATCACAGAATCCTATACATTATTACTCGTAAGTATGATAAACAGACAGCCAACTATAGTGCCGGTGTGATGCTGGTTATGTAAGACATATGCCCTAAGGACAGGTGGATTTTATCAACAGCACATTCCTTCAGCCATTTGCAATAAACAACGTACTAAATGTACTTAGACAACAAGGGGTAGAGCTGGATGAACACAGCAGCCAAGCAGCATCAGAGGAGCAGGAAAGCTGATGTTTCGGGCCTAGACCCTTCTTCAGCTAGACTCTTCTCCACCTATCTTCTCCTTTATCCATCTTCTATCCGCCTCCCCCCTCTCCATAATTATTTCAGAATCCCCTTCCCCTCCCCCATTTCTGAAGAAGGGTCTAGGCCCGAAACATCAGCTTTCCTGCTCCTCTGACGCTGCTTGGCCTGCTGTGTTCATCCAGCTCTACACCTTGTTATCTCAGATTCTCCAGCTTCAGCAGTTCCTATTGTCACAAAATGTACTTAACCAGCTTACACTTGCAAAGTTCAAAGCATAGTGTCCAACATTAGATTCAAGTCTGAAATTGGATAACATTTGCTATATAATCCTGAGTGTATGAAGAATTATGCTGACAAGCAATGTAGGATTGACAATATGGGGAAATACTGCAAGTCACTCATTTGCTGGTTTTAAATTACCATAATAATATATCATGCATTAATGTGGAATTTTGAAGGTTCCTGTAAGTGTGGTCATCAGTGGTTAGAACATATCAATTGAGAGTTTAATCCAATTATAACAGATTAGTAGTCTATGCAGCCTCTGAAATGCTGTGGTCATCACTTATGAGCTTTTCCAGCCTAGAATCCTGGAGGTAATGATTTTGGAAGCCCTGCAAGTAAATATATCTTGAGTATAAAAAAAGTCTACAGTTGTTCTCCCGAATGGTTAAGAACACTATGTGTTTGCTACTTCTAAAATATTCAACCAAATCTTTATTACTGTTTCTCCCTAATCCTAATCTTATGTAAATGAATCATAATATGGCTCATTTTCATAGAAGTATTGAAGGACTTGAGAATAATATCTCTCAATGCCATAAAATGTATAAGTGGGATTCCTTTTCACATGATTAATATGAATCAAACTGAACAAACACGTTGCCACTGAGGCAGTAACATTTTAAGCTACAAACAGAAGCAGTACACTGATTATACACTGCCTGAGCAATTGAACATTAAAAGTCTCTAATTTCCACAATACTCCTTTACTTTTAATGGGAAGGAACACGTCACTGTTTTATCTAATGACTAGTCAGATAGATATTCAATCAATCATTAAAATGAATTAGATTTTTATGATTAGAATTTGTCCTTGTTTCTGCTGCTCATCTGTATTTTAAACTTGCCAGATACTAAAAGTTCAGTAGTTCAGTAGCTATTCAGAAAAGAAATAATGCTCCACGCTATGTCTCTGCATTCGTGGTTCTTCTATTTTTATCTATAGATGAGTTGAGAGACTAAGTGTCATCGGATATATTGTAAAGAGTTTTTATTTTGTCCATAGGCTGAGACATTGTTTATTCACTGTGGAATATTCTCATTGATTTTCCACTAAGTGTTTCAGTTACTTTACCACTGGATGATTACAGGACACAATGATTGACATACAGTTCCTGACCATTGTTACCATTGAAAAATAATTCCCAGCCATTGGGACAAATTTAATGACTTGTCCTGTGACATATTTGGTGACAAACAGGCAGAAGACTCATGAACAAACTTCCTGACTTGTCCTCAGTTGAGGCCCTTAAGCCTTTCAATAGGCAATTAGTAACCACAATTAAAGTAGGAGGGGGGTTTCCCTTCTCCCTGTTTGAGGGACTAGGCATTGGCAAGGGTGGGTGTGTCCAGCTAACAGCTACAATTCCAGCTATTGCTACCAACACCTTCCCCCAGCCACCTCTGTAACTGGTTCAGGGAAGCCCCTGTCATATTTCATTAATTGCCAGAGTGGAATTTAATTCAATGTAAAACTGGTGATGTCAGAAGTTGGGCTCCTGCTTGGCCTACAGCTGGTAGGTGAGACCTATTGTGACTTCCATTAAATTCTAGCCATTATATCTGCCTTTCTCACAATAGGTGTTTCTGATCCCATATTAACCATTCAGCCTTATTTTAACAAAGATATCCGTTGTTTGTTCAGACAGGTAATATCTGTTCATGATCTTGGAACACTGGAGAAACAGATTGATGTCTATTAAGGAACACCAATCTCACCATTTATAGAATTACAGAAAGATGAGTTGAGTCTTAAAAACACTATATAATTTTGTCTAATTACTTTGCAAGGCAATCTATGGCATATAGTATTCTGTTCATTGTTATATTCATAACAAGGTTTTTATCTGTTTCAAAGATCCAATCTCCAGTTACTGGAGTTTGATTGACAGAAAAAACAAATGAAAAGATGCATGGTGACAATCTTCTGAAGTTTCTTTCTGGGGATAAAAATGTTTTGAAGCAATAACGTTTATGCAACCTACAGTATTGGACGCAGTATACTGTAGAACTATGGAAGCAACGCATACATTCAAGAAAACTTTGAGAAGGATTCTTCACTGTAGCTTATCAGATTTTCTTAGCACTAAGGGAGTCTGTCAGAATCTCTTCCTTACAAATAATAGCAAAGCGTATAATTACTGCAAGTTGCCAATGAAATACCTTAAGCAAATGGATTTGAGGCTTACAAACAAAACTAAACAGATTCTATCAAGAAACTGCAGTTGGCTCAACAAGACAATAATTAGCACAAGGCAATTACTATTGATTGAATCTAGAGGATAGCTATGACCAGCATAGCCTCTTTGGGATTAGGCAAAGCTCTGTGGTATCTTCAAAATATTTAATTAAGACAAGGTTGTAAGTAAAATTTTTGTCCAGGTTTGCACTTTCTGTTGTAACATGATCTTATCCAATCAATTCCATGCTGCATGTTTAGAATAGAAAACCATAGCCAGCAATTTGGCAGCTGAGTGAAAAATATACATTGTATTTAATAGCCAGGAAATTCATATTGGGTGAATATTTGGGTTAAAATGTTAATCAGCCATGTAAATTGCACAAAGCTGGACAGCAATTTTATTTACAGCCATGTCTTAATTAAATATTTTGAACATACCATGGGGCTGAACTGTAGCAAGAAGGATATTTGGGTGGTTTGATGTCAAAATTAAAGTATCATCACATTATGTAACAATGACTACAGAAAGCACATAATGCCCTATCTGCAAATGTATTTATCAGTTTATTACATTTCATGATGCTGAAATGTTTTTAAAGAAGGACAAGCTCTTAAATGAATGTGGGAGAAAGAATCTAAATGATTCAAAAATATTTTATCTAAAGAGACATAGAAAGACCAATGGAGATATTTTGCATTTTTAAAGATGGTGAAAGTATCGGAAGAACTCTCCTATTCCTTTCAACTGAACAAAATACAAACACATTTGCTGAATGTTTTGGGCCTATTTTAGCATATTTCAGGTTCTGCCCTAAAGGCAGCTAGAATTCCCGAAATGCTAATAGGAATGCACACATCAAAATTGAAATAAGTCCTAAGCTCATGACCTCCTAAAAATGGCTCGATAATTTAACAGTGGCAAAAATGCCCAAGCAGATGGGGTTTGGCCCCTCTCCTACCAGACTGGCAATCATTGTATCCTTTTGTATATATTAATTCATGTGATGTGGGCATTGCTGGCTGGCCAGTATTTATTATGCATCCCTAGTTGCCCTTCAGTTTCTGAGTAGTGGTGAATGGTACTGGATATTGTGCAATTCAGTGAATATCCCCACTTCTGACCTTATGATGGAGGGAAGGCCTTTGATGAAGCGGCTGAAGATAATTCGACATAGGACACTACACTGAGAAATTCCTACAGAGATGTCCCAGAGCTGAGATGACTGACCTCTAACAACTACAATCATCTTTTTACATGCCAAGTATGACTCCAACTAGTGGACTGTTTGCCCCGATGCCCATTGATTCTAGTTTTGCTAGGCTCCTTGATACTGCACTCTATTGAATTCAACGTTGATTTCAAGGGCAGTCACTCTCACCTGACCTCGGGAATTCAGCCCTTTTGTCCATGTTTGAATCAAGACTGTAATGAGATCAGGAACTGAGTGGTCCTGGGGGAACCCAAACTGGGTGTCACTGAGCAGGTTATTTCTGAGCAGGTGCTGCTTGATAGCACTGTTGATGACACCTTCCATCAATTTACTGATGATCAAGAGTAGACTGATGGGGTAGTAATTGGCCAGGTTGGATTTGTCCTGCTTTTTGTGTATAGGACATACTTGGGCAAATTTCCGCATTGTCAGGTAGATGCCAGTGTTGTAACTGTATGGAACAGCTTGGCTAGGGGAGCAGCAAGTTCTGGAGCACAAGTCTTCAGTACTATCACTGGAATGTTGTCAGGACCGATAGTTTTTGCAGAATGCAGTGCCTTCAACTACTTCTTGATATCACATGGAGTAAATCAAATTAGCTGAAGACTGGTATCTGTGATGGTAGGAAGCACTAGAGGAGGTCAAGATGGATCATCATCTCAACACTTCTGGCTGATGATTGCTGCAATTCCTTATCTTTTTGCACTGATGTGCTGGACTCTTCTATCATAGAGGATGAGGATATATCTGGAGCCTCCTCCTCCTACCACCATGACTGGATGTGGCAGGACTGCAGATCTTAAATTTGGTCCACCGGTTGTGGGATCGCTTAACTTGGTCTACCATTTGCTGTTTATGCTATTTGCCATGCAAACAGTCCTGTTTGTTAGCTTCACTTGGTTGACACGTCAACTTCAGGTATGCCTGGTGCTGCTCCTCGCATGTTGTCCAGCACTCTCCATTGAACCAGGGTTCATCCCCTGGCTTGATGGTAATGGTTGAGTGGGGGACATGCTGGGCCATGATGTTGCAGATTGTGCTGGAGTACAATTCTGCTGCTGTTGATGGCCCACAGTGCCTCATGGATGCCCAGTCTTGAGTTGACAGATTTGTTTGAAGCCATTTAGTACCAGACAACACAGTATTCTCAATGTGAAGGTGGAACTTCATCTTCACAAGGACTGCGCAGTCATCACTCTTGCTGATACTGTCATGGACAGATGCATCTGCAGCTGGCAGATTGCTAAAGGAAGTTTTTATCCCTCTTGCTGGTTCCCTCATCACCTGCCACAGACCTAGTCTAATAGCTATGTACTTTAGGACCCAAACAGTTTGATCAGTAGTACTGTTGCTGAGCCCCACACGGTGTGGACATTGAAATCTCCACCCAGAGTACAAGCCCTTAACACCTTCAGTGCTTCCTCCAAGTATTGTTCAACATGGAGGAATACTGATTCATCAGCCAAGGGAGGTATGTGATAATCAGCAGGATGTTTCCTTGCCCATGTTTAACCTGAAGCCATGAGACTTCATGGGGTTCTATGTCAATGTTGTTGAGTCCCAGAACTACTCCCTCCTGACTGTTTACCACTGTGCTACACCCTCTGCTGGATTTGTCTTACTGATTAAACAAGGCATATCTAGTGATGATGACGACAGTGTCCAGGACATTGTCTGTCATATGATTTCATGAGTACGACTATGTCAGCCTATTGCTTGACTCATCTGTGAGACAGCTCTCCTAATTTTGACACTAGCTCTGAGATGTTAGTCATGAGGACTATGCAGGGTCAATGGGCCTGTGTCTGCCATTGTCTTTTCCAGTGCCTAGGTCAGTACCAGGTGATCCATCTGAATTCATTTATTTGCTGAGTCTTCATAGTGATTGATTCAACTGAGTGATTTGCTAGGCCATTTCAGAGGGCAGTTGAGAGCCAACCACATTGTTGTGGGTCTGGAGCCACAAGTAGGTCAGACCAGGTAAGGATGGAAGATTTCTTTCCCTAAAGGACGTTAATGAGCTAGATTTTCTTTTCTGTCAATTGGCAATGGTTTCATGGTCATCGTTAGACTCTTAATTCCAGATACTTTTTATTGGATTCAAATTCCACCATTTGCTGTGGTGCGATGCAATCCCAGGTCCACAGAACATTAGCTGAGTTTCTGGATCAATAATCTAATGCTAATACTACTAGGCCATCACTTTCCCCTTTCTGTCCCATGTAGTCCTATTACAAATGAACAAAGTATGATTTAATTTAAATGTTGCCTTTAATTGCAAAGTATAATTATCACTTGCATGTGGCTTTCTATAATTGAGGTTTGCTGAGCAGTAGTGTTTGGGAGGCTATTATCTTTGAATCCATCTAGTATTTCGCAATTGTTTATAATTTGAAATTTTGAACATTTATTTACATGCACTCCATTGTACCTGTTACTCTCTGGGGACACTGTGGTTACTATTATTTATGTTTCCAGATATAAATTTATTTACAATTCAGTGAATGTAACCTGGAAGAAAAATTTCTAAGCTGTGTAAAATGTTAAATTTTCATTTTCATAAAGTACAGAATGTTACTCAAGTCCATCTTGAATAACCTTAAAGTGCACTTTTGTATGTTTATATGTTTATTAACAGAGGGGTTGAGATTGTTCAATTGTCAACTACAAGTGAATACCTATTTGTGATTTCCTCTATTGTTGAATGCTTTCTACTCTCATCTGGTTTATCACTGTTACAAACCAAAAATAAAACTGGAGAATCAAATGCTAAATGTATTACAAATTTAATATTGTTAGGTAATCTAGAATAGCTTCAATTATATTATTGAAGGTTGTAATGGCATCAGTCTTCACAATAGAAGACATAATAATATTCCAAAATTACTAAGTATTCAAGGGGCAAAAGGAGGAGAAGAAACAAGTACAAAACTATCAATCGAGAAGAAAGTGCTCGCGAAACTAATGGGACTAAAGATTGATAAATCCCTTAAACCTGATGGGATGCATCTTTGGATGTGAAAAGAAGTAGCGACAGAGATAGTGGGTACGCTGTTAGTAATCTTCCAAGAATCTAGATTCTGGAAAAGTCTCAGAGGATTGGAAAGATGCCAACATAACACCTTTATTTAAAAAGGGAAGGAGTCAAAAAACAGATAAGTATAAGTCAGTTAACTTCATGTCTGTTATTTGGTAAATGTTAGAGTTTATTATAAAACATATATAGCAGTGCTTTTAGAAATACATAATATGATTAAGCAGAGTCATCATAGCATCATAAAGAGGAAATCATACCTAACAAATTTACTCAAATTCTTTGAGGAGTTAACAAGCAGCATAGATTTTGAGGAAGTTGTGGATGTAATATATTTGTGTTTTCAGAAGGTGTTTGATAAGCTACCACACTTTAAGGTAAGAGCCTATAATATATTTGTAAGCACAGAGAATTAGCTAACTAATAGAAGACAGAGAGTTTGGATAAGGGGGTATTTTCTGGATGGCAGCCTGTAACTCGTGGAGTACCACAGGGATCAATGCTGGGGCCACAATTATGTACAATATATAAATGACTTGGATGAGGAAAGTGAATATATTACAGCCAAATGTGTGAATGACACAAAACTGGTGGAAAGGCAAGTGATGAGAGTGACACAAAGAATCTGCAGAGGGATATAGACAAGTTAAATGAATGCAAAAACTTGAAAGATGATATATATGTGGAAAAATGTGAGGTTATTCACTTTGGCAGGAAGGATAGAGGAGCTGAATACTATTTAAATGGGAAAAGATTTCAGAAAGCTATGGAACAGAGATTTGGGATCCTCATCCATGAATCGCAAAAAGCTAGCATTCAAGTTCAGTGAGTAAGAGGGAAGGCAAATGGAATCAGAGATAGTAGGAACTGCAGACGCTGGAGAATCTGAGATAACAAGGTGTAGAGCTGGATGAAGACAGCAGGCCAAGCAGCATCATAGGAGCAGGAAGGCTGACGTTTTGGCCTAGA
>NC_063343.1:31021728-31043376 GCF_021869965.1 Rhincodon typus
TTCATCCAGCTCTACACCTTGTTATCTCTAGGCAAATGGAATGTTGACTTTTATTTCAAAGGGAATGGAGTATAAAAGTAAGGAGATTTTGCTAACACTATACAAGGCATTAATCAAACCACAGTTGGAATACAGTGAACAGTTTTGGTCCCCTTATCTAAGGAAATATATACTAACATTGGAGGCAATCCAGAGGCAATCCTTGAATAATAAGTGTATTTAATACATACAGTGACTCTCAATACAGCACAATTAATGTTAAACATTCTGATAACTATTTACAAAACAGTTTTTAAACTCCCCATAAATACCTGAAGTCTGGTCAGGAGATGCAGGACAACTTTCCACACGGCATTGGGTTGAGGATTCTGCAGACTATGGATGAAAGGTTCACCCTGTTATGTTTCCTCTGGTTAGCAATCTTGGGACCGTACCCATTCCTTGGGGTATGTGACTTCCTTTGGTCCTGGTCATAGAGAGAGAGAGAGAGAGTGAAAGCTGCCCTGATGTACCAATCTCATAGCTATTTGCCACGTGTTTCTTCCTTTCTCCCACCATTCAACACCTAATCGGGGCTGACCCATTTATACCATTTTCTGACTTCGCTACTCAAACAACAAAACCAAAGAAAAATTGCCTGATGTGTTCCCTGGACAGAAAACTTTGTTTGAATGCATATTGTTTTCCTGCCTCTTGTCATGGTATTATTCTGAAACAATGGGAACTTCTGATCTTGATTGTTATAAGATGTGTGATGCCTTCTAATGGACTCTGTCATCTCCTTTATTATATCAAGTAGTGGATGTCTTTGTCTCCCTTGCCAATTTGAAGTCAGTCATTAGGTGTTCAATGTTTATGTTGGGTGAGGTTGGTTTTAGTTTGGTATTTGAAAAGCTTTGTCCTTTCTGGTCATTAAATGAGGCCTCTTTTCCTAAAACTGGGATATGCCCTGGCAATAGATGTTGGATTAAATGCTAAACTTTCAATATAAAAAATGTTGTTTTCTCTTCTTGTGAGAGTCTAGAATCAGAGGATACAATCTCAGAATACAGGGTCACACGTTGAAGACAAAGATAAAGAGGAATTTATTCTTTCAGAGGGTGGTGTATCGATGGAGTTCTTTACCGCAAAACGCTGTTGATGCTGGGTCATTAACTGTATTCAACGCTAAAATAGATAGGTTTTAAATCAGTGAGGAATTCTAATGGTTGTGAGGAAAAGCAGGAAAATGGAGTTGAGGATTATCAGATCAGCCATGAACTCATTTGATAGCGGAGCCAACTCAATGAGTTAAATGGCATTCTTCTGCTCTTATTGCCTTATGGTTTATGAACATCACAAAACAGGAAAATACCAGAAGAAGCTTTAATGTTCCAATATCTGCTTTGTGTCATAAATTATATATTTGTGTTTAATGTACAGTTCAAACAGTTCTGCCATCATCTCTACACTTCAATCTGGTGATTCCTAAAGTCAATTAGTTTTGTTTCGCAGTCACTATGAAAAGGATTTTGTTTTTGTTCAAAACTTTAGAATGTCAGAACATTTTTTCCTGAAATTACCAGTGGTATCATCATGTTTAGTCCTCTAGACACTGTTTGAATCTTGATTCCTGCATTATTTTTACACGAGCATGATAGATTTCCACTTTTGTCACATTGACACATCTAACAGTGTAATAATGAACTAAATCCTAGTGGGTGCATTTCTATTGTAATTTGCTATAATAATAATTGCGATGAGTACTGCCAAGTATACCCTTAAATCAATCTCCATTTGTACCTTCGTACATCCAGATCTTCACCCAACATTACTGAAGAAGCTGTTGTGCTGCTGCTGACTCTACTCCTTTGCTTTTCAAAAATTACAGTTGGTTTAGTTAATGTCAAAAAACAAACAAACAGTGGGATAATATTAAGGAGAGAACTGAGACTTTATATCGATACTTTCCACAGAGACAACCAGGAGCAGATACGAACTGAAAGCATTTTGTGAACTTTGCCTATTTGTGCTGAGTTTACATATGGGTTTACCAGTACACATTAGGTCCTTTCTGAATTGGTAATTAGGTACACAAGTTGGGGTCTAGTTCATCAGGGAACTTGTATTATCCCTAGACTCCTGTAATGCACAGATACATAACAGAGATAAAATTAGAGTGGAAGAAAAAGAAATCATGCAGATTTCTATTGTAAGGAGGAATATGAACGACAGAATAAGTAAAATTCCATTTTAAAGGCAAATGACTTGATCCAAAATCAGGATCTAGGCGAATAATGGTCATGGGCGAACAATTATAAATTAGAGCTTATATTAAAGTTTTGAAAAATGCACCTAATAAATGTTAACTTGACAGATAATATGCAGATGAGGCAGTAAAATTAAGAAGCATATGTGTGAATGGAAAACAAAAGAAAACAATGAGATAAGATCTCATAGAGTTTGGATCAGGAAAAAACGCTTGTGATATTGTTTGAAAAGAATGATCCAGGAGTTTATGAGGGAAGAGTTATGAACAAGTGATCATTGAAGACAATAGCCACACTTATTGGGTTAGTCACCTTTGTCAGAAGTAACTTCAATTTAGCAGCAAAAGAGACAAGGAAACCCAGGACCAGAATATCTTGTACACTTGGGACTTGTTTTTTGGCAATACTAAGTCTTCTGCATAAATTGTGTATTTTATGCAGCCTTTACATGAAGGTTTTGCAACCCACCTCTGCAGAGATTTTGACCTTACATTTTAACTAAAGGTGTTACTAAGAAAAAAGCAATGTCACAAGTGCATTATCATTTGGTGTTTTCCTTACCTTTTTACTACTAAATTAGAACTAGATTAAAAATCCCCCCAATCGAAGTTGAACATGTTATTCTGACAACCAGTTTTTAAATTCTACAATTAGGCTCAGGAACAATAGTTTTGTTTTGAAAGTAATAATAAGGAAAATATGCTTTTTTTTTGCTTGTAGTTTTGCCAATGTTTCTGAGTTGAGGAAGGTTTGCTTTTCTGGCCTCATTCTTTACTTGTCTCTTGTAATAACTGAGATGTATATACATGCTAAATTCTACTCTCAGTGCACTTTATCTCTGACTGACTAGGTAAAAAAAAAGGGTGTTCAAATACACAGAGAAAATATTCATAAATTGAATGGTCTAATAAATAAAATTTATCATCTGTGACAATTAAACTTTAGGTATTGTGAGTGTTATTCACAGTGCTGTCAATGGTTTCTATACGAGATAGATGATTTTGTGGGAAAATAGAGCATTGTTTTTTGAAGACTATAAATTGTCAGAAACTTCCATGATTGTGCATTGCAAAAAATAAAATCGTTCCTCTAAACCTGTGTTACTACAAGGGAAATGTGTAAATTTATGTTACTGATTTTAATTTGACCTTTGTACAAACAATTCTTACTTAATTCTCAATTCTATCATGTACTGTTAAAGAGTGGTGACAGCCTCAAAATAGGTTCAATGAGCTTACTGCAAAGTTAAGATCGGCCACATTGTGAGAGGGGTCTACCAGGGGCTATCTGAATCTCATACAATTGGCAATAGTTCCACAGACAAAGATGGATAGCTAAAGTTCTGAAGAAGGGTCACTGGACCCAAAACATTAATCCTGCTTTCTCTCCACAGATGCTGTCACACCGGCAGAGTTTCTCCAGCAATTTCTGTTTTGTTTCAGATTTCTGGCATCTGCAGTTTTTAGCGTTTTTAAGTTTTGAATTATTTTGTGATCCAGAAGAGAACTGCTCCTATCTTCAAATCTAAGTAATTTGAGTTGTTGCTGTCTTGGCATTGGGAAGCGGGGGTCTGCAGAGCAACACTCCTGTCTTTTCTTCCAACACCCACTTCCCTAGCCAATGTCCTCCCTCCTTTGTTTTAGTCAGGTATTTTGCTATTCTAGGTATGTTACCTACACCAGCTCCATGTTGTATAGACTTGTCAACTACCCTATTCTCTGGCTGCAAAAATGGCTGCAACTCCAGTGCAGCCAGTTTGGGGATACAGGTAGGTGGGTCAAGGAACTGTAGAGTCATCCGTTGAGTACTAGACTGTTCTAGTTGGGACTTTCCTCCTAAGTCAATGCAGAATTAAGAGCATGACTTGAGATTTTGGGTGTTAATGCTCAACAGGGCAGTGCCTTCCTGGGGAATATATGATGTTCAGGTCTGAATTTGGGGTTTATTTGGGACTATGTTGCTGAGGCAAGAATGATGTTGAAAAGTGGCAATTCTAGACAGGAGGGTGGGACCTCATGCATCATAGGAAGGGACAGCAAGCTACGGGTCTGGTGCGGTTTGTTCACACAATTTGCTATCAACATCCTCAATATGAAGAAAGAGGGGGACCAATAGGAAAATGGCAATTCACAACATGATGGTGAACATTAATCATGATTTCAAGGGGCTGAGAAAATGGGGGGTGCTGAAAGCTTGTGGATATAGGAATGTTAAAACAAAAGGGCCAATGAAGGATGGGAGGGTGACAGAGAATCATCATTCATCTTAGGTGAAGGCTGAAAGTCACTCCAAGGACATAAAGCTGAGACACTGCCATCATTACACCAAATGCAACAGTACAATGAGGAGGCAAAATGGCTGCCGCCATATGTGCAATAGATGGAGTAAGCCTCTTTGGGGGTGGAATACAATTATTTGAATTTGAAGCCCTGCTATAGACAATTGCATTAAACATATGTTCACTGATTGTGTAATGCCACTCGTTTGCCATCAAAGTGGAATATATTGAAAGATCATTCCTCTGGCAGCCATGCACGTTAAAAATTATCACCTCAAGCAATCCTAACCATTTGTACTTTGCCTTAATTGGCCCCTGTCATGTCATATATGCAAGGGTATGCGATGTAAACTTAAAAGTTTCACCCAGCTTTGCTATTTCTGCATCATACCTGATATTGAAACACTAAGCTTCAGAGTTGCCACATTCTCACATGTCTGAAACAAAAACAGAAATTACTGGAGAAACTAAGGAGGTCAGCAGCATCTGTGCAAAGAAAGCAGAATTAGTGTTTCGAACCCTGTGACCGTTCTTCAGCATCCACATGTCTTTGTTTTATTATATTCTCATGTGTAGATGTAAGCATAGGGTAGTGTAACTATAGGGTTTGAGATATTCAAGGGGAGAAAATTTTGAGAGGGATATTATGACAGACAGGTTTAACTCATCCAATGTAGCACATTGGGTTTGCAACATGCATTAGAGTTACGTTTGGAGTGTTCAGAGCTCCTTATCAAGGCACGACATTGGCTTCCTTGTGAAGGCAAAGCTTCAATGATATGTTGTGTGATGCCATAACGTGTTGATTTATTGTGATGGTTCAGGAGTAGTTACTGACCTCCTGCTCAACTTCTGAAATTCTTTGTGTATTTTGACAGTGTTATTAATGGCTGGTACCGTGATATTGTCTTTGGACTAGGGCGGAGCATATGCCTTTCAAGGCAGTCTTGTGAGTGTCTGAGACCTGGAGTGTTTCTGCCTCTATCAGTGATGTGGACGAGTGTCGGTGATGTGCTCACCAGCATATGGTCCTGGCTCTAATCTGGAAAGAGAACACACCAAGGTGAATATCTCTGAGCTGGTGGAAGGTGCAGGTAAAAGCCTTGCCAGTGCATCCTTTGAGGGATGTGTGGCTTCCTCCTCAAAGGTGGAGGTTGAACTGAGTGTAAGGCTTGAGGACCTCTTTCTCATGGTTATTTGCTGGATCTCACTTGTACCTGAAGAAATGAAGAGAGGGAATCAATTGCGATAGTGGATAAAAAACTGTTTAGATAAGAATGAGTTTACATTGACACTAATAGGAGAGCATGCTAGAAGGCAAGATGAAGCTCACTTGATTGAACATGGATATCTCAGCATTCCTATATGATTGGTTGTCTTCTCCTGCCGACTCCAGCACAATATTGCAAAGTGCTGGCAACAACAAACTCCTCCGCAATTCCTTCCATCGAACTGCATCAGCTGGCCATTGAAGAAGCCAGAGGTATAATTAATGAACTGAACAGCAAACAATTGTGTGAGAAAAGTGGACAACCTGCTGTGAATCTCCCCAAAAACAACACTTTTCCAATAAAACTGTAAAACTCAGCCCATCAACTGGAAACTGTAATTTTTTGCCCATAGGCTTGGCTCAAAACTAGGGAGATCAATGTTTGGCCAGGTTGCACTGTGTTCAAAATCCAGATTGAATCATTAATAACTAATCCCATTTATACATTTAGTAATACACTGAAAGTTTGAATCAGCTTCAAATTTACATCCCATTAAAAAACAGATTTTGCCATTTTAAAAATTAAACTTGAGCATAGTTTCCCAGAGGCCAAATAGCTAAATGAATCTATTATTTAGCAAAGCAGCTAGTTTAACCCAAATTTAAGTAAGATTGATCTGTCATTGGAGACTATGATTGATATATCACCCAACAAAATCCTACGTGATTCACTAAGCTCCTTTTATATTCTTCATCTGTAATAATTGATACATGAAAAAAACTCTCCCGTGTAATTTATTAGATCACCTTCCTGCTGTCACTATATTACTGTGGAATCCAATTTGTAATTGCTGTCTTATTCTGACAAAGGCGTATGGGAAGACCAGATGCTGTTTGACATATGTGTTGCAGATGAAAATTAGCATCTGCTAAATAGGCAGAGTTAATTTCAAAACAAACAGAACTAGAGGTTTCATATTCACAATTTTATATGTTTCATATTTTGAAATGGGATGCTAGTTATCATTGTATTTTCTTGCATCCATAAGCTTGTATTATACCAGCGTGGGGAAGAGTAGGTTACCTTGTTCCAGCATCGTTTGCCTCAGAGGGATGCTAGTCATCATTAAAATTGTTTTGCTGCCGAGACAGAGAAATGAATGGAGGAAATCAACAAGGCAGAATGACTAATCCAAAATGAAGGTTTGGAAATTCTGCAGAGAGTATGATCTTTTTGAGTTTCCTCCAGGAAATTACAATGCCATGGCTGGCTGAATGGAAATGGGTTAAAGAATCAATACTGTTTTCACCTGCAGACTGATCCTGGGTGAAAAGATATTGGTTTTGAAAGGTTACCTCGGCAAGTGTACTCACATCTTGTTTAATCTTACAACGTCTCTTAATAGCATTTTGCTGCAATCATGATAGAACAACACAAAGGGTAAATGCATCAGCTGTCTGTATTAGAGGAGAGTAAGAGAAAATATGAAAGGAAACTGATAAGCAACATAAAATGAAACAGGACAAAGAACTGCGGATGCTGGAAATCAGAAACATAAACAGAAATTACTGATGAAATTTAGCACTCCTGACAGCATCTGTGAGAAGAAAGCAAAGTTAAATTTTTAAGTCTGGTGTCTCTTCATCAGAGCTGATAGCAGCTAGGAGAAATGTATTTATGCTGAAGACGAGGTTGCTGGAGGTCAGGTGGGAATGGGTGGGGTTGGGGGGAGGGAGGGGTGAGCAGGTAGGTGGAGATGGAGGCCCACACAGAGAGATATATGAAAGGGGTAGGTAAAAAAGCAAACCATGTGATTTGACAATGGGCCTGAGGGTGAGTGACTATTGGTTGGATGTGTTGAAAGGAATTTAAGTCATAACAGTACTGGGTGTGATGGTGGATTAAAAAACATAGAAGGATGGAATCAGTCTCTAATGTTGTTGAACTCAATGGTAAGTGTGAGAGGCTGCAGGATCCGCAGATGGAAAATGAGATGCTATTCTTCGAGCTTGCACTGAGGCTTGTTGGAACACTGCAGCAGTCTTGTGACAGGAATGTTGGCTCGGGAACAAAGTAGTTGAAGTAGCAGACAGCTGAAAAATCTCTGGGTCAGCTTTGCAGACAAAATGTAAGTGTTCTGCAAAGTGGTCGCCTAGTCTGAGTTTTGTCTCCCCAGTGTAGAGGAGGCCACATTATGAGCAGCGAATACAGTAGACTAGATCGAATGAAGTACAGGTAAATCATTGCTTCACCTGGAAGGTGTGTTTGGGACCTTGGATGGTGAGGACGGAGAAAGTAAATAGGAAATTGTTATGCCTTCTGTGATTGCACATGAAGGTGCTGTGAGGTGTGGGGAGATGCTGGGAATGGAGGAGGGTGGACCGGTGTCGTGGAGGGAATGGCTCCTGTGCAATGCTGACGAACAAAGGGAGGGGAATATGTCTCCTTGTGGAATCCAGCTGGAGGTGATGGAAATGATGGCTTACAGACTTCTGGATGCAGAGGCTGGTGGGATGCTAAATTGAGGTCTGGGAGAGCTTATCTTTGTTGTGGAAGGAGAGGGAAGGAACTGGGTAAGGGTTGAAGCGCAGAAGAAGGATCTGTTATGGACCAGACTAGACCCACTCAAAATATTTTAAGAAGGTAGTCTAGTCCGAAACTTTTTCCCGTTTTAACGGTAAATGTAAAGTGGCTGTTACAGATGCAAAGCAACTGGTCAAACTACTCAACGTTAAGCAAAACACAATTTATTTAAACATATAATTAAATACAACCAAAGAAAGATGAATTTAGAATAACTTAACTCTCCTGGAAAACTTAACAGAAAACCAGAGTTATAGATTCATAGAGCTGTACAGCATGGAAATAGATCCTTCGGTCCAAGTCGTCCATGATGAACAGATATCTTAACTTAAACTAGTCCCATTTGCCAGCAATTGGTTCATATTCCACTAAACTCATCCTATTCATATACCCACGCAAATGCCTTTTAAAGGTTGTAATTGTACCAGCCTCCATCACTTTGGCAGCTCATTCTATACACTCACCACCCTCTGTGTTAAAAAGTTGCCCCTTAGGTCCATTTTAAATATTTCCCCCCTCACATTAAGCCTATGCCCTCTAGTTTTGGACTCTCCCATCCTGGGAAAAAGACCCTGTCTATTCACCCTATACATGCCCCTCATGATTTTATAAACCCCTATAAGGCCACCCCTCAGCCTTTGACATTCCAGAGAAAATAGCACCAGCCAATTCAGCCTCTCCCTATAACCCAAACTTTGCAACCCTGGCAACATCCTTGTAAATTTTTCCTGAACCATTTCAAGTTTCAAAACATCCTTCCTATAGGAGGAAGACCAGAATTGCATGCAATATTCCAAAAGTGGCCTAACTTAGCTGCAACATGATTCCCAACTCTTATACTCAATGTACTGACCAGTAAAGGCAAGCATACCAAATGCCTTCTTCACTATCCTGTCTTCCTGGGACTCTACTTTCAAGGAACTATGAACCTGCACTTCAAGGTCTCTTTGTTCAGCCACACTCTCCAGGACCTTACCATTAAGTGTAAAAGTCCTGCACTAATTTGCCTTTCCAAAATGCAGCACCTCACATTTACCTAAATTAAACTCCATCTGCCTCTCCCTGACCCATTAGCCTATATGATCAAAATCCTGGTGTACTCAGAAGTAACCTTCTTCGCTGTCCACTGGACCTCCAATTTTGGTGTCATCTACAAACTTACTAACCATACCTCCTATGTTCACATACAAATCATTTACATAAATGACAAAAGCAGTGGACCCAGCATCGACACTTATGGCACACTGCCGTTCACCAGCCTCAAATCTGAAAAGTAACCTTTCACCACTGCCCTCTGTCTTCTACCTTCTAGCTAGTTCTATATCCAAATTGGTAGTTCTCCCTGTATTCGATGTGATCTAACCTTGCTAACCAGTCTACCATAAGGAACATTGTCGAATGCCTTGCTGAAGTCCATATAGATCACACCTGCTTCTCTGCCCTCATCAATCCTCTTCATTACTTCTTTAAAAAAACACAATCAAGTTGGTAAGACACTATTTCCCATGCACAAAGCCATGTTGACTATCCCTAATCGATCTTTTGCCTTTCCAAATACATGCAAATCCTATCCCTCAGGATCCCCTTCAACAACCTGCCCACCACTGATTTCAGGCTCACCAGTCTATAGTTCCCTGGCTTTTCCTCACCATCTATCTTAAATAGTGGCACCATGTTAGCCAGCCTCCAGCCTCCCGAGATCTCTCTGTAGCTATGATACAAATACCTCAGCAAGGGACCCAGCAATCACTTCCCCAGCTTCCCACAAGAGTTCTCAGGTACACCTGATCAGGTCCCAAGGAGTTATCCTCCTTTATGCTTCTTAAGACATTTAGCACCTCCTCTTCTGTAATGTGGACATTTTTCAAGACGTAGCTATTTATTTCCCCACGTTCTCTATTTTGCATATCCTTCTCCACAGTAAACACTGATGCTAAATACTTATTTGATATCTCCCCATCTCCTGCGGTTCCACACATCGCCGGCCTTGCTGATCTTTAAGGGGCCCTATTCTCTCCCTAGTTACTTTTTCATGTTTGTAGAATCCCTTTGGATTATCCTTAATCCTATTTGTCAAAGCTATCTCATGTCAACTTTTTCCTCTCCTGATGTCCCTCTTGAGTATACTCGTACTGTCTTTATATTCTTCTAGGGATTCACTCGATCTCTGCTGTCTATACGTGACATATGTGTCCTTCTTATTTGACCAAAACTTCAATTTGTGTAGTCATCAAGCATTCCCTACACGTACCAGCCTTGCTCTTCACCCTAATAGGAACGTAGTGTATAGGTACAGTAACTATTATTAATTAAGTGTTCAATATAGTAATGTCCCATAAACACACCCCTTGGCCAAAAACAAAATTCAGACACCGATTCACATATGCAGTTTTGCAATCCAATGGGAAAAAATCATGAAGAGAAAATTCAGAGAGATGAGTGGCCAGGAGACATTTACTGAAGCTCCAACTCTGTTGAGGCCCCAATAGCTTCTGATGCTATTAAAAATCCAAAAGCCAGACATTCTAATTGGTGAGAGCTGGCTACACCCATGCAGGCTGTTAAAAAATAATTCCCAAGGCCTCCCAAGCTGTTTACTCAAGTGGTTTTGATCGACTGCTTGGTGCCTCTGCCTCCAATCTCTCTTAAAAGAAACCAGGACAAAATAGCCTCTAAAAGCTACAGCATCATCACCGATCAAAAACAACCAAGGGCCCTGTCAACCGCAACAGCGAGAATCTTCAGTTGAGGTTAAAGGCAGAAATTTCTGAGGCCCCTTGTGGAGGCTGGCATCATCAGAACAGAAATAGGAAATGGAACAGAATCTTTACAGGAAGCAGGATATGAGGATATATAGTCAAGGTAACTATGGGAGTCAGTGGGTTTGTAGTAGATTTTTGTGGCCAGCCTATCCCCAGAAATGGAAACAGTGATGTCAAGGAAGGGAAGGCAGGAGTCAGAGATGGACCAGGTAAGATAATAGCAGGGTGGAAATTGGAAGCAAAATTGATAAACTCCCAATTCTGGATAGAGAGGGAAGCAGTACTAATGACGTCATTGATATACCGGAAAAAGAATAGTGAATGGGGACTGGAGTAGGACTGGAACAAGGAATGTTCCATTTTTCCCACAGAGAGACAGGCAAAACTGGGGCCCATGGCTACACCTTTGACTTGAAGAGATTGAGAGGAGTTAAAGGAGAAGTTGTTCAAAATGAGGGCGAGCTCGACTAGGCAGAGGAGAGTGGTGGTGAATGGGGATGGTTCAGGCTTTTTTTCCAGGAAGAAGCGGAGAGCCCTAATATCATCCTGATGGGGGATGGACATATGTAGGGATTGCACATCCATAAAAAGGAGGTGGCTGCTGCCTGTGAACTGGAAATTCTGAAACTGATGTAAAGTTTCAGGGGAATTGCAGATGGAAGTGGGAAGGGACTGGACAAAGGGAGAAAAAATTGAGTTGAGGTAGGAAGAGGTGAGTGCCAATGGACAGGAGCAGGTAGAAATAATGGGTCTGCCCAGACAATCCTGTTTGTGGATTTTGAGAAGAATTTAGAAGCGGGATGTAAAATTTTAGGGTCTATGAGCTGGAACGCTATGAGGTGAAGATCCCCAGATAATATGAGTTTGGTGACAGCCATGAACACAGTGGTCTGATGCTTGATGGCGGGGTCATGGTCCAGGGTGACACAGAAGGAAGCGTCTGAGAGCTGGCGCTCAGCCTCCACAATGTAGAGGTCAGTCTGTTAGACAATGACAATGCTACTCTTGTCAGCAGGTTTGACAAAGTCTGATGTGAGAGCATAGAATGCAGTTAGTTCAGAGGGAGATAGGTTTAAATGGGGGTGAGGCGCAGAATAATTATGGCAACTAATATCAGGTTGACAATTCTCAATAAACTGGTTGAGTGCAGGTAAAAGGCCAGAGGGGAAGGTCCAGATGGAGGGACAGTGTTGGAGGTAAGTGAACGTGCTTGTGTCTCAGGAGGGGATTCCTGTCCAAAGAAATGGGCACAGAGGTGGAGTCAATGGAAAAACAGTTCAAGTCATCTCTAGCCCAAAATTCATTGAGGTGACAGCTTACAGGGATAAAACTAAGACTTTTGCTGAGTTATAGAATGCTTACCATCACAGAGCAGAAGGTCAGAAGGGTTTGTAAATACTTGGCAAGAGGTGGGTTGAGGAGAAAGGATACAGTTAGGAGGAAATTCGGGGCAGGGCGGGGCGGTGCGGCGGTGCGGTGTGGCGAGGAGGTTCCAGAGGGGTGTGGGTATTTTGGAATTATTGCAGCTTGAATTGCTTTAAGCCTGAAAGGAAGAGAAAACAAAATAGCACATTTATGAGAACAAAAGGTAAAGATAGTTAAATGAATGGATGGAATCACTTGTTGGTGACTTTGAATTGGGACTAAACATTTGTTAAAGATGATGAATACACATGTTTTTTTTTTAAAATTACAGGCAAAGATGCACTAATATTGCAAAATTGAAGCTCTAGAATGGACACTGTTAAAGATCAATTTCAAAATGATGTCCTTTTAAAAAAAGAGACTAACTTTGGAAAAGGCACCTACAGTCAATGTTAACAGAAGATAATTTGAGTCATGATTTTCTAAAAAAAAACATTTTATTTTGTCAGATGTGAACCAAGACTTCTCTTTTGACAATGTATAAATAATTTGGTCAATAAGACAAACTGACAAAGAAAAAGATACAAACAATCATCAAGATATGGACAGAAAATACAATAATCATAATCATACAAATTAGGAGCAATAGTAGACCACTCAGCTTCTTGACCCTGCTCTGCCATTCAATTTGGGCCTAGTGTGACTTGGTCTGATGGCATGGCCTCTAGTGTTGGTCTCCTCTCCATCACCCTGTGCCAACATCTCCGGACAACTATCTGAGAAAAGTGGAGTAAGCTTTCCTCTACACCATGTCTTGAACACAGAGTCTCAGCACCACAGCGTGAAGGGCAGCTAATGGCTTGCAGTATCTGAAGTGTTATTCAGCTGGGCTGTAAATATGGTGCCAATGACATGAAGGCAAGAAGCCCTTGGCAGTGGTGAATATTTATATCTCTCTTCGTGTTTGATTCCCTGGGAAAGTCAGAAAGAGCATGGTTTTATAATTAGTGAAGGTAAAAGTGGAAGATTACTTGAGAAAAGTGAGTCATAATACACAAGACATCATGAATTTTAGTTAATAAAATACTTTTACTGAAAATAAGAAAATTCCACCCTTAGGTTTGTACTTTCAATCCCTTCTTGTCGCACTCTGTTTATCATTTCTCACATTAGTACCTTTCTATCTTGCCTTGTTTCTACTCTTTGATTTATCACGTCTTTCTAAAGTTGATTCCTTGCCCGCAGTATTTAATTCAAAAGTCTTTTCATTTTATACCTCACAGAGACCTTTAAACATAAATTAAACATTGAGCCAAATGACATGCAGATGAAACTTCAATAGATTTTTGTTGGAAAAGTGAAATAGTAAGGTGGGAAATTTAAAATGAATATGTCAAACTTCCACAGTGGGCAAATCTCCAAGTAGTAGTATGGGATTAAGTTAGTCAATATTTAAAATGTCATGGGTCCAATCAAGAATATATGCAAAAATATGTGGTGCTGCTATTAACTTGAAATTTCAGAAGTTGCCACATAAGAGATGTGTTACAAAAATATGGCAAAATCAACAATTTACATTTGAGCCAAAAACAAAGTCACACTGAAACAATGAGAGGAACAACCAAATCTTTGGTAACCATAGAGTTTTTGGACAGTCATGAATAGTCAGATAAATGCATGGCTGAGGAGCTGGTGCAGGCGTCAAAAGTTTACATTTTTGGACCATTGGGTTCTCTTCAGGGGTATAAATGACCTGTATAAGAGGGAGGAGTTCCACCTGAATTAGAAGCAGTCCAATTTCTTTGCAGGGAAATTTGCCACTGTTACTCAGGAGTTGTTAAGCTGGTGGTGGTGGGGCAGGGGTAGGGGTGAGGGTGTTGGGTGGGGGGAACCAAAGTGATACCAAGAAAAGAGAAAAGGTTGAGGCTAGTGCAGTAGATAAAGGGAGCAAGTCTAATAGTCTGGGCAGACAAGAGCTAGGCAGTGAATGAGGTAAGACTGATAAATTGAACTGCATTTGGTTCAATGCAAGAGGCTGACAGATAAGGCAGATGAACTCAGAAATGTGGCTCAGGGATGGACAGGATAGAAAGGGAGGCAAGAGAGGAGGGGAGTGGCATTTTTGATTAAGGAGAACATTATGGCTGTAATTAGAGTGAATTTTCCTTGGAGATTGTCCACTGAAGTTATAAGGGTGGAACATAAAATAAGAAAGGGATGATCACCTTGTTGGGATTGTATTATAGGCACTCCGATAGTCAGTGGGAAACTGAGAAGCAAATATTTAAGAAAATCTCAGATATCTGTAAGAAAAATAGGATTGTAATGATAGGGAAGTTTAACTTCCCAAAGATAAACTGGAACTGTCATAGTATTAAGGGTTTGGATGGGGAGGAATTTCTTAAGTGTGTACAAAAAAAGCTTTCTTATTCAATATGTGAATGTACCTATTAGAGAAGGAGCAATGCTTGGTCTTCTATTGGGAAATAAGGCACAGCAAGTTATTGAGGTGTCAGTGGGGAACACTTCGGACCAAGAGATCATAATTCTATCAGTTTTAAAATAGTTATGGAAAAGGATAGAACTGATCAAAAAGTTAAAGTTCTAAATTGGAGTAAGCCCAAACTTGAAGGTATTCGATAGGAACTTTCAAAAGTTGACTGGGGGAGGCTATTAGCAGATAAAGGAATGGTTGGGAAGTGGGAGGCCTTTAAGAATGAGATAATGAGAGCTCAGAGACAGTATTTTCCTGTTAGTGTGAAAGGAAAGGCTGGTAGGTGTAGAGAATTCTGGATGACTTGAGAAATTGAGGCTCTGGTCAAGAGAAAGATGGAGCCATTTATCAGGTATAGAACACTGGAATTGAGTGAATTCCTAGAGGAGTATAAAGGCAGTAGGAATATACTCAAGAGGGAAATCAAGAGGGCAAAATAGTTTCATGAGATAGCTTTGGCAAATAGAGTTAAAGAGAATCCAAAGAGGTGCTACAAGTACATTAAGGACAAAAGAATAACTATGGGAGAGAATAGGGCCCTTTAAAGATCAACAAAGCTGTCTATGTGTGGAACCACAGGAAATGGATGAGATACTAAACAAGTATTTTGCATCAGTATTTACTGCAGAGAAGGACATGTAAGCTAGAGATTTTGGGAAAATAAATAGCGATATCTTGAAAAAGTATCCATATTACAGAGGAGGAAGTTCTGGGGTTATTAAAGCACATAAAAGTAGAAAAATCCCTGGAACCTCAATCAGGTTTTTCCCAGAAATTTATGGGAAGTTAGGGAAGAGATTGCTGGGGCCCCGTGCTGAGTTATTTGTATTATCGATTGCTATGGGTGAGACACCAGAAGGCTGGAGGTTAGCTAACGTGGTGCTATTATTGCCACTGACACCTCAGTTGCTTGCCCTGCCTTATTTCCCAATAGAAGATCAAGCATTCCTCCTTCTCTGATAGGTACATCCACATATTGAATAAGAAAGTTTTCTTGTACACACTTAAGAAATTTCTCTCCATCCAAACCCTTAATACCGTGACAGTTCCAGTTTATGTTTGGGAAGTTAAACTTCCCCACCATTACAATCGTATTTTTCTTGCAGGTATCTGAGATCAGTTTTCCACTGACTATTGTGGGGGTGGGGGGGAGCCTATAATACAATCCCAAGAAAGGTAGTAAAGAAAAGGTAAGGAACTATAGATGAGTGAGCCTTACGATGGTGGTGGGTAAGTTGTTGGAGGGGATTCTGAGGGACAGCATTTACATGTGTTTAGAAAGGCAAGGACTGATTAGGGATAGTCAGCGTAGCTTTGTATGTGGGAAATTGTGTCTCACCATCTTGATTGAGTTTTTTGAAGAGGTGACAAAGAAGATTGATGAAGGCAAAGCAGTAGACGTAAAGAGTTTGACAAGGTTCTGCATGGTAGACTGTTCAGTAAAGTTAGATCATATGGGATCCGTGGGAGATAGCCAATTGGATACAAAATTAGCTTGAAGGTAGGAGACAGAGAATAATGGTGGAGGAATGTTTTTTGGAGTGGAAGCCTGTGACCAATGGTGTGCCATAAAGATCAGTGTTAGGTCCACTGCTTTTCATTGTATACATAAATGATATGGAAATGAATACAGGAGGTATGGTTAGTATATTTGCAAATGACACCAAAATAGGTGCTGTAGTGGACAGTGAAGCAGATTATATTATATTAGTTTAAATTGAGACCTTGATGAGATTGGCCAATGGGCTGAGGAGTAGCAGATGGAGTTTAATTTAGATAACTGTGAGGTGTTGCATACAGAAAATGATAGGTCTGTGGGGAGTGTTGCCGAACAAAGAGACCTAGGGGTGCAGGTGCATAGTTCCTTGAAAGCAGAGTCACAAGTGAACAGGGTAGTGAAGAAGGCATTAGGTACGCTTGCCTTCATTGGTCATAACATTGAGTTTAGGGGTTAGGATGTCATGTTGCAGCTCTACAGGACATTGGTGCGGCCACTTTTGGAATATTGCATTCAATTTGGTCGCCTTGCTTTCGTAAGGATATTGTTAAACTTGAGAGGGTACAGAAAAGATTTGCAAGAATGTTGCTGGGACTGGAGGATTTGAGCTGTAAGGTGAGCTGAATAGCTTTGTTGCGTGGAGCACTGAGGAATGACTTTATAGAGGGTTATGAAATCATGAGGGGCATGGATAGGGTGAATGGCCAACGTCTTTTTCCTAGGGTGGGGAGGTGCAAAATTAGAGGACATAGTTTAAGGAGGGTGGGGAAAGATTTAAAAAGGACCAGAGGGGTAACATTTTAATGCAGAGGGTGGGACATGTATATAATGAGCCACCAGAGATAGAGGTGGAGGTAGGTACAACTACATTTAAAAGACATCTGGATGCATATATGAATAGGAAGGGTTTTGAGGGAAATGCGCCAAATGTTGGCAAGTGAGACTAGGTCAGATTGGGATATCTGGTTGGTGCTGATGAGTTGGACCAAAGTGCCTGTTTCAGTGCTGTATGACTCTATGACTGGCAATAACTGGATAACAAGCATACCTATGTCAGACTCCCATTCATTGACTTTAGCCCTGCCTTCAACACCATAATTCCAACCAAACTCATCTCCAAACTCTGAGATCCAGGACTCCCCCTGCCCACTTGGGAACTGGATCCTCAACTTCCTGACATGCAGACCGCAATCAGTAAGGAGAGGTGACAACACCTCCTCCACGGTAATTCTCAACACCGATGCATCGCAAGGCTATGTACTCAATCCCTTCCTGTACTCCTTATACCCTCACATCTGTGTGGTCAAATTCAGCTCTAACTCCAGAACTCTGAGGAAGGGTCACTGGACCTTAAATGTTAACTCTGTTTTTGCCTTCACAGATGCTGCCAGACCTGCTGAGCTTTTTCAGCAATTTCTGTTCTGTTTTGTTTCCTGATTTACAGCATCCACAGTTCTTTCGGTTTTTAATCTCTCCCTCAATATCAGCAAAACAGAGGAGCTGTTTATTGACTTCAGGAAACGGAGTGCAAGACACACCTTGTCTGTATCAATGGTCCTGAAATGGAGATGGTTGAGATCTTCAAGTTCCTTAGGGTAAATGTCACCAACAGTCTGGCCTGGTCCCCCCACACTAACGCTACAATCATGGAAACACATCAATGCCTATATATCCACAGGAGGCTAAGGAAATTCGGCATGTCCGCAATGACTCTTACCAATTTTTATAGATGCACCATAGAAAGCATCCTATCTGGATGCATCACAGCTTGGGATGGCAACTGCTCTTCCCAAACCCAAGACCGCAAGAAATGACTGAGAGCTGAGAATGCTGCCCAGTCCATCAAGAAAGCCAGCCTTCCTTCCATTGATTCTGTCTGTACTTCCTGCTGCCTCGGGAAAGCCGCCGACATAACAAAAGACCCCTTCCACCCCCCCTCCTTATGCTCTCTTCCACCCTCTTCCATCGGCAGAAGATACAAAAGTTTGAAAACACACACAAACAGCTTCTTCCCTGCTGTTACCAGACTTATAAACAGCTCTTTCATATATTGTTGGGAGCTGATCTTTCTCTGCACCTTCTCTGTAGCTGTAACACTAATTTCTGCATTCTGTTCTATTACCCTGATGTACTTATGTAAGGTATGATTTGCCTGGATAGCGCGCAAAACAATATTTTTCACTGTATCTTGGTATATGTGACAATTATAAATCAAATCAAATTAAATAGTACATGGAAGGGTTTTAAAATAAAAGGGAATATTAGAGATGAGAACAATACAAGAGCACGTATCAGCAGTACATATTTTGGAACATGTAATGATAGCAATTTTGAAGTAGAAAGGGACAGCAGAAAACAAAAGGCAGCAATTTAGAATATCAAGTAGGAAAAGAGATTGGATATTCAGAGATTTAAAGGGATTGGCTTTGAAGGAGCAAGAGATGGGATTCCAGGGAAAGCTAGAAACATTTTAGAACATAAAGTTCAGGGCAGATATCAGAATATTATTTTAAATGAGAAGATGGTGTTAAAACGGATATTTTCAAATTTGTGATAAAAAGAAATCCAAGGTTTCATTATATTTTGTGATGGAAATAGCAGGGTGAAGAAATTAAGAAGGCTAGTAGTTGTTGACAAAAGAATCTTTGGGGTTATTAATAACCTGAAAAAACCTCTGGAATAGTGGATGTTTCTTGTTGTCAAAAACTAGATGTCAGATCTAGCAATTATACCAAGGCAGTGTGTAGCGAAGTTTGCTACAGTTTACACCCCTTAGGGCAACCATATTCTCATGCATTCAAGGAGCAATTGATAAATGATGTGGTCCTCAAAGTCACATGATAACTCCTCCAGATCTATGAGCAGGCAATTCTTTTGTTCTATCAATGTGTATTTCGAGCTGGATTTTCCCTGGGGGCTTCTGAATCTCACCATCAGGTTCAAACAAGGGATAAAACTTTGCATTCCATGGGAAACAGTCAGTCAGTGTGATTTCCCCGACAGTGGCCAATTAATGGTCAGAGGGTTGCTTGCCATCCAACTAACATTGGCAGGTAGACTATCAAAGCAAGAGGGACAAGCAGAGTCTGCCCAGCTTGAAAGCAATAATAAGCTCTTTTCATGCCCAGAAAGCAGAAAGAAAGAGATTAAAAATTGTCCTTTTAAAACTATATTATCTTGTTTAAATTATTTTGTTTAAAATTAACTCTTGCCAAATTTTATAATGGCTGCTGTCTAATACAGGATGGGTAATTTGACTGCTTCGAAAACTCTCTTGTAATTTCCACGACAAATGCGAACATGTTCCCTGATAGAATGTGTCATTCCTTATGTCGTATGAATACTTCATCCAAGCCAACATAAAGGACTTTTAGGTGAAATGTTTATCTCAGCCAGTTCTGAACAAAGTAGAATATTGAAACACATTGTAGCTTAACTTAGTGCAAATATTTCCACAGGTTGTCTGCTGCAAAACACAATGGCTTCTATTGAGGCGACATCAAAATCCATGTCATTAACTGAGTGTATCCATCAAAAGCCACTAGAACATAATTAAAAACTGCAGATATATTTGCATCATTCTTAACTGAACAACTTTACTTTTGTTTTGTCACTCTGCTTACAACACCAGAATAGTAAGGAGCTCCAGGCTAAAAACCTGTCTCTGATCTCAATACCTCTCAAATGTCTAATTTCTTGGTAGAAACCAGCGTTTCACCTACAAAATGAATTACTTGCCAGTTTGTAAATACTGGACCTTCATGAGTAATTTGACTGCATCTCAACTCTTGTGCAAAGGCCTGCTGTTTACAGCAAATGAAAGAATGACCTACTGGATTCTCTAATTAATGTGAACTAATTCCGATTATTTGATTTTTAGCAATTTGCATCTTCTCTCTTTTCCCTTCTTTTCTGTTTTGGATGCATGTTTGCGTGAATGTGTGCCACAAGTCATTCACCCAAGTTTTGAATGCAGTATTAAATTACTTTGTTTTAACTCTGAGGAATTTGCTGTGGTACATTTTAAATTGAATATCACAAACTGAGTCTTTTGGGGTATAAAGAAAATTTAAAAAAAACAGTTATAGACAGTTAATTAAAAATAATTAAAATTAGCTCTTTATCTTGTCTGTGATAGTGTCATGTCAGATCAGGTAATTGAGGGAGACGTTGCCAAAACAAAGATACTCTTTCTTCAACTTTTTTTAGCTTAAAAGTCCCAATTTTCACCACAATAGAGACCATCTGGATCAGGACATGTTGGGCTTGTAATTCCTAACTTCTTCTGGCATTTCTGTCACAACAGAGATAGTCTCCATTGTGACAGAAATGTCAGAAGAGTTGGGAATCCCAAGCCCAACATGTCCTGATCTAGCTTGGATACAACCAAAAATCAGGAGATCTGGCAGCCATTTATAAACTTTGGGTTTGTGGAACTGAAATTTCACCCGAATCTGTGTTGCTGGTCCAGGAATGAAGATTGGGCCAAAATAAAATATGTATTCAGCAGTAGAGTTACTAAGAAGCAGTTATGGCACGTTATCATATGACTATAGAACACACCAGTTTTAATTACTTGAAGTCAAATATTAGGTTGATTGATTTGTGATCCACAATTGTTCATACCGAATATCACATGTTGTGGTGATATTTGCATTTTAAAGAACATTCATAAAATTTACCTGAAATTTCAGTATACCTCAGCAACAGGAAAACCATTTCAAATTTTGGCCGAGCATCCCTTTAACATTGGGCGGGTGTTCACATTCCCAAATTGGATTTGATGGTCCCTGCACTGACAAGACCTTACTTATGATGATGCCATGTCAGCAGTTCAATGT
Organism: Rhincodon typus; assembly: GCF_021869965.1. Lineage (NCBI taxonomy): Eukaryota > Metazoa > Chordata > Chondrichthyes > Orectolobiformes > Rhincodontidae > Rhincodon > Rhincodon typus. The sequence goes on from NC_063343.1 coordinate 31,043,010, forward strand.
TATCATGAGGGTCTCTGATAATATTGAAGGCATGCAGGCACTAAAGTCAGAAGACCACCTTCCACTTTGAAATCATTAATTAACAATCTCAAACTTGATGAAATGCTTCTAGAAGTTCACATTGACATATAAATTGTAAAGATCACACATTTTTTATATTTCTGCACGTTTGATTAGAGACTGAAATGGGAAAAGGACTGCTTAAAATCCAAGGATAATGGAAGGGATTGTGGCATTTTTAAAAAGCAAACCACCAGCTCTTCTTGCAAGTGCTGTTTGCACTTTTGCATGTTCAAGCAGTGGAGGCAAGTTACTGGCAATAGCGATGATGCACAAAGTGAGATTCAGCTGTCAATGAAAAAGGGCT
>NC_063343.1:31098376-31169472 GCF_021869965.1 Rhincodon typus
TCAATCTCTCCTCATAAGCCAACACTCTCAACTCTGGAATCAACCTATTGAATGTCCTCTGTACCCCTCCAGTGCCTGTACATCCTTAAAACAAAATTAAACAAAGGCTGTAATGAGATCTGCAGACAGGCAGTCTATGTGGAGCTCAGTATGAGAGTTGATGAGCAGGTTAGTGCTAAATAAATGCTGCTTGGTCGCTCTTGTCTCACCTCACTGGGGAAGATAAGCCCTGCTATTCCCACAAAAGTTAAAACTTTTAAACTAAGTGCACATTTTTTTCCCAATTTACCTGATTTTCAGACCCAGGTCAACAGAAAACATGGGCTTGGTATCTGAACAAGAATTATTATTTATCACAAGCTCCAGATGCTTCCACTGGTTTTAAAGAGACACAAGGTGGCTGGTTCACTTATAAAAGGTCTCTGAATTAACTGTTAAAAATCACAGCTTACGACAACTGCTGAAGAGAAGATTTCTGAAGAAGGGTCTAGGCCCGAAACGTCAGCCTTCCTGCTCCTCTGATGCTGCTTGGCCTGCTGTGTTCATCCAGCTCTACACCTTGTTATCTCAGTTGTGTAATTGCTGACTGGTATCCTCAGAAGGAGTAAAGATTTTCCAATGGATTGCCCAATTTTAAATTGCCCAGAGACACTGCCATTGATCTGGAGTCACATGCCTGTCAAATTAGGTAAAGATGGTAAATTTGCTTCTCCAGAGAACAACATGGATTTGTATACAATTGACAGTGGTTACATGGTCACAATCAGACTATTTTGTTTGATTCCAAATTTTAATTGAGTTGAAATTTCACCATTAGTCATGCTGGGGGAATTTAAAGTCATGCCTTCAGATTATTAGCCTGAATTTCTGGATTACTAGTCGAGTGACATAACCAATATGCCACTGCCACTCATTCCATCTCTTTAAGCTCTCAGTAAATGGTTGTTTCACCAATCTGCTTTTCTATCAGGTTGTCTTCCAAGTGGCTAAGAGCACTGGAGAAAGAGGAAAGCTTTCACCTCTTGTTACAAATTTATTTTCCCTTCTTTCTGCCCAAAGACAACTATTGAAATCTGGTTCGTTTGTACATTCCGAAGTCTGACTCCATGTCTTTCAAAGTTGAACAGTTGCAGGTGATCCTTTTATGTTCAATATGTACACTTATCATACAAGTGTGAATTAAAGGAGGAGATGCAAATGCCTTGATGCTAAATCAGTTGCATGACCAAGTAAAGATGGTAGATTTCCTTCCCTAAAGGACATTTATGAACTAGATGGATTTTAGCAACAATCTGATCATTTCACCAGTAGCTCTTATTCTAGTTTTATTTTGCATGAAAGGATTTAAACTCATTCTACCAGATCAGATCTTCCAATTGCTAGTCAGGGCACAAAACCATGGTGCTGTTTTATACTAACTGCCATAATCTACAATCTGAAGTCTTACTTCAAAAGACCACCATCATCCCGGTTTCAAAGAAAACTCATGCAGCATGCCTCAATGTCTACTGCTCGCTGGCTCTGACCTCCATAATTATGAAGTGCTTCATGATGTTATTCATGGCTGATATCAACTCTAGCCTCCCAGCCTGCCGTGATCCCTTGCAATTCATCTACCATTGCAACAGGTCTATTGCAAACAACATCTCTCTGACCATACAGTATGGAGCTGGAGGAACACAACAGGTCAGGCAGCATCAAAGGAGCAGGAAAGTCAACGTTTTGGGTTTACACCCTTTACCAGGCCTGGGGAGGTGGAAGGGAGCTGGGAAATAAATAGGGGGATGGGGTTGAGAGAAGCGGGTGGGATGGTGATAGGCGGATGCAATTAGGGGGTAGTAGAGATTCATCAGTGGGAAGAGTGGGGCGGAGAGGTGAGAAAGAAGATGGACAGGTTATGTCAGGTCAAGAGGTGGGACTGAGGGTAGGGTTGGACAAGGGATGTGGCCAGGAGTGGGGAGATTTTGAAACTGGTGAATTCTGTGTTGAGGCCATCAGGCTGTAGACTCCCAAGGTGGAATTTGAGGTGTATTCCTCCAGTTTGCATGTGGCATCATTGTGACATTGGAGGAAGACCTGGATGGACATGTCACTGACGGAGTGGGAGAGGGAGTTAAAATGGTTGGCAACTAGAAGGTGTTGTTGACAGAGCACAGATGCTCTGTGAATTGGTCACTGAATCTGTGCTTGGTCTCACCAATGTAGAGAAGACCACATCAGGACCAATAGATACGGTAGACCAGGTTTGAGGATGTTTGAGGATGAATCCCTGTCAGATTTGGAAAGATTGTTTGGGGCCCTGGACGGAGGTGAGGTGAGAGGGCAGGTGGGGTTACATGGAAAGGTACCGGGTGTGATGGGGTTGGTGGGGAGTGCGGTGTGGATGAGGGAGTCACAAAGTGAGCGATCTTACAAAAGGCAGATAGGAGAAGGAAATATCTCTTTGGTGGTGGGGTTGGATTGCAGGTAGTGGAAGTGGCGGAGGATGATGCGCTGGATGCAGAGGTCCCCTATAGTCATCCCTGGAAGGTCTGGATAACAACAATACCGACATCATGCTCCTACTTATTGACTACAGCTCTGCCTTCAATTACAAACAAACTAATTTCCAAACTCTGAGACCTAGGTCTCTGCTCTGCCATTGCATCTGGATTCTTGACTTCCTGACCCATATATTGCAATTAGTGAGAGTAGGCAACAACACTTTCTCCTTGATAATCCTCAACACCGGCACCCAGCAAGTCTGTGTATTCAGCTCCTTACTATACTCCCCATACACTCATGACTGTGTGGCCAAATTTCATCCCAACTCTACTTCTAAGTTCGCTAATGAGACGACCGTTGTAGGCCTGGATCTCAAACAATGACAAGACAGAACACAGGAAAGAGATAGAGTGCTTGGTGGCATGGTTTAAAGATAACAATCTCTCCCTCAATGTCAGCAAAATGAAAGAGCTGGTCATTGACTTCAGAAAGCATGGTGTAGGGCATGCCCCTACCTCCATCAAGGGAGCTGAGGAGCAGATGGTCAAGAGCATCAAGTTCCTAGGAGTGACGATCATCAACAATCTGTCCTGGGCCACTCACGTTGATGCGACAGTCAAGAAACCACAAGAATGCCTCTACTTTCTCAGAAGGCTGAGGAAATTCGGCATGTCCATAAAGACTCTTACCAATTTTTTATGGATGCACGTAGAAAGCACTCAATTTAGATACATCACAACTTGGTATGGCAACTGCTGTGCCCAGGACCATAAGAAACTACAGAAAGTTGTGAACACAGCCCAGTCCATCACATAAGCCAATCTTCTATTCACTGACTCCATCTATACTTCCCGTTGCCTCTGAAAGGCAGCAACATAATCAAGGACCCCCTTCCACCGTGATTATAATCCCTCTGAACATCTTCTGTCAGGTAGAAGGTACAAAAGCTTAAAAACAAATGAACCAAAAAATTCAAGAACAGCTTCTTCCTCACTGTTATTAAATATCTGAATGGATGTCTCAAATTTTACGTTTAATGTTGATTTCGCTGTTTGTGCATTTTCTCTGTAACTGTAACATTGTATTCCTTGCTCTGTTCTACTACCCCTATGCACTTTGTATGGTATGATCTGCTCGTACTGCATGCAAAACAAAACTTTTCGCTGTACCAGGTACATCTGACAATAATAAATTGAATCAAATCAAATCAATGCACTTATAAATTTAAATATTTTATGCTACAGTACATGGTAGAACCTTGTATGGCTACTTGCATGGCTATTCTATCTGATTAAATGTATAACTTCAAAACTGCAGTGATTAAGTACACTGTTCTGATTACATTCAGAACATTAGGAGGGCTCCTTGGATTCTTGTTTCGTGTTGTTGGACAATTTTTGACTTTTCTAACTGCTTGTCAGCAGTTTGTCATGCTTAGGGAATTCAGCTTTGTACAATTGTGTTAGTTAATCTAGCTGGTACCCTCGAGTCTTTTAATTTTGGGGTTTTCAAAACTATCAACTGATATTGTTTCCCACTGTATTTGACTTCCACTTGAACTAAATATGTTGGTTCTGTTATGGCTTGTAGTTTGATTAATTCAAGTCATGATTCAGTTGTATTAAATAAATAGTCAAAAATATTTCATTGTAAACTGACTGTTTTTCTCTTTTCCTTTCCTGTCAAGGGTGACACCTCAATCATTGGACATCATTCATTGATATTTTACTTTAAGGAGTGTAGCCCAGAGCATGTGCGAGATATTGACAATAGATCTATATGTTCAATGAATATGGGGTAGAAATTGCTTTGTGTTCCATTTAATAAGTCATTTTATATATATGATTGAAATTCTGTGTTTGCTATTTCAAAAGTAAAATAAGTCAACTACTACATAAACAGGGTGTAAAAGCAATTGCATCAAAGGACATTACTTGCTAAAGAAATTCCCAAGCCATACTCACAGAGCATACGGATATATTGTCAACATTTTCGACATGCTTAGGGCTACAGTCATGAATCTCCATGTTATTTCAGGTGTTTCTAACACCCAATATTTCATTTCACTGCAGCACAGTTCCACAGATGGTAACAGTTTCCTGCCATCTCACAGTTTTTAATGTGTGAAGATACATGATGCATGATAGACTATTGCAGACTATTTGAATTGTGAGATGCAATGTTGTTAAACTCATTCAAGACTCACTTGTTTCGCACAAAGCCAGGTACTTTCCCATCATTCCTGCTGGCCACTATTTAAACTCTCAGCTTGGAATCTTCCCAGCCCCTGAATGACATGGACATTGGCAAGAAAGTTGAGAAAATCAGGTGAGGTCGGCAATATTAAGATTCTTCATAGTGAGAAAAAAAATGTCCCATTCTCCAAGCAAGTACTGGATGGTAACACAAGAATATGCTAGTGAGTGGCAAGAGACCATTTGCATTCATATCTTTACATTAAAATCTCATCACTGATTAATCTCACCTCATTGATATATAGTTTCTCATTCTCCCAAGTAGAAACTACATAGTGACAATTCCTGACATGTGAGTCAGAGCGGTTACCTGGCGACTCCAGATTGTTCCTTCAGCCCTTTACCTTGGACAGCAATCACCAACATCTCACATCATCTCAGGCACTGACTGCACGTAAACCCCCCACTCTTTCCATGGATATGACATTGGACTCGTACCAGCCTTGCTGCACCCTTACAACACATCTCCAATCCCTTGCAAGATGGTTCTGCACCTCAGTACTGCACTTTGGAGCGCATTGGCATTTTTCATTGGAATGTAACTACCTGGACAATTTATATGCAGGGGCAGTCATCTGTATTATGGATTTGACCAGGGTGTATCTCAGGGTTCTTTGTTCACTGCTAATGCCCACTCACTTCATGTTTGCTTTGATGCCCACAACATCTCTGACATGCCTTAGCATTTTGTGCTTTGCCCCCTCAACCAGAACTTAAAGGCTCACAGTCATGACTTGCTTTATAGCACAGATACAATGGCAGGCTTCTTGCCATGGTAGTTGACAGTAATCAGTCAAGGGGGTGATCATATTGCTGTACAGCATCATGTTATGCCAATCTCACACCTGCACCATGTGCCAGCAAACATGCTGCATGTGCTTTAACCAAAAGGTCATGTCTCAAAATCTAAGGGCAACAGTCATCAGTCAGACCAAGGGAGACAACATTCAGTTACTGGGTCCTGGCACAGTAGATCAAGGGCAGCATGCTTTACTAGTCCAGGGACTTGGACATGGTTCACTTGGCTTCTTTGGTCATGAGGGTCAAAGTGCCCATAGTCTCTGCATTCCATGGAGTGTGCCATGGCTAGTCCAGTAGGTCTGGTTAAATCAGTCTCAAAAGTCATGGTAAACTAGTCAGGGAGCTGCACAGAGATCAGTCAGAGTCTGGTCGCATATTGGTCGGGTCTGTCTATTCAGGTCAGTCGATAACTGGGGAGACTGGTGGGGACCTCAGGCAGTCCTGGTGGTCATCTAAGTAAAAATCCATGGGAGTTGTCAGGATTACTGCTGTGGTGGGGAAATGTGGGATTAGAGGCAGTTTGCTGTGATGCGGAGGAGACACTACTTGTGAAGGAGAGAACCTCAGCATAAAGGGGCAGGAGACGATAGAGTATTAAAGGACATGGGTCACTGCAGGAGAATGGAAGGGGATTACCAATAGTCACAACCACCAGCCAATGTGCATCTTGATGTGTTGAGGTTGTACAGGTTGCCCTGTATTAGGAAGGATATCATTGAGCTAGAGAGGGTTCAAAAGAGATGTTGCCAGATATGGAGGGTTTGAGTTATAAAGAAAGGCTAGATAGGCTAAGACATTTTTCACCAGAGCATAAGATTGTGAGAGGTGACCTGATAGAGGTTTATAAAATCATGAGATGTAAAGATGGGGTTAATGGTAGCTGTCTTTTCCCTAGGATGGGGGATAGCAAGACGAGAGGGCATATTTTTTAAGGTGAGAGGAAAGAATTTAAAAAAAGACATGTGGGGCAACTTTTTTACACAGAGGGTGGTTGCGTGTGGATAAACTTCCTGAGGAAGTGATGGATGCGAGCACAGTTACAATTTCTAAAAGACACTTAGATAAGTACAAGAATAGGAAAGATTTGGAGGGGTATGGATCAGGAGCAGGCAGGTGGGACTAGTCTTTTGGGATTATATTTGGCATAGACTGAAGGGTCTGTTTCTGTGCTGTATAGATCTATGATTTTATGATTCTATGATGGTTGGCATTACTAAGCTGTAGAGCTGGGAAATCTCAAGTGTTGATGTTGTAATTCACAGTGGTGTATGGAAATGTGTGGGCACTCAGTGATGATGGCATCAGCAGGAAATGCAAGGTAAAAAATAAACATGGAGGTTCAGGAGGGATGGTTACCATGGTGTCAAGCACAATGACACTGCCTTCCACATTCATGTGACTCCTAAATGGTCACTAGAAATGGAAAATAGCTGCAACCACATCCAGTGTGGGCAGAGTAAGTGTTTTTCTTTCTGGCCTGAGCACATAGGCCCTACTTGTGACTGATGTGAGGCTTTTTGAAGGACAATTACATTACTCCTCCGTGATCATAGCACCCTGAGTGTGAAATGCATGCAGTGTCCAACTGTGTAGAGTACAAATCCTGCTCACAAGCAATCTTGGTTATGTCATCAGTAGTTGGAGATTGAAGATAACCATCTCTGTGAAGCTGAAATAATTAGAGGTAACCTTAAAAGTATTATCTGTGGGCCATAATTCCTGAAGACAATCCACAATCTCATGGGCTACATGAGACCATGGAAGTGATTTCCTCTCAGCTTCAACGGTAAATATTTTTCAACATGTTTTTAAGTACAATGCTCGCTTTCTTGGGTGATGTGGGAGAATAAGATGTCAGTAAACACATAGCCCTTGCAATCACCTACTGCATTTGTGTGAATTGGCTTGTACTGCATTCTTTGGAGACATTCAATGATCCTTTTGGCTTTGAGGATTAAACTAAACCATCATCATTTGTGTGCAATGACTTTGCTGATAGCTCAAATTAGTAAGGTCTTGTTCTGTTTCTTACATTGTCCACAAAGGTTCATTGGAAGTGTGACCAATGGATTCAGCCACAGCAGGTCTTATTGTCACTGTTACTGTAATGCAGTCGATTTCATCTTTTTTCCTGTGCTGGCCTCCCCCAGGTCCATGGCACAATTGTCTCTACACAGGCTGCATTGAGAATGTTGTACCATCATGCAACTGAGTTCAAAAATAGAAAAGTGCTCCATTCCCACAACGTGCAGTCATTTACGATCATCAGTATGACATCATAGAAGTCTGTGCCAGGTACCTTACCGTGATACCTATATCTTTAAGAACTTTTGTGTTCTTACTTAATATCAAGGGCGGAAGCCATGCAAGAATGATTACTTGGAGACATGGAGTACTCTCTGCAAACATGCGTGCTGACTCCCCCTGACTGAGATTGAATATAGATACAATGCAGCCCTTTCTTCAACAATGGCTATAAGGAGCAAATGATAGGACTTTGGATCAATTTGGAAGTCCTGCAGAACAGTCAAGATGTGGGCGCCATAATTCTACCATGCTCTGCTCTGTCTGACTGGAGCAGGTGATGAGGAGTTGGGAGAATGGGAGCAGCCTTCCGAGAAGGAAGATGAGGACGTTAAGTAGGAGGAATATCACCTTCAGCATGACACAGTGCTGAATTGTCAAATCAGCAGGATTTAATTGACATGAGGTTTCAGTGGATGAGAGCTGGATGCAGTGATCAAATAATAACTGTAAATTTACTAGTGAAAGGCAAGCTGTGCCTATCTATTCCCAGAGGCAAACACAGCATCTGTTTGTCTGTTTATTGTTCACTTTTTCTGCACAAAAGTGAATGGCTTCAATGATTTGAAAACATTCCATAAGTTATGGTCACACATTGAACAATGAGAAGATGTTAGACTACACTGGGCATTAGGCAATGTCTGAATGCTTCTTGTTCTTTAAATAGCAATATATTTACAAAAATTGCAGCAAACTATACCACCTCTGTACTCTGAGAGTTATTCGTTTTTGGTTCCTCTCCTACTATATGCATGGTGAACAGCACCTCCTGACTGACAGCTCTTGACCTGGCACATTGGCTAGTTTTTAAAAACAACACTGGGACCACGGATCCTGGAATGTCCCATTTGTGGTGAGTACTTCTGCTCCTGTCATGGTGCACAGCTAGTAAGGCATATTTTGCAAAGAGGTATGAGAAATCTTGCTGGTGCTCATGGACCAAAGCCCTTCATGAAATTCGCCAAAATTGACACTTACTTGATTTCCGGTAAAATTCAGTCCCTAAATTAGCACTTTACTGCAGCACATTTCCTTAGATGTAGTAATTTTCTGCAATCTCACAGGTTTTAGGGTGTGAATATACCTGATAAACACTTGAGCACAGAATCCATTCTGAGATGCAATGTGGATAATCTCAAGATTTACCGGATCTGCAAATGACCAGGTAATTCCAGAACATTCCTACTTTTTAAACATTCAGGGAAGAGTGGCAATGACAAGACAATTGGAAAAATACAGCGAGAATGGAAAATAAAATTCTCACCATCAAGACAAAATGTCTGATTTTGCACGCACGGTTTTAGTGGCTAGCTGAGAATCTCGCAGGTGAGCAGTATGGGGCATACATACAATAACCTCATTGTTACCTAATCTTAGCTCATTTATAAACAGCATGCTATTTTCCCAGGAAGTTGGGTGAAACTAGAATGTAATAATTCTGACTGAAAGTCTAAGGGGGTACCTAATGGTTGCAAATCACCAGTATATTCCCTGTTTTCCATCTTGGCCAGTATTCCCCAGTATCCGCCGGGTGGCTCAGTGGTTAGCACTGCTATCTCACAGTGTCAAGGACATGGGTTCAATTCCAGCCTTGGATCACTGTGTGAAGTTTGTATATTCTCCCCTTTTTCGCGTGGGTTCATGCAGGGTGCTCTGGTTTCCTCCTACAATCCAAAGATGTTCAGGTTAGTTGGACTGACCATGCTAAATTGACCCCGTAGTTTCCAGGGATGTGTAGGCTAGGTGAGTTAGCCATGGTAAATATGGGGTTACAGGCAGAAGGCTGGGTTTGGATGGGATATTCTTTGGAGTGTTGGCGCAAACAGGATGGACCAAATAGCTTCTTTCCTCACTGTAGAGATTTTATGATTCTATGAATTCTCCATGGGCATTGATAGCTCATCTTCATACACACACGCTAGCATTGGACAAGCACAGACTCATCACATCATCATGGCACATCTCCAACTTACTCATAGTACTATCCATCACTTGAATACTGCATTTTGGTGTTTACTGACATCTTTAATTCCAATACTGCTGTGTGCTGCTTGCACACAAAAACAGGGACCCATCCCATAGTGCAGAATAGCAGTGCGTCTCTGGGCTCTTAGTATTAGCTATTAGTATTGGTGCAGATGACAGAAAGTTGGTGAGGTGTCACGAAGGAGTGAGTAAGGAAGTACAGAGAGTCTGCAGGGTTAGTATCCTGGGGGAGTAGGGTGGGTGAGAGCAATAAAGAGTTGATACTGCACGTAACAGTGGTAAATCATTTGCCTTGTTTGGGGATAGGTATAATAAGGGAGTTAGAGTGAGTGGGTGGTAGCAGAGATAAGATGCGGGCACTTATCCTTACGGAGTGCTGATGATCAATAATCTTTTTTGGCGCATTTCTGTGCATCTCTCTGGACATTGGAAATGGCGCTGACCTGGGTGACAACTTCAGACCCACCATATCTCCATCCGTCCACCAAGACATCAGCAAAAAAGAGTGCTAATTTGCTCCCGCTGTCCATCTTGTCGGATTTCTTCCCACACTGTGCCTGCAAAATGCAATTCTTGGCTGGGACCATTTGAACTGGTGCACAGCTGGGAATTAGATAAGTTATTGGCAGCGGAAAACTTGGAATGTCCCAGCAGTGATGTGGTCTTCCATCACTGGGGGAATGTACAATAGTGTGAGAGCAATGCTGTGGGGCATGTGTATTGAGAATGAGGCGAAGAGTGTAAAATACTGCAACAAATCTTGCTGAAAATCACAGAGAGAAATCCTCTATGAACCTCCTCCAAACTGACAGATTTTTATTTCCACTTATAAAAGTTTCTCATCCCTGGTTCACAGGTCGAAACTGCACGCTGATTGTTACATACGTACCCCAATGCATAAATTGGGAAACTGACGCATAAATTTCTTTTGCATTCATTTGTGCAATTTGGTAGCACTTGTGTCCAATAACTGCCGTGACTTTATCACTGACTCAGCTACAGCTGGCTGGATAACAGGAGCTGTTTAGGTTGTTGGAGAATTCCTTACTTCCAGACCACAACTTATGCATTTTTGCTTTTTGTTTTGCAACCTTATTTCATTATTACTACTGATGAAGCATGATTTGCAGAAAGAGCAGTAAATTCAAACAAAGCTGGTTCTCTCAGAAGACAGCAGGGGAGGCAAGTTGTTCACAGGAGGTCATACCCCATTCAGTGCAGCTATCTGAGGAGCTCTCTGCTTCTCCAGGCAGGATGTCACAGACAGACAGGCTGAACCAAAGGTGCCAGGCACTACAATGGCTGGTAAAATCAATACTGTTCTGAATTTCTCTCCCACTGGATTCTTTCAGGCTGCGAAAGGCACGTCAGTTGCATATAACAGCCTGCAGTTTACAACTGTGTTCAGCAGGTGACTGATGCTGTCTTCAGTAGACTGGAGCAGAACATGACCTTCCCCAATAATCTCAGCAATCAGGACAGAGCTTGGGGCTTTGCAGCAATGACTTGATTTCCTCCTGTGGAGGGTAAGATTAATTAAGAGCACATGTTGCCATCAGGCACCAGTAAATGACCTAGTCTCAGTTGTAATACCAATCCATCAGCTAGTGGCTGGAATAGCAAAAATGTAGGTCTGTGCAGGGCAGCAATGGAGCTGTTATTCTGTGATTGTTTAAACCATTTCCTTGCAGTATCCAGTCCTGGGCAGATTACTAGAATGTTGTGGGCATACCCTACATAAACATGGCTAAAGCCACACTCTTTCATAACTAATCACACCCAAGCACCACAGATAAAACAATGACCTGAGGAAACCAGGACCACTGTAGAATAAAACATTGGAAGGCTGATCAAACAAAGGTTCAGTTCTGAGGAAGGGTCATATCAGACTTGAAATGTTGATTCTATCCACAGACACTGCCAAGCTTGTTGTGTTTTTCCAGCACATTCTCTTTCTATTTCAGATCTCCATCATCTGCAGTCCGCTGCTTTTATTGAAGGTGCAGGGATCTTGGCTGTTTCATAAAACGTTACTGTAAGAGGACATTGCTGTGGTGTCCTCATTCACTCCTGGCATTGCCCACTTGTGATTGGAATACTTCTCAACCTTGGATCATAGGTGGTTGTCTCAATAGCAGCAGACGTTGCCATTCAAAAGGGCCTCTGCTTGGCCCACTGTTCTCAATAGTGGCATTTCTGTTACTGGGGTCTTCGATTCCAGGTAAAACATTTGGTGACTTGTTAATGCCTGAGAGGCATCTAATACAAATGAGCCATCCCAGAGGAGGTAACATAGGTCTCTTACCAGTCAGGATGGCTGATCCATGTTTGATTATGTGAGAAACCTTGTCGGCTTTATTTAAATGAGGGCCAGCTGTTAAAATTGCCACAGATTCATATCAGAAACATAACTGTTTCTCACGCTCCAACTTGCCTGAGTCTGGGCTGAAATAAATCAGATTTTCTGTTTCACAACTTCTAAAAATTGTAGCCTAGATTTTATGACTGGGAGTAAGAGATTGGCAGAACCAGAAGAGTGGCCAATAAAATTATAGTACTGTTGCCTCACCTTTCTTCAGTTTATGTTATTTTGCACAATATAGACAAATTCCCATGTGAGAGCAAGTGGCATATTTTGGACCCAGAGATATTCTGGATCTTTTTCTAAATGAATTGCTCCAATTTTGCAGCAGCAGTGGGAGCGGTGAGAGCGAGGACCAGGGGACTGCTGGGAAGGTAAGTTCTTCATTTCGGCAGTGGAGCTGAGTGGGAATGGTCGAATTGTGCTCTGGGAAGGTGAGGGAACTGATATATTTGGGCAGTGGCTAAACCCGAGACACTACACATGTAGTGTCTCCCACCCGGCCTCCTCCTCTAACCAAAAAAAAGACTCTGTGGTGCGTTGATAAGGTAAGGTTTTCCTTTTTCTTTTTTTTTAATGGTGTGTTGGTAAGTAGAGTGATTGGTAAAATTTTTTTTCATTTCATTTATCTATTATTTGATATTATAGTAGGACTAAGCTAAGCTTAAGAATAAAAATGGCAGGAGATCCCAGACCCGTGTTGTGCTCCTCTTGCTCAATGTGGGAGCTCAGGGACGCGGCTGATGTCCCTGACTCCTACACATGCAGGAAGTGTGTCCAGCTGCAGCTCTTGTTAGACCGCATGATGGCTCTGGAGCTGCGGATGGACTCACTTTGGAGAGTCTGCAATGCTGGGGAAGTCGTGGATAGCACGTGCAGCAAATTGGTCACACCGCAGATTAGGATTGCTGAGGGAGAAAGGGAATGGGTGACCAAAAGGTAGAGAAAAAGTAGGAAGGCAGTGCAAGTGTCCCCTGTGGTCATCTCCCTCCAAAACAGGTATACTGTTTTGAATACTGTTGGGGGAGATGGTTCATCATGGGAAGGCAGCAATAGCTAGGTTCATGGCACCGTGGCTGGCTCTGCTGTACAGAAGGGCGGGAAAAAGAGTGGAAGGGCTATAGTCATAGGGGATTTGATTGTAAGGGGAGTAGATAAGTGGTTCTGTGGTCGAAAACGAGACTCCCGAATGGTATGTTGCCTCCCAGATGCACGGTTCAGGGATGTCTCAGATCGACTGCAGGACATTCTGAAGGGGGAGGGTGAACAGCCAGCTGTCGTGGTGCATATAGGCACCAATGATATAGATAATAAATGGGATGAGGTTCTACAAGCAGAATTTATGGAGTTAGGAGCCAAGTTAAAAAGTAGGACCTCAGAGGTAATAATCTCAGGATTGCTACTGGTGCCACGTGCTAGTCAGAATAGAAATGAAAGAATAGGCAGGATAAGTGAGTGGCTTAAGAGATGGTGCAAGAGGGAGGGGTTCAGATTTTTGGGACATTGGGACCGGTTCTGGGGGAGGTGGGACTATTACAAATCAGATGGTCTATACCTAGGCAGGCCTGGAACCAATGTCCTAGGGGTTGTTTTTGCTAATGCTGTTGGGGAGGGTTTAAACTAATCTGGTAGGGGGATGGGAACCAGATGAGGAGGTTAGTGGGCAGTAAGGAGGTAGTAACTAAAGCCTGTAAGGAACTAGATAATGAAGTCAGTGTGACTAAGGGGAAGAGTAGGCAGAGAGTAGATGATGAACACAAAGGGGCAGATGGTCTGAGGTGCATTTGTTTTAATGCGAGAAGTGTAGTAGGTAAGGCAGATGAACTTAGGACTTGGGTTAGTACCTGGGAGTATGATGTTATTGCTATTACTGAGACTTGGTCGAGGGAAGGGCAACATTGGCAACTAAATATCCCAGGATATAGGTGCTTCAGGTGGGATAGAGAGGGAGGTAAAAGGGGTGGAGGAGTTGCATTACTGGTCAAAGAGGATATCACAGCTGTACTGAAGAAGGGCACTAAGGAGGACTCGAGCAGTGAGGCAATATGGGCAGAGCTCAGAAACAGGAAGGGTGCTGTAACAATGTTGGGGCTGTACTACAGGCGTCCCAACAGCGAGCGTGGGATAGAGGTACAAATATGTAGGCAGATTATGGAAAGATGTAGGAGCAACAGGATGGTGGTGATGGGAGATTTTAATTTTCCCAACATTGACTTAGTGTTAGGGTTTAGATGGAGCAGAATTTGTAAGGAGCATCCAGGAAGGTTTTATAGAGCATTATGTAAATAGTCCAACTCGGGAAGGCGCCATACTGGACCTGGTGTTGGGGAATGAGCCCAGCCAGGTGGTTGAAGTTTCAGTAGGGGATTACTTTGGGAATAGTGATCACAATTCCGTAAGTTTTAGGATACTCATGGACAAAGATGAGAGTGGTCCTAAAGGAAGAGTGCTAAATTGGGGGAAGGCCAACTATAGCAAAATTTGGCAGGAGCTGGGGAGTGTGGATTGGGAGCAGCTGTTTGAGGGTAAATCCAAATTTGATATGCGGGAGGCTTTTAAGAGAGGTTGATTAGAGTGCGGGACAGACATGTCCCTGTGAAAATGAGGGATAAAAAGGGCAAGATTAGGGAACCATGGATGACAGGTGAACTTGTGAGACTAGCAAAGAGGAAAAAGGAAGCATACATAAGGTCTAGGCAACTGAAAATAGACAAAGCTTTGGAAGAATATCGGGAAAGTAGGACCAACCTGAAACGAGGAATTAAGAGGGCTAAAAGGGGTCATGAAATATCTTTAGCAAACAGGGTTAAGGAAAATCCCAAAGCCTTTTATTCGTACATAAGGAGCAAGAAGGTAACTAGAGAAAGGTTGGCCCACTCAAGGACAAAGGAGGGAAGTTATGCGAGGAGTCAGTGAAAATGAGTGAGATTCTTAGTGAGTATTTTGCGTCGGTATTCACTGAGGAGAGGGGCATGACGGATGTTGAGGTTAGGGATAGATGTTTGATTACTCGAGTTCAAGTTGGCATAAGGAGGGGGGAAGTGTTGGGTATTCTAAAATGCATTAGGGTGGACAAGAGACCAGGTCTGAATAGGATCTATCCCAGGTTAGTGAGGGAAGCAAGAGAGAAAATAGCTGGGGCCTTAACAGAAATCTTTGCAGCATCCTTGAGCACGGGTGAGGTCCCAGAGGACTGGAGAATTGCTAATGTTGTCCCCTTGTTTAAGAAGGGTAGCAAGGATAATCCAGGTAATTATAGACCGGTGAGCCTGATGTCAGTGGTGGGGAAGCTGCTGGAGAAGATACTGAGGGATAGAATCTATTCACGTTTGGAAGAAAATGGGCTTATTAGTGATTGACAGCATGGTTTTGTGCAGAATAGGTCATGTCTGACCAACTTGATAGAATTCTTTGAGGAAGTGACAAAGTTGATAGATGAGGGAAGGCCTGTAAATGTCATATACATGGACTTCAGTAAGGCGTTTGATAAGGTTCCCCATGGTAGGCTGATGGAGAAAGTGAAGTCACATGGGGGCCAGGGTGTACTAGGTGGATAGAGAACTGGCTGGGCAATAGGAGACAGAGAGTTGTAGTGGAAGGAAGTTTCTCAAAATGGAGAACTGTGACCAGTGGTGTTCCACAGGGATTCGTGTTAGGGCCACTGTTGTTTGTGATATACATAAATGATCTGGAGGAAGGAATAGATGATCTGATTAGCAAGTTTGCAGATGACACTAAGATTGGTGGAGTAGCAAATAGTGAAGCGGACTGTCGGAGAATGCAGCAGAATATAGATCGATTGGAGAGTTGGGCGGAGAAATGGCAGATGGAGTTCAATCCAGGCAAATGCGAGGTGATGCATTTTGGAAGATCCAATTCAAAAGTGAACTATATGGTAAATGGAAAAGCCCTGGAGAAAGTTGATGCACAGAGAGATCTGGGTATTCGGGTCCATTGTACCCTGAAGGTGGCAACGCAGGTCGATAGAGTGGTCAAGAAGGCATACGGCATGCTTTCATTCATCGGACGGGGTGTTGAGTACAGGAGTTGGCAGGTCATGTTACAGTTGTATAGGACTTTGGTTAGACCACATTTGGAATTCTGTGTACAGTTCTGGTTGCCACATTACCAAAAGGATATGGATGCTTTGGAGAGGGTGCAGAGGAGGTTCACCAGGATGTTGCCTGGTATGGAGGGCGCTAGCTATGAAGAGAGGTTGAGTAGATTGGGATTATTTACATTAGAAAGACAGAGGTTGAGAGGGGACCTGATTGAGATCTACAAAATCATGAGGGGTGTAGACAAGGTGAATAGCAAGAAGATTTTTCCCAGAGTGGGGGACTCAATTGCTAGGGGTCACGATTTCAAGGTGAGAAGGGAAAAGTTTAAGGGAGACATGCGTGGAAGGTTCTTTACGCAGAGGGTGGTGGGGTGCCTGGAACGCGTTGCCAGCGGAGGTGGTAGAGGCGGGCATGATAGCGTCATTTAAGATGTATCTAGACGGATACATGAATGGGCAGGGAGCAGAGGGATACAGATCCTTGGAAAATAGGCGACAGGTTTAGATAGAGGATCTGGATCAGCGCAGGCTTGGAGGGCTGAAGGGCCTGTTCCTGTGCTGTAATTTTCTTTGTTCTTTGTTCTTTGCATCCTACTCACAGCTCACAAGAGATTAAATCCTGAGCATCTGGAAGTGTAGATTAAATCATGAATGAGTTTCAGTAGCATTCAAATTTAGTACTGCTATGTTAATATAATGCTAAACATTTGAGCCCCACTGGTGAGGGGAATAGTAAAGCCAGGAATTTACACCTAGGAGCACAGGCAGAGGTTTTATTTGTGTCTCCAGTAGCCAGATCATCAGGCAATGTTATTTATACCCTAGGTTGTGGCATATAATTCGACCTGGCATATTAGATGACCCCTGTTTCCGAACATCAGATGGATATGTACTTTGTGGATTGGGCAATCTCACATTTTACAACAAATAAATGCATATTTAGAGCGATTTTGAGTTGGTTTCAATGTTATCATCTCAGAGATATATGTTTAGTGTTATATTCACCCTATAAGCCCAGCACATGGGTTCAAGCACGGAATATGGATCCTGTTGCCAAGAAGATAAGTGGAAGACAGAGATACAACCACACAAAGACTGCATGTGGTGACTGATGAAAGACTCTGGCTTTCAAATTTCAAAATGATGATCATCTACAACAACACCAGTGGTTCACAATTTATACTCAGCATATAAGTTGTACCTTGTCTTTTAAAGAATTTGTTAAGCGTTGTAAGTTAATGTTTATATTGAGATAACTGGTAAATGTTTTTAAGTATATTTGTCCAGCAGTTGTAAATGTAATTGTGTGAAGCTTTGTTCACAAATCATCTCCAGGCTAAATATTTCCCATTCTTTGTACATTGTCTTATTTGCTATTCCTTTCAAATATAGTTGGGGTATATTCTTTTCTAATTTGCTGAAATTGGCCCCAGCAGGCTATGAATTCTAATTCCTGCTACAGCTTTGGCATCATTGCGCAAAAGGTTAGGCTTAGCTGTTTAAACATTAAGGACCCAGTCAATTAGTCTCCACATAACCTCCAATCTTATCTAACTCCCTCTGGCATTCAGATATGGCTATCCATAGATAACTTTGTCCCAATTTCAATGCATGTGAGTCTGCAGCCCATTGCTCATTTGTCCAATGGAAATGTTACAAAATCGTTAATTGATCGCTTGGTCTTTGAAACATCCATGCCTGCTTATTTCCTTCCTTGATATCCACGTGTTGGTATTGTTCTGGTTTGATTGGCTACCTTAGACTGGGAATCATTATTGATTTTTTTTAATATTTGAGAGATTTTGGTCGAACACATTTGGATCGAAATTCATCTGAGTCAGCGGTGCAAATTGAGCAATGTCTAATCTGCTGGCTACTTGCATTCTGCCTGGTTTTCTATGACATATTTTGAGCTACCAGCTAAGATAAATTTATATGTTACTATCCCTTTTCTTTTAAGACCAATGACATGAATCCATCATTATTAAGTCTAAACAGCCCAAAGCCAATGAATGAGAAGCCATTATAATATTTCAATGCACTTTCTATCTGATTCCCAACTTGGTTTCAGGGAAAGCTGGTCAATCTGTAACACTCTGTATTTCATGGGTTTGGAAATGGAATGATTTTCTCATTACCCAGTCACTCTGAATATTACCAGGTATTTGACAGAGAGTGACATCCACTCTTATTGAGAAGCTGACACATCTGGTATATCTGAATGCATAAATTACTTCCATTGTAAACAGACATTCATCTTCTTATTACAGAATGTTCACTGAACTTGCACTGTTCAATTTCTGTTCTTTATCAGTGATCTGGTGAATGCCAGAAAAAAAATCCTTTTTGATGCTTTTTTCATGTGGATCTGCTATTTCCCTCTTACAAGCAATCTTCAGTGAATCACTGCAAACAAATATATCATAAAATGAGTCAATAGGCAAACAGAATGAGGTCAATTTTCATTTCAGGTGCCAAATTGGCACCAGATGGCAGAGTATTTGCATTGCCAACTGATGTGTAGTCTCAGCAATCACATGTAAAAAATAATCACTTGAACAAGGCACTGAAGGGTGCCTCGCATCAATGAAATTGTACCCTAGCAAGTTGGTAATAAGGTTAAGAAAGATTTGGAGAAGACAAGATTGCTGAGCAAAATTAATAATGTTGAGAAAAGCTTATTACTAAATGCCTCAACTAAATTGGGACTGTCAAACTTTGTTTTTCAAATTGCTTATTAATTATAAGAATACACCATTTTGAGACATATGTTCTGATCTCAACTCAGATTCCAGGGTGAAACTTGGCTTGATGGATTATGAGTTTTACTTTTGCAATTTGGTTACTGTGGCAGTCAGTCATCGATCATATTTACAAGGGTACTTTAGCAAAAGAACATCAAAGTTTAATACATAAAGGAATAAAAAGTCATAATGGGGTGATCTCAAAGAGATTTATGAAATCATGAGGAGCATGGATCGAGTGAATAGACATAACCTTTTTCCCAGGGTAGGAGAGTCCAAAACTAGAAGGCATAGGTTTAAGGTGAAAGGGGAAATATTTAATAGTGACCAAAGGGACAACCTTTTCACGCAGAGGGTGATGCGTGTATGGAACAAGCCACTAGAGAAGGTAGTGGAGGCGGGTAAAATTACAGCATTTAAAAAGCAACTGGACGAGTACATGAATAGGAAGGGTTTAGCGGGATATGGGCCAAATGCTGGCAAATGGAACTAGGCGAGTTTTGGAACTCAACACCAGGGAAGTATCGCTCTAATGCTTCACTCAAAAATTTCTTATTCAACTGAGGGGATTACTAGTCGTGTCATTTCAATGAATTACTGCACATTCACAAGGTTTTATTCTCTCCATTATGGTTGTTCACTGAAACACAGACACTGGCTAACTCACTGACTTCTTTTATTGAATTTTAAGAAAAGCTTAGGGCATTTTGCCGCCCTGTCTAGTTGGCTTGATAAAACAGTTTAAACCTTCTTTCCAGCTCTGATAGCCTAGAAACTGCCATAACTTGAATGCTCTTCTGCTGTTATGGATCTTACCTCATTGAACTGGACCTGCTTGCAGATCCTTTCAGTCTGACTCTTCTGGGTCATAAATCTTAAATTAGTAACACTACAACAATTACCTCAGCAGGTCTTGTCATTTAGCTTGTTATATGACTTCTTGGAAATATTATTTTGACTGATTGCTAAAGAAACCGATAAAATAGTCATACTCATGAACTAAAACTTATAATACCATTTACCTTGATTTTAGAACTTAAGTTTCCAAGTAATAATAATTTATTAGAAACCTTCATCACATATAGTGACAAGTCAATATAAGTAGTTTATGGGCCAAATTTTCAATCTGGTGATTCTGCACTAAAGGATCCAGTACGAATCAATAATCCAAGGAGAAATTCGTTCTAGACTAAGAAAGCTGGAATTCAATATTCCACAGCTTATGCACCTATGGTTTTGGTTCATAGAGTAAGAGATCACAAGATAATCATGGTTGGAAAAAGCCACTTGTCACATGTAAGTTCATCAACTCAGAATTAGCTTTATAGCCTGCGCACATCTCCTTTCAGATGATATGTTTCTAAAGGTGTGAGGAGTCTATCCATACCTTTCAAAATGTCAACCTGCTTTAATTGAATTTCCAATGGTCTTAATAGGCTTCAATTTGGAGTTGTGGGATTTCTTTCAAGTTCCCACAGTGCTCTGGAAATAATTGCTAACTCTGGGATTGGCACCTTTAAATTTGCAAAATTGACATTGCTCTCCCATGTCCCCTATGCCCACACCCCGAAAATCACTGTCCTTGCCTTTGGGGTAGCATGAGGCAGTGGCATTGAAAATTCAATCTACATAGTAGCTAAATAAAATGCTTACAAGTTATTCTCATTGAAAAGCAATATATTAAAATAAAGTTAACGTACTGAAAATAGAAGAGACAAATAGAAAATAAGAAAATCAAGAGATCAGAACCAGTGCAAATGAGAGCATTTTTTGATTATTATGCTGTGTTAATGTATATTTGAAAAAGGTCAACATAAAATTAATGTTTAAGCATTTTTATCATTTTAATCTGAAGGTTTATTTCACTAAAATTGTCAGAAAATATGTCCAGCCTTGGGAATGCAATGAAACTGTCAGCAGTTAAAATGTTAAAGAGATAATCCTGTCATGATCTTTTGAATGTATTATACTGATATTAAAAAATTAAAAGTGGAAACATGCTACAAATTTGAAATATGAATGTGCATGTGGAACTGACATGTGAAAGATTTGTGTCTTGGCCTTTTAAAGCAATACTTGATGGAATTCAACTTCCAGCCATAAAATAATGGTAAGTGTTATATGTCGGTTCTATAGTTGGGAGAGAAAGTAATAGTGACCATAGTATTAGAATTGAGAATGGGTTTTCACTTTGTGGCATTGCTAGTGCAATGTTTAAGCAGGAAGTAGAGCACAATACAGCAGCAGCACACTATTAATAGTCAATAGTGATAGAGCAAGGACTAAACAGTACTTGGACCATAGATATGTTGCAGTGGTCTTCATGCTTACATTTAAATAACTGATGATGAAAAAATAAGGTTGTCTCTATCAGACCGCAGTGGATTCTTTAAACTGTTGGTATTGAATTAGCAATCAGAAGTTAAAGATTAAACCAAAATAAATGTAGCAGAGAATAAACATATAAATTGATGCACATATTTCAGAAAATGTCAGCATATCTGAATGCTTCAAATTTCTAATTGAACAGTTATACATACCTAAGTTTGTTCATTGTTCATATCTGAAAATTATTTATTTTCAAAAATTGCACGGTATCCTTCAAACGCATGGCAATGGCAATAGCAATTTTGTATTGCAGGGAAGTCTTAATAAATACATTGAATTCAATTAAACTTAATCACTACACTAAGCTCAAAATATTCAATCCTAACAGAATATAGTAAAGATTGCCTTTATGGATTTTCAACCAGCTAAAGCCTAAATTTAACTCAGGGTGTTAGTGCAGTCTGCAGTCATGAGACCTGGTCCATTTTAACTCCTGGATTTCACTGCCATCTTTCAGGATGGAACCACACGCAAAATTATGAAGTTGGTAACAACCAGAAGTGAACTTTCACACAATCCTAGTTGCCATGATGCCCCAAAAATGATCATGTGTATTCTATTTAAGAAAGCCAGTTAGTAAATGACAGAACCGACCTATTTTCATATTTCTCTTTGGAATTACTCATTACAAGCATGTACCATCAGACGTAACAACTCGATTTTCCCTCTTGTCTATTTGTAGGAATTCAAGTGAATCACGGTTAATATCCATTAACTGCATACAATTTAATATAATCAGATTAACAATGTAATTGCTAATTCGAATTAACAATGGAGACTAAATTTTCTGGTGAGTGCTAACAGTCCAAAGGGGCTTCAGAGACAGAAATGTGACCATGGTTGTAGTGATTGGACTGAGTTTGGCCAGGTGGATCTCATTGAGTATCAGCTCACTGACTGGGACTATTAACCTGGGCCAATCAGGGAGCCCTGGCTGACAGATGTAAACAGGAGTCTCAGGGGTTTTCCTCACTCAAGAGACTGGCTCTGAGCTAGCTGGTCAGAGTGCATATACTGTGCACGTATAAATGAAGGATGATGGGATACTGGCCTCCATGGAGTTATTTCAATAATATAACCAAGAATAGTCTTGTTTCACAGGCCCATAAGGACACCTTGAAAAGTATAATAATTATCTGTCCCTTGAGGAGAGATCAGGAGTATGGCTTTTAAACTTAGGATTGGCCATGACCATTTTTAATGTTGGATTGAGATCAAAGGGCTGAATAGCTATCAACTCCTATTTTCTTTGTTTCCTGGCTATCATTGAAAATTGGGTTTTGAATGATGTCAGCAGATCCCTGTATTTAATTCTTCTGAGGCTTTGCCATGTCTGCAGTGAGTAGGCCTACAGAAATCTTACAGTTAAGTAGCAGGAGTCACCGAAGCATTGGCAACACATTATGGAGTGGCACCTTAACCATCCGTCCACCCTGTTCCTGATACGAAGCAAGGTTTAAAATTGACCCTTTAGTGTTATCCGATAATTGTAACAAAACATATCACCATCTTCATCATTGAAAATGGGTGTCCTGATGGGTCAAGAGCAGAAGGGACTTTGTTCTTTACACCATGATTACATTCCCCCCTCTTGATCCTCTGTGGAATGTTACCACTTTAACAGAATGTCTATTGTTGCTCACTAGTTTATGTAATTTCCACTTTGGGAAAAAGAACTTACTTGGGCTTGGACCCTTTTTGACAGGCATGAAGTGAACCTAAAGCAAATTGAAAAAAAAAACAAGCAATTCTCCTAAAGTTTGTGATAAATCCAATGATTGCCAATTAACATTACGTAGGCAAGGAAACAACAATTCCAAGAAGGAAAAAGAAAGCAATCATTCAGTCATGTTTGTTCCCTTAGCCTACTACTTTTGGGGCAAAATGAGGCAAAACTAACCAACTTATTCACACCAGAGGAGCAGGAAACATGATGTTTTGGGTCGGGACCCTTCTTCAGAAATGGTGGAGGGGGAAGGGAGCTCTGAAATAAATATAGATAGGAGGGGTGGGGCTGGTAAGGTAGGTGGGATGGCGATAGGTGAGTACAGGTAGGCAGTTCTGGGGATTGCTCAGTGAGGTGGGAGGAGTGGATAGGTGGAAGAGAAGATGGACAGGTCAAGGAGGCGGGGATGAGAGGGAGGGTTGTTCATGGAATGAGGCCGGGGGTGGGGAGATTTTGAAACTAGTAAAGTCCACATTGAGACCATTGGGTTGTTGGCTCCCAAGGCAGAATATGAGGTGCTGCTCCTCCAGTTTCCGGTTGGTGCCGTTGTGACACTGGAGGAGGCCCAGGATGGACATGTCGCCCAGGGAGTGGGAGGGGGAGTTGAAGTGGTTTGCGACTGGAAGGTGTTGTCATTTGTCGCGAACTGAGTTCAGGTGCTCCACAAAGCGGTCTCCGAGCCTCCAATTGGTTTCACCGATGTAGGAGGGTCCCGATCCGAAACGTCAGCTTTCTTGCTTCTCTGATGCTGCCTGGCCTGCTGTGTTCCTCCAGTTCCACACTGTGTTATCTCTGACTCCAACATCGGCAGATCTTATTATCTCCAATTTATCAGCACGCTGGATATTGGCTGCTTTTACGACTAAGTGCATATGACTAAGTGACACTTAACATTGAGCTATAAGGCATGAAATAAATAGAACAATGAAAAAGACGTCAAGCAGAATCCTGTGGAGATGACCCGGGCCTCAACCTCCAGCTAAAGAGCCGAAGGGAGCACCATGTTGTGTTGGTATCAAGGATTTCACTCATCAAGAGCTGCTGGCCAAATAAAGATGGCCAGCACTAAAATGACATTGCCAGCGAGGAGACAGCAGTTATTGCCAGTACAACTTCCACTGGGATCGTCGTTAGATTGCAGGCCAGAGCTGAGTAACGTTCTGAGATTGTGAATTGCGAGGTGCTGTATGGGTTTGCTTGTGCTCCCCACATGGCGAGTCTGACCCCAGGTTATTATTAGCAGCATTAGGTCAAGTCTCGCAAATGGGCCTGAATTAGCCACTCAAGGTCCTCAATCAGGGGCCATCAGGGGTCAGGAAGTCCATGTGAGCCTTCCCAGTAGATTTATTCAGGATGGAGATGGGAAGTTGGTGGAGTCCTCATTTGCCATTGTCCCTCCTGATTAAATGCCTTCCACGCCAAATTCATCACAAGGGAGAACAGATGATTCCACCTATCATAAAGCCATACCAGTATCAGTACAAACCTGAACAAGCTGTTCAGATTCATCATTTGGATATTTCAACATACTTTATAGAAAGAGGAATTTTGAAATTTTAACTCATCCAAACATTTTGCTAAAGATACGCTTGAGTGTGATTAAATTGGTACAGTGTAGGTAAATAGGTAGCAAAGAAGTAACATAACAATACTGACAGTTGTTTGACTGTTCTTTCAGTTTTTGATAACAAATATGCTTTAGTTCGCAATATTTTAAACTACCAATTATTATATATCAATACTTGTTTGGGTTTATGGATTGGTACACAACGTCATACACTTAATTACTTACTGGTAGAGTCTGTAAGCTGTGTCAAAAGATCAGAATCAAATTTGTTTTATGTACACTTTGCAGTGAAAGAATGTTGAAAACTAACCTGTTGGCCATCTCATCAACTGTTTGTTATGGCATATCCTGATGAATGTCAAGCTGGTGCCACAACAATTCACCTACTTTGTTATCAATCACCTTAATGAGCCAGGTTAGTACTCTCCTGGTTACTACAGATTAGTGCAACACCAGAACCCAAACATATTAGTTGGTAATTAATTCAATTAATTTTGTTGGCTTCAACAGAACAAGGAAGTGATCTTCATTTGTCATTTATGAAGCTGATCTCTTATGCTACAAGGTGTAATTAGTGCTCTTGATGTTATAGTTCTCACTGAAAATGCCTTTTTTTCTCAGGGCTATTCAAAGCTTTTAACCATTTATAGTATCTTAGGAATCCTCCTGCTTCTGAACTCCATTTTATTTGACCTTAACTCAATCCATTTTGACAGGATTTCAGGTAATTTATTTGGATTGTGCCTACAAAACTATGGAAGTGTTAATAAGAAGCATCAAAGGGGAATAAGGAAACATATCTGTATTACTTAATAATATGGAAAATATGTTGTTTTCTTCAAAGAAAAACGTGTTAGGGAGAATGGATATCAGAAAACCCTTAACACCATGAATACAAAACATCTTTGTAATCAAGGGTTTAGTTTTACAACATTTTTGGGATAGTTATAATCAAAAGTATCTTGTACCACTGCAGTAAAAGTTTTCAAAAATGACAGACATGATTGGAGAAGTCCACTCATTAAAGCCACTGTAGTTCATTGTTCTAAAAGGACATTTTACAAAGCAGTAGCTAATTGTTTCTTCAATGGTTCCAAGCTATTTGCATTCACTATGGTGCTTCAAGTTCACTCCAAATAAAAAACTGTTCTCTTTGTGTTAAACAACTTCACAATATATCAGCCCTAAAGTTATGTTTTATGCCTTTGAACCTCAAGTTTGTTTACCATTTAAAGTAGGATTCTAGGGTTATTGTTTCCATTTCCTTCACTATCTTATTTAAAACCATAAGAAATAGGAACAGGAGTAGGCTGTTTGGCCCCTTGAGTCTGCTTGTCATTCAATAGTATCCATACCAGGGATCATCGCCATGAACCTTCTCTTAACTGCCTCCAATGAAGTGATATCTTTCCTCAAATAAGGGCAGTAAATCTGCTCACAGTACTCCAGATGTGGTCTCAACAGTATCTTGTACAGTTTCCATAAGACTTCCTTACTCCTATACTCCAAACTCCTTGAAATAAAGGTCAATATTCCATTAGCGTTCCTGATTATCTGCTGCACTTGTGTGCTAGTGTTCTGTGTTTCATGCATAAATATTCCTAAGTCCCTTTGTATTGCAGCTTTCTGCAGCTTTCTCCATTCAGATAGTATTCTGTTTTTTCCTCCCTTCCAAACTGAACAATTTTGCATTTTCCCACAGTATACTCCAACATTTTGCCCATTTACTTAACCTATCAATATCTGTCTGTGATCTGTTTGTATCACTCTCACAAACTGTCTTTCAACCTATTTTATTGTTGTCTGCAAATTTAGCTACAGTATCTTTACTTCCTTCATCCGAGTCATGAATATATATTGTAAACAGTTGCAGTCCCAACACTGATCTCTGTGGAACCCCTCTAGTCACAGTTTGCCAACCTGAGAAAGAACCTCTTATCCCTACTTACAGTTTCCTGCCGTGAGCTAATTTTCTACCCATGCAAATATACTACCTCCAACATCATGGGCTCTTATTTATGACGATACCTTTTTTGAGGTATCTTGTTGAATACCTTCTAGAAATCCAAATGCAACATCTATCCACCTGGCTGAGACTCCCTTGAAAAACTCTAATAATTTAGTTGGACATGATTTCCCATTGATGAAGCCATGCTTGATTAGATTATGATCTTCCAAGTGTGCTGTTATTACTTCCTTAATAACTGATTCCAACACATTTCCTACTTCCTTAGTAATTAATTACAATACTTTTCCAACAATAGATGTTAGGCTAATCAGCCTGTAGTTGCCTCTTTTTTTGCCTTCCTTCCATTTTGAATGGGTTATTCACATTAGCAGTTTTTCGATCCTTTGGTGCTTCTCCAGAATCCAAAACTTTTTGGAAAATTACAACCAAAGCATCCATTAACTCTGTAGCTACCTCTTCTAGAATCTTAAGATGCAAGCCATCAAGACCAGGGGACTTGTCTACCTTTATCCTCATTAGTTTTTCTAATACAACTTCTCTGGTGATAGCGATGGTACTTAATTCCACTTTTGTATTTTTAGCATTAGCAGAATGTTCAAAGTATGTTTCACCTTAAAAACTGATAATAAAAAAACTGATAAAATTTTTTGTTTAACTCTTCAGCCATTTCTTTGTTTTCCAAAACCATCTACCCAGATTCATTTTCTAAGTGGTTTATGTTCATTTTGACCTCCCTCATTCTTTTTTATTTATTTAAAGAAGCTCTTAAAATCAGTTTTTACATTTCTCACTTGTTTGCCCTCAGTTTATTTTCTCTGTCTTTATTTTTATTCCTCCTTTGCAGGATTTTGAATTTATCTAAGTCTTTGGGGTCATCACTGACTCCCACTTTTAAGGTGAGACCTCACTGTGCAGTCTGATCTGACTTGCACTTCAATTTGTCACATGTTTCAGACCTATTCTAATCCAAATTTTCATGATCCAAACCAAAGAAGGAAGCAGTTAATTTCAGATCCAGTAAGACCTTACTTTTGGCTCTTAGTTATGCTTTATTTCTTGCATTTTTTAAAATCTTCTCTTTACAGCATTACTATGCGATGTCATAAACTTCTCTCTGAGTTGTAAGCTGCATTATCTGTTATCAAATTTAGCAATCCATTGCTTGAATGACAATGCCAACAAAATTTCTGACTTTTCACTTCCCTTGTCCCCAGTTTTGAGGTACTATTACCAACTAATGCTCACGACAAAATCAGTGCCTTCTACAGCAACTTTGTCTCATCCAGTTTCATGCAAAGACTCAATTCCAGTCATTCAGTTTATTTGTCTCCATAGCATTTGTAATGATGACTCAATCTTCCATTTCAGTGCTTCCAATGTATCTTCCTCAATTAAGAACTCCTGCCCAACATAATTAACAGACCCATTCAATTTTCTGAACTTCATCTCTTGCCCCTTTCCACCTCTCCGAGAATCAGACTTGGCTTTTCTTGTTCTTATAGTGCACCCCATTAGCCTTCATATTCAACTGATCATCCTCCATCATTTCTACTAACTACAGCATGATACCACCACTTGATGTATCTCTTTTCAACGTTCTGAAGAAGCAGTCGCCTAAGTGACAATGTCCAGTTCTCTTAAACCCCAACAACAGTCCTGTTATCATGCTACCTTCCTAGATAATTGCAGGAGACATAATGCCACCCTTTCACCTTAATCCCTTCCCACCATCCAAAACTGTAAACACTCATTCCAGGTACAAAGGAAATATATTTGCACTTGCTTCAACTTAATAATGTTCTCATTGCTCATTGCGGCCTCCTTTATATTAGAGTGACCAAATGCAGATTGAGGACCACATTGCATAATACCTCCATTCAGTCCATAGGCATGATCCAGAATTCAGATCAACTGTTTTTTTAAATTTTCTGCCCCATATGTACTCTGACCTCTCTTCAATGGCCTTCTGCACTGTTCTAATTACTGAAACTTGAGGGTTGCCATCTTACATTTGATTAGGTAACTTGCAGACTTCTAAACTTAAAATGAATTCAGCATTTTGAGATGTTAATCTCTACTCCCATTTTGTTTTGGCAGCTGCTGTAAGAACTTCTTATAGACACATGCTTTGATCCTTCATTTGTCCCATTACCACCTTCTTTTGACGTGCACCATCAGTACTTTTGCTGTTCAAGCTCTCATGTCTTCCACCCTTCCTTTCTTCTTTCCACAATTTTGCTGATACTTAACTTGCTTAAAATCCATCTCATTTTTCAGATCACATTAAAGGTCATCAATCTAAAGCATTAAATTTATTTCTCTCTCCAACATGTCATCTAATCTGCTGTGCATTCCCAGTATAATTATGTTTTTACTAAAGGTACATGATTTACTGATCGGTTTTGCTATTCTTCATGATCATCAATGTCTGTCTGTAATTTTCTTCACTGTTTACTTGATTCAAATTAAAGAAAAAAAAGTATTTTCATAAACATTAAAATGTTAATTTTAATTTAACTACCACACGTTTGTATTTTAAATCACCAGGTTTTTTTAACGTTAAACTGCTATCTGTTCTTGCTACAAGCTTGACTGATGCTGTTTGCATTGACAGCCTTCATTGTACATTACGTGCCTTAGTCACTATCCTTCACTTTCTTACTGAAAGAAATCACTCCAGAATTATATACATAATGAGCTGTGTGCACTGCTTATGTATAACTAAACATACTAACATTCTTCAAATAGATGCTAACAACTATTATGGCTAAATTGAACATATGTTTCATAGAATCATTGAATCCCTACAGTGTGGAAGCAGGCCATTCAGCCCATTGAGTTCACACAGACTCTCTAAAGAGCAGCCCACCCAGACCCATAACGCCTTACCCTATCCCTGTAAGCTTGCATTTCTCATGGCTAATCCACCTAACCTACACATCCCTGGACACTACGGGCTATTTAGCGTGGCCAGTCCACCTAAACTGCATATCTTTGGACTGTGGGAGAAAGCCTATGCAGACATGGGGAGAAAGTGTAAACTCCACATAGACAGTCACCTGAGGGTGGAATCAAATCCAGGCCCCTGGCGCTGATAGGCAGTAGTGCTAACTACTTAGCCACTGTGCCGTCCCTTGATGCAATGGGATTTTTAAAAAAAATGTATTTTCTCTTTCATGAGTGCTGGTTAAATACTCTTCATCACTTCAATTTTATGTGGGGAGTTAGTGATTGATGGATTCTAATGAGTTACCATGGCAACTAAGATTTCATCAGACTTCAAATTATTAAGGTCTTGGCAATCACCAGCTTCTCCAGTAAACTCAAAAGTATCTAGATTGATTTCAAATGCTAAGTAATTATCACAATATTTTGCATTTCTGGCCAAGTGCATTACATAGTACCCTTGCTTTTAAAGTAAGTAAGCTGAAGTTAAAATTTTTAAAAGTAAAATTATTCAATATTTAAGCAATTAGATTAATTATGGACTATAACCAATTTAGTATTGTATTATATTACCCTGTAACATCATTATATATCTATTCTGTTTGCTTTGATAATATGCAGGATCCAATGGCATCTAGTGTTAGTTCAATAAATCCTTTGAGATTATAATGATAACATTGCAGCTAAAAATCAAGAGAGCTATCGAAATTGATTAAAAAACGAATTGAGTTTGAAAAACAGTAATCAACTGTTGCAGAGGCAAATTTTTAATCATTGGAACCTTTTTGACAATTTGATGAAAACAAATCATGAAGAACAGTCTTATTCCTGATCTGTAACACGGTTGCATTTTTGCAAAAAAAGACTTAAAGGGAATTCTCCACATATCTATGAAATTTACATTTTATTTCAAATTCATTATTAATTTATTTATCTTTGTCAGAACCATATCTTGCTTAAAACTTTTAACCATTTTCACACTAAATTGACTAAAAACCATGATAAGAATTATGAACGAAGCACTGAAAATGATGATCAGTTATGTTGTTCCATTCAACATATCTGTATATTTATTTATTTTCCTGTCTCTTTATGAAGGTCCTAGGATCATTACCCACTGATGGTTCATCCTGAGCCATTTCTTTTGATAATTTTTTTTTCAATGATGATTTGTCATTGTCTTCAAGTCTCAGAGTAGGGAAGCACTTCTAAAATCTACCTCAGCTCGTGTAAGAATCAAATCCATGCCATTTACCTTATTCTAAATTATATGCCAGCCATCTAACTCGCCAACTGAACTCACTGAGACAAAAAAAAAGAATTGTATCTAAAATCCATTTTGCCTGTTCGTATTGCAATTGCATCATATGATTAGTTTATTACAGGGCCTTGGTCAGACCAAACCTTGATTACTGTGGGCAGTTTTGGTCTCCTTACCTGAGGATAGCTGTTCTGGCAATTGAGGGAGTTTACCAGACTGATTGAAGGGATGGTAGAACTCGCACATAGAGAAATGAACTATATTCACTGGAGTTCAGAAGAATGAGGAGGATCTCAAAAAAAAATTATAAATATTTAGCAGGACCAGATGGATGTTTCTGAGGCTCAGGGAGTCCAGAATCAGGAGTCACAGTCTAAGGACTGAGGAGATCACTTAGAACTAAAATGAGGAGAAATGTCATTGAATAGAGAATGGTGAGCTCTCAGCCACAAAAAGTGATTAAGAAAGTGGGAACTGGGTATTGAGTTGAATTATCAGCTATGGTCATATTGGCAGAGCAGGCTGGAATGGCTGAGTTACCTATTCCTGCTCCTATTTTCTACATTTTGATTTGTTACTACATTATATTTAAGGGGTGCTTAAAATAGACACATGTTTTTGAAGCTTTTGCTATTATCAAGATGCTGCACAAGTATACAAATTCAATGGGAGAAGGGATCTTGTGGTAGTTTCCCAACCTGTGGATATTTTCTAATCAACCTGTTCACCAATACTACAACACCCTTCTGCAGCAGGAGGACCTCTGGGTCAGGGTACGGACATTACCAGTGCACCACAAGAATGCTCCTTAAAAGGAATGGGTTTCGAGGAAGACAGTTCTACCATCTCGGTCTCCTTGTAGACTAAGTAACAATATCTGTCGTACTAAGATAGATATTTTTAAACAACTTGTTCAGAGATCTATTACAGACTGCTGAGGCAGGCGGGACTTGAACTCCAAACTCTGAGACCTAGGACTTTGGTCTCCCTTCTGCAACTGGATTCTTGACTTCCTGACCCACAGACTGCATTCAGTAAAGATAGGCGACAACACCTCCTCCACGATAATCCTCAACACTGGTACCCTGCAAGGCTGCTGCCTACTCAGTGTCTTACTTTACTTCTTATACACTCACAACTGTGTGGTCAAATTCATTGGTAACTCCATTTATAAATTTGCTAATGACCTCACCATAGTGAGTCAGATCTCAAACAACAATGAGACAGGGTACAGGAAAAAGAGACAGCTTAGTGGCATGGTGTAAAGACAACAATCTCTCCCTTAATATCAGCAGAATGAAGGAGCTGGTCATCAAATTGAGGAAAGAGAGTGGAGGATGCGCCACTGCCTGTATCAATGGTGCTAAGGTGGAGGTGGTCGAGAGCTTCAGGTTCCTAGGAGTATGTCTGTCCTGGCCCATCCACATCGATGCTACAGTCCAGAAAGCACACCAACACCTCTACTTCCTCAGAAGGCTGAGGAAATTTGACATGTTCACAGTGAATCTTACCAATTTTTATAGATGCGCCACTGAAAGCATCTTATCCAGATGCATCACAGCTTGGTATAGCAACTTCTCTGCCCAAGACTGCAAGAAATTAGAGAGAGTTGTGAATGCAACCCAGACCATCACAAAAAACAGTCTGCCTTCCATTGCCTCAAGAAAGCAGCCAATGTAATCAAGGACACCTCCCACTCTGGTTATACTCCCTTCCATCAGGCAGGAGATACGAAAGTTTGAAAACATGCACCAACAGATTCAAGAACAGCTTCTTTCCCTCTGTTATCAGACTTATGAATGGATCTCTCATATATTGAAGTTGATCTTTCTCTGCACCTTCTCTGTAGCTGTAACACTATATCCTACATTCTGTTCCAGTATCCTGATGTATTTATGCATCAGGATATGCATTTATGCATTTGGCTGGTTAACATGCAAAACAATACCTTTCACTGTGTCCCTGTACATGTGACAATAATAAATCAAACCAAACCTCGGTCTTTTGGCCCAGAGGTAAGGACATTACCACTGCACTACAAGAACACTTCCTTGATTAGAGATAAGGTTGCCATTGTCCTACCAATCCACAGGGCTGCTCTCATTGGAGAGAGGGATAGACAACTGGTGCTGGATTAATCTGAGGCCCACCATACCTTAGGCAAGGGGCAAGGCTGAGAAGAAGAGTCCTTCATGGTAACCTCACTCAGTGGGCAAATTGAACCCACATTGTTGATGTCACTCTGCGTCACAAACCAGCTAACCAACCCCATCCGTAACCCTATCCCTGGATGTGGAGGCTCAGGTTCAAAATGGACCTGTTTCACAATTGTGTGATAATGTCTATGAACAGGTTGTTTAAAAATAAATACAAATTCACGTGGAAAACCAACATTTATTCTATATGAGATAACAAGGTGTGGAGCTGGATGAACACAGCAGGCCAAACAGCATCAGAGGAGCAGGAAAGCTGACGTTTCGGGCCTAGACCCTTCTTCAGTGGTGATTAATTGGCAAGTGGGTTCTGATTGGTAGATGCATTGCCATGGAAAATGCAGCCATTAACGCTGATTGAAAATTAACAGCTTGGCTTTTAAATTTTAAGCAACTTGACTGTGAATGGTCAGGCCATTATTGATCAGGCTGTCATCTACTTTGTTGAGTTGGAACAGGGTGCAATGTATATACATGTTCTTTCTGCTGGCAAAGAACAGAACATTGTCTATTAGTATATGTAACATCTAGTACTCACATGTGCAGCACACTGCAAGTCTGGCTGCTACCTTAAATTAGTTAGCAGTGTGTTTCCTCATACTGCCAGGATCGTCCAGCAAATTTTGGACAACTGCAGAATCATATCTAATGTCAGGCACTGTGTTCTGATTTTGGAAGCGCAGACTTATTGAGTAGGTCAGGACCTTTCTTGTTATGAACAGCTGACATGGCATGCCATTTGATACTTTCTGCCAGCCTTTTGGGATACCCATAATACTTACAAATAACATTAAAATTACATGCCAATGCACAGAAAAGTACATCAAATAACCCACTCTTTACCGTGTTTTCTTTCAGTTTGTAATCTGGTGCAAAGAAAAGTCTCTAAGGGAACATCCATAATATTGAATCAGAGATAGTAGGAACTGCAGATGCTGGAAAAGGGTCTGATGGAGGGTCTAGGCCTGAAACGTCAGCCTTCCTGCTCCTATGATGCTGCTTGGCCTGCTGTGTTCATCCAGCTCTACACCTTATTATCCATAATATTGACCTTGCCCTCAGTCATGCTGCTGTATTATTGATTACCTTATAACAAGAAGCACTGCTAAGCTACATTGCCACTAAGTATTTTTATGAGCCAGCTTAGCTGAGCTAATGTGCATCAGTTTTTAATGTAGTGGCTCTAATGAGGCATTAGCAGTAATGTGGTCTGTTGGCAAGATGCTAAATGACTAAACAAGTCAAATACTTTGTGTAGCAGGACTCAACTTAGGGGTTGTTCATTAATTATCTTAGTGTGCAGGGGTATTGAAAATGCACACCAAAAGATTGTGAATGGGAATGGGAGACTTGCCAAAAGTCTAGACTGTACATGTTCACTCCAATTAGAATTTTCAGGAATCTTCATTTTATCCAAGACTCGGGGAGGGAAGGTGGTGTGGAGGAGGTTAAGGTGGAGGAATGAGTCAAAGAACTTTAGAGTGGGACTTGAGATTTTAAGATTAATAATGGGTTGGGTGTGATGAAGGAACATTCATAGATGGCTCTTCACTGTATGCAATCCATGTGTAGATAGTTGTGAAACAAAATTAACTACTTAACAATGTTAGCATCCTGCATTGTTGCTACATTATATCTGCAAGCAAATACAATTTGTTACTCTCTGCCAGCCTTTGGGGACATTCACAATATTTACAAATAGCATTAAAATTATAGGCCTAAGCACAGACAAATACATCAAATAACCTACTCTTTACCCTTTTTACATTTTAGTTTGTAGTCTGGTGCAAAGAAAAGTCTCCAAGGGAAATTCCATAATACTGACTTTGCCCTCAGACATGCCACTATTTGAAAAGCAAGTCACTTCCTAAATAGAAACGACCAAATTAACAGTTGCTCACTTCTGCGAAATGGGGCTGAACATGGGAAATATAAGGTTATCATATTGGGTCTCAGATGGATAAATCAGAATATGTTAAATATTCAGAAGCTAGAAACTACAGAGAGTAGAAAGATTTAGGACTCATGTCCAGAAATAATATATATAATCCCAGTGGACAGCTCCAAAAAGAATTAAACTTTTAATGGAATGTCGAATATAAGGGGATGGGAACTATACCTGTTCTACTTGTGATGGTACAATGGCTTTAAGAGGTGTATTTTGTCCTGGCTTTTTTAGTGAAGAAAGATTGAGACAGAGATGCTGAGTGGTCTGCTCAAAGCCAGTAAGGTAAACATTTTGTGAGACTTTTTTTTATAGTTGGAACAATAGAGGCGGTGTGAATGGATGGGTTCAAGCTCCCACAGAACCAAGATTTTTAGTTTTAGCTTTCAGCACTTGCTGGGGTCTTGAAGCTAGATGTGAAAGCTTTTGTTCCTCTGTCTGTTACAGCTAAAAACTGCGGACCTCTTCCTGCATTTAGAAGTGAGACAATCTATTTTATTGAAATTGCCTTTTCCAAGGGTTTGTTTATGAGATGTTACTATATTGGAACAGTTAATTAGTAGTAGTTAATATATTTTATTTTGTTGAGCATTTTGATAGAGTTAAAGTTAAATCAACTATTTTTATTTTGTCTGTATTTTAGCTGTAGTGTAAAAATAAAATGTGTTTTGCTTAAAGTTGAGTAGTTCAACCAATCATATTGCATCTGGAATGCAACGCCTCACATTTACCTTTAAAATAAGAAGTTAGGGTCTAGGCTATATTCTTAATATATTTTGAGGGGGTTTGATCTGGTCTGTAACACTAATAATCTGATATAAAACAAATCACTGGGTTATTGTGATATCCTGCGAGCCTGTATCAATATTGTTATTCACAGCCACAATGGCAGCAGTCTGAATATGTGTGGGTGTAAATGATGCTGAAATGTCCAGACTCTGAGCTCCCACTGCCAGACCCAGAACTTTTGTGAATTCTATTTGAGCTGCAATGGAAATTGAGACATCAGCGATCAGACACCAGATCATTGAAACACACAAGAAAATGTTTGACAAGATAGATGTTGAGAAGATATTTTCACTAATGGAGGAATCTTGGAATAGGGGACACAGTTACAGAAATAAGTGGACACGTATTTAAAACTGAGGTAAAAAAGAGTTCCTCTTCCAGAGGGAAATTAATGCCTGGAATTCTCTGCTCTAAAGTGTTGTGGGGGCCAGATCACCAAGTGGATTAAAAGGGAGGACACAGCATTTTGAAATTTTGAGGAGTTGAGAGTTATAATGCATTGGCATTAAAGAGGAGTTGAAGCCTATGGTAGATGGTCTTGTTGAATGGCAGGGCAGTCTTAAAGTCTGAATGACCTACTCCTGCTCCTGTTTCTTTTGTTTGTATACATCATAGTTGTGGCAACAAGTTTAGCGCAGAGTTGTTCATCACTTCCACACTAGAAGGAATGGACATCAGGCTTTTTGTAAAATCTTGGTTTAAATTGCTGCTGGACTCCAGCACATACTTTGGCACTGACAGCATTGTTGTATTTGGGATGAGGGAGATATGGAGTGAAAGAAAGAGGATCAGGTAAAAACATACAATCATCTTCAGAAATTTCAGCATTAGCCTCAGTCCATTTCAGTAATTACAAGCACCATCTCTTCCAACAGGATCAGGATTTGAGGCATTCCATTCCGTCACTGGTTAGATATTCTTGCTGGCAGTTGTGTGCCACTTTGTTCTGAGGGAAATGTGTCAGTGTCTGTGGTGTAATGTTTTTGGGTGCTGTGCCTATTATAGTTGACGAGCTGACAGAGTGTTCAAGATATGAAACATTCTGGTTAGTTTTGCAGCAGAGTTAAATGTGTGAGGGTGAGGTGAGACTATGAATTTGAATCACTAGGCATGATTAATAGAGAATAGTGACTGGTAAATGAAAGGAGGTTGGTGAATGTTGCTGCGGGTAAGACTACTGCTCCAATTCTAATGGTACAGCACTTGACGAGGTATTCAGTCACATTAAGCAAATTTGGTATTCCATTCTCATCCTTGAGGCTACGTACTTCTGGTATTGACCATAGTAGCTATCTGTTACCCTTGTCTTCAGTGGCTATGTGGAGGGCCTCTTTGTCCCTGCGCGTGGAGGACCTTTCCCCATTTATCCACCCTCTGTAGCACAATCTCCAGTCTGCAGGAAACCTGGAGAACATTTCCTGCTGGGTCAATGTTATTCCTGGTCAGAATTACAACCAGCTCAAGCACATAACGCTGGCTGAATCCACCATACCATGAAGAGGGGTCAGCTAGTTTTAGTACTGCAGGCCAACCTTAAGGGAATATTGGCTTTGTCCAAAATTGGGCACCCTGCAAACGTGTGCAGTCACACAATATAGCAATTACTGTATAGCTGCATACTACCTTTCATATACATTTTCAGTTAGAACAAAAATTGCAAGTACAAAATTCATCAAACCACACAATAAGAGACGGCACAGGTTAATAATCCATCTCAGTTGTCCTTTATCAAATCTTGTACAAGTTTTCCTTCACTGCCTCTTAGTTAAGCTAAGATAATGAAATTAATTTGCATCATTTTATGTTTTAACATTAATGCAGGAAATAAGCAAATATTCCAGGGAGTTAACAGTGCTGTATTTTCAAGATAAAGTTGAGTTGTTTTCTGGGTTCAACAGCTTTGAAAAGATCGTTAATGATGGTTTTATTGATCTCTTTCTTCCCTGTGAACAACATCAGGTCACCCCACAAGGGAATTTCTAAAACACAGTGCAGCCAAGCCTATATGAAAGGAAACTGCATACTCTTTAGAAACATTGGCAATTTCTTCAAAGACATTAGTAGGTGGTCTGAAAAGGGGAATCAAATGTGAAATTGAATTTTTGTAATCAATTTATGGTGAACATGCAGTGATGATTGAAGTGTAAAGATCCATGAAAGAATGAAACATATAGAGATGTTCGTTATGAAAGATTCTCATTAAAATGTTTTACATCCAGCAAGGGAAGAAATAGGCAAGTAAAAGGATCAATGAGTGACTTGAAGCATGGTGCAGGAGGGACAGCTTCAGAACTGTGGCATGCTGGGATCAGTTCTTGGACAAAAGTCATCTACTTAAAATGGTTGGGTTCACTTTAACAAGACTGGCTCAATTCTCCTCAATGTCCTTGAGTGGTTTTGGAGAGGATTAGAGGGAAAGAGGCACTAACATATAGAAGAAGAACTGACGTGCGCAAAGAACTGAGAGTGTAAGATAGTACCAGAGAAGGAAGCTCTATCATATAAGATAGCAGCAGACAAACAAGAATTATACAGAATACAAAAACAAATTTAGAGCGTACATATGCAAGTACACAAGATGCAAATATTTGGTATATTATAAGCACAATAGTTGTTTGTGAATATAACGTGACAAAAACAGAAACACAACTTAGAAGTGTTGACAACTAGACTCTTAACAGAACAGATGTAAAATGTCTCAAAACATTAGGGAAGGAGAAAAATGGGTTTTGATGGCATTACCTATCAGGGAAAGCATTGTAGTGTGGATTCATTTGAGAGGGCAATGACACAATCCCTTTTGAATAGAGAAGCAAAAAGAGTCTGATGATGACACTTAGTCTTTTTTTCCACAGGTTGCCAAAAATGAGAAAGAAATACCCAAGAGGATAATCTGCTGGGAAATCACTGAGGCGTACAAGAAATATAGAGTAGTGATGCAATCCTTAATCACCCAAATATCAATTTGAGCAACGTAATATGAGGGAAAAGTTTTTAACAAAGCCAATAGTTAGTATCTAGAATGCACTGTTTGAGGGAATATTAGGGGCAGGATCATTTGTTGCATTCAAAAGGATACCATTTGAAAAGGATCAGTATGCAAATATGAGGAGAATGTAAAAGAATGGCATTAAACAAAGTGCTAATTCAGAATGACAGTGCAAACACAATTGGGTGAATGATCTTTTTTAGTACTATAATAATTCTGTGATTCTGTGGAATAAATGCAAAGGAAGTTCTGTAATATATTCTAGAGAACTTTCCTCACCAGTACCTGGTTAGTCCAACTAGGAGGAAGGATCCAGGGCTCTGGGAATTGAGTGGGGGGGATGGTGCTCAAGTGGACAAAGTGCCTGTATTATTGTATTCAATGGTTGATCCTCAAAAAAGAGGTTTTTCAGGTACAATAAAATTAATAGAAGAAAACATTGGAAGCAACAGATCTGGCAGTATCTTCAGAAGGAGAATCAGAGTTAACATTTCAAGTTTGTGACCATTTTATCAGAACTGCAGTTATCTCTTGACCACAGAAAACCAATGCAAAACCAGAAAGGGCAGATCCAGCAGCCAGCACAATATCAAATATAGTGTGACCTGTTGCAAGGTTATCTTATGTCTTGGCAAGATTAGGAGGAAAGTTATCTTCGTCCCTGGAAGTTACATCCATCAAACCCATTGCCTCATTTGCTTTTCTCAACAGAATATTACTGAGAGCAAAATATTAATCAGTGGGATACAATCACAGCACAGAATGACAAAGGGGGAAGAAATGAGGGTATGAAACAGAAACTCAAACTACAACAACAATTATTGGAAAAATAAATGACTAAAATTGCATTTTCACTTCCATAGAGAGAATTTCTGCAGGAAGAGATAAATGATAGAGTGTGGTCAAGCCCAGAATAATAAGGGGAATCTGTGCTCCAGTTCATTGGCAACATGTATTTAGTTATGTTTTGCTGGGTAATGTTAATTTTAATTGAAAAAATGTACATTAGATGTTGCTGGATTTATTTTTGGTGGTTTTGTTTTTATTGCTGCAGCTGTAGTACAGCTAATGGCTTTCACTGTCTCAGCTTTATTATCAGTATTTACATAATAGCCCCTCTCTTCCGCCAGCTCCATTGTGTTTCTTTTTTAAGAGCTAAATTGTGTAGAATGTACAAAAAAACATCATTGTCGATGCCTTTATGGGTTTTAGAATGACACACACTTACCTGGAATAGTGGATGACGGCAATATTGTGGTTTTAACATCAAAATTGCATTCATGCAATGCGTACCCTTCTTTCCTTTGTAGATGACAATATTCATTTGTGCCACAGGGAACATAATTGCAACAATTATCACTCATCAGGTCAAGTAGAATAAAATGTTAAATATCTTGCTGATTGAGATTAAAAAGAACAGAATACTTTTGACCTGTGGATTCTACTTATGAGTAAGGGAATAAGCATTCTCACATGACAATAAACCTGACTGCTCTTTCTATCCCATTGCAATATTTCAAAAATTTCTTCATTACTTCTCTACGGAGTAAACAGATTGTGAAGTCAACCAGTCTGTAACATTGATTTGATGCCAGCTGTGCCATTTTGGAGCTCAATGCTTCAGTTAATGTCATCTCTTAAACACGCTTAGCTGAACATGCATCAGCAGCAGGAATGAACTCCTACCAGTGTCATCTAAAGGGATCATCAACTACATTGAGTCTATATTCTGACTGCTTTCTGGGGCTGCTGAATTTGTAGATGTATTTAGTAGATTGCACTGAAAGTTGAAAGTTCTTAATGTTTACAGGATGTGGTGTAGCAAATGCTGAAAGACTTGGTCCTGACTTCAACAATACATTGTAACAAACTCTCTCAAACATGGGTACAGTAAATTGCATCCCCTTTGGTGACAGCATCACAGAAAAATTGAGAAAATATGACATAGAGGAAGATGAGCTGTTGGAATAAGGAGGAGCAGGGTCTATAAGAACTCTTTGCAGGAGATCATATTCACCAAGAATATTAAAGGAGTAATTTTGGAGTCCATTGTGAAGGATGTGATTTCTGAATACTTGAAAGTGCATGGTAAAATACGGTAAAGTCAGCTTGGTTTCATCAAGGGGTGGTCATGCCTGACAAATCTGTTAGAATTCTTTGAGGAGGTAACAAGCAGGTTAGACCAAGGAGAGCCAATGGATGTTATTTACCTGGACTTTCAGAAGTCCTTTGACAAGGTGCCGCACAGGAGGCTGCTGAGTTAGATAAGGGCCCATGGTGTTAGAGGCAAGGTACTAGCATGGATAGAAGATTGGCTGTATGGCAGAAAGCAGAGAGTGAGGATAAAGGGGTCTTTCTCAGGATGGCAGCTGGTGACAAGTGGTGTTCCACAAGGATCAGTGTTGAGACAACAACTTTTCACTTTATACATTCATGATCTAGATGAAAGAATTGAGTGCATTCTGGCTAGGTTTGCAGATGATAGAAGGATAGGTGGAGGGACAGATAGTATCGAGGAGGCAGGGAGGCTGCAGGATTTAGACAAGTTAGAAAAGTGGGCAAAAAAGTGGCAGATGAAATATAGTATGGGAAAATGTGAGGTCATGCACATTGGTAGGAAGAATAGAAGTACGGACTATTTTCTAAATAGGGAGTAAATTCAAAAATCTGATGTGCAAAGGGACTTGGAAGTCCTAGTCCAGTATTATCTTAAGGTAAACTTACAGATTGAGTTGGTAGTTAAGAAGGTAAATACAATGTTGGCATTTATTTTGAGAGGACTAGAATATAAAAGCAGGGATGTACTTATAAGGCTTTATGAAGCACTGGTCAGACCACATTTAGAGTACTGTGAATAATTTTTGGCCCCACATCTCACAAAGAATGTACTGGCCCTGCAGTGGGTCCAGAGGAGGTTCACGAGAATGATCCCATGAATGAAAGGCTAAACAATCTGAGGAACATTTTGCGGTCTCTGGGTCATCCATTTTGGTAGGAATAACAGCAAAATGGACTATGTTTTAAATGGTAAAAAATTGCAGCACGCTGCTGTGCAAAGGGACTTGGGTGTCCTTGTGCATGAATCACTGAAGGTGGGATTGCAGGTGCAGCAGGTAATTAAAAAGGCAAATGGAATTTTGTCTACCATTGCTCGAGGGATGGAGTTTAAAAACAGGGAGGCTATGCTGCAGCTGTATAGGGTCCTGGTGAGGCCACACCTGGAGTACTGTATGCAGTTTTGGTCTCCTTACTTGAGAAGAGATATACTAGCACTGGAGGGGGTGCAGAGGAGATTCACTCGGTTGATTCCAGAGTTGAGAGGGATGGATTATGAGGAGAGACTGAGTAGACTGGGATTATACTCATTGGAATTCAGAAGAATGAGGGGAGATCTTATAGAAACATATAAGATTATGAAGGGAATAGATAAGGTGGAGGCAGAGAGGTTGTTTCCACTAGCAGGTGAAACTAGGACTAGAGGGCATCGCCTCAAAATAAAGGGAAGCAGATGTAGGACTGAGGTCAGGAGGAACTTCTTCACCCAAAGGGTTGTGAATCTGTGGAATTCCCTGCCCAGTGA
Source organism: Rhincodon typus (assembly GCF_021869965.1). NCBI lineage: Eukaryota > Metazoa > Chordata > Chondrichthyes > Orectolobiformes > Rhincodontidae > Rhincodon > Rhincodon typus. The sequence continues at coordinate 31,140,746 of NC_063343.1, forward strand.
AGTGGTTGAAGCTACCTCGCTGAATGTTTTTAAGGCAAGGCTAGATAAACTTTTGAACAGTAAAGGAATTAAGGGTTATGGTGAGTGGGCGGGTAAGTGGAGCTAAGTCTCAAAAAGATCAGCCATGATCTTATTAAATGGCGGGGCAGGCTCGAGGGGCCAGATGGCCTACTCCTGCTCCTAGTTCTTATGTTCTTGTGTTCTTATACTCGATGGAGTTTAGAAGGATGAGGGGGTGGGGGGTCTATTTGAAACTTACAGAATACTAAATGGCCTGGACAGAGTGGACTTTGGGTAGATGTTTCCATCGGCAGGAGAGATTAGGATCTGAGGGAACAGCTTAGAGTAAAGGGAAGACCCTTTAGAACGGAGATAAGAAGAAACTTCTTCAGTGAGAGAGTGGTGAATCTATGGAATTCATTGCCACAGAAGGCTGTGGAAGCCAGGTCACTGAGGATTGAATGATGGAGCAGACTCGATGGGTCAAATAGCCTAATTTCTGTCCTCGGTCTTATATGTCTCCTATCTCAATCTCATCCAGGAACAGTATATCAGGCATTTCCACTTTACTAAGGAGGTGATCGCTGAAATTGCCTCCTGTTGTAGAACAAACAGCAGTCTCAAATCTGGATGAAGGAAATATTGACCACAGCTGTAAACTGACAATGTTGTGGACTTAAAGGAATCTGGCTCTTTCTAGGCTGAATTTGTGAAATTTGCACATCCCCCAGACTGTCATTCATTGTAGCTTTAGGGAGATCACTGAAACTCCACATGAAAGGACAACATAAAACACCTCATTTTATTATGCTGTGAAAACCAGTGGAGAAAGCTTGTGGCTTTGCAGTGTGCCATTCATTGATACACATCACATTTTGTGTGAGCCACAAACAACTCTGTAATTTACCACAATTGCAGAAATTCCATTGCATTAACATTGAACTGGTTTGTAACCATAGTCATGCAGGTCACTGCTCAGTATCCTGGCAACAGCCCCGATACCTTCAGTTTGCAACAGCTTATTGTATCATCTGCATTAAGGCATTACAATAAACCAGAAGGTAGCTATTGACTGATAACAGTTATCCACTGAACACATTGTATCTGACTGCGATGCACAGTCCATTCATGTGAGGCTAAACTGCCTACAATGAAATTTGAGCTCCACTAAATGTGATTGAGCAAAGCATTGGAGTACTTAATCAATACCTTCAATGCCTGCACTGCTCAAGCAGAATACATGTCACCACTTATCCAGGTTTACTGTATGTTGTACAAACCTTTCCAAAATGTAGATGGTAACCTGCTTACAATGAGTTAAAGGAGTAAATAACTAGCACCAACCTGGTGATCTACACATAATCAAATCATCAGCATGTGATGCCATAAGCACAGTCCAATTTCCCATTCAACCTACAATCCCATAGCTTGCTTTGTCTCTGTCACTGATTATCTTAGCTATAATACAAAAAGAAAAGCCACAAATCAGACTTATAAATGAAATCACCTCTGAGCCAAGAGGCCTTGGTCCAAGCCCCACCTACTCCAGAGGTGTGTTAATAACATGTCGGAACAAGTTGATTAAAAAAAGTGGGGGAAGGATGATCATGCTTGCAAGGCTACTGGGAAGAATTATTGCATAAGGTGCATAGGGAGTTATCCCACGTTGTGAGACAACTCAGTTGCCCTCATTGGGAAGTGGACCTCCTGATGTGATTCGGGCCATATTGGCAGCGTCCAGTGCATCACTGCTTCTTTAACACAAGCGATTCAGGACAAAGTATGTACACATTTTACCTTTTACAGATGATGATATCAGAACCAGAGTTACATTTTAAAAAAAAGTCACCATTTTATTTCTCAGAAGAAGCAAATGAAAATCAATTGCAATCATGAGGAATTGTGAATACAGCCGATTCTTGTCAGCCAACCATGTGAGTGAAAACTTAATATTTGCAGAAAATGTCCCTGGGCAGCTTAGTCATTCTCGAAGCAGGAGGCCTGTCTTCTTCATCTCTTTGTCATGAAATACTGATAATCTGACCCTGTCATGCTGTGATACATATGTTTGCTCCTCTAACATAGGGATGAGGTGTGTCATGGAGTACTGAGAATTCTATGAACTTTTATTACATCTCTTGCTATACATAAATATTCACTACAATCACAGGCATTTGCCTGACTGGACAATAGCTAAACAATTCAGATGTATTGTAACATGCTTCCCTCAATGTATCATGCTGCAAGAGAACAGAGCTCTGATGGAAACTGAGAATATTGTACCATTAACTCAAATGAAGTGGCATGCTGAAAACATAATGAGCATATCCCTTAAAAGTATTTTGTTTTTCTGTTGTGAGACATAACACAACTCTCTTTGAAGGTTATTGTAGCCCATCTGAAAATCCTTGCCCTTATCTTTCTCCTCAGAGGGCTTCCTCTTGCTACAGCACCTCCACTTCCACCAACAACCACTCCACCCCACCCTACTCCACCTTACCTTTGGTGATTGAGATTTTGGAGGGTGAAGCACACTGAAGTGATATGAGATATTCTGTTTGAGCTACACTGCACCACCTGTCTGGTGTAAGTATCAAACCTCTCATCTGCATCTGATCTACTATAACCCTGGTTGAAGCATAGTATCTGTCATCTGTGGCTATTGGAGGATCTCTTGAAGGTTTCATCCAAAAACTATACCTGTACGTGCTGAGCACTTGTAAAAGTGTCTTGATAGTGGTTGAAATGTAAAGTTATGGCAGCTTCTTGGATATTTAATGCAGACCTACATTATGTGGATGTTATATTTACAGGTGGACTTCTTTTTTGTTGACAAAGACTGTTGGTTTATGATAGGCTGCTCAAATTGCCATGTAAGTACAATTGATTTCACCCTGAACCTGCAGAAAACCAGCAATGGCAGCTAATACTCTAACTGCATCGAGTGAAAAAGAGATGAATATCTCTTGTGACAGTGTTGTGACAGTGAAATACCACATACAATTTTAAGAGTTGATGTCTGTGAAACGCAGTTCAGTATGCAAATATGACAGCTGTAAAATGTTGTCTTCCAGTTCTAAATATAGGATGTCTAGGTCAAATGGAAAGCTCAGCCACCAATTTTAAGTGCCTTTCTCTAACTACATTTGCTTAGCTGACATGATGCGTAGGCAAATAGTGTGCACAATGTTATCATCATGATTGCTTGAGGCTATGATTCTTAATGTGCATTCTTGAACAATGAATGACTAGCCAAAAGTGTGCAAATTTAAGCCAAATGGGTTAATTACTTAATCAGTGAAGGCATGATAATTGCAATTGCTCCTAACCTCAATTTACAAATGCTTTACTCCAAATTAAAAAGCAAAATACTCTAGTCACATTGTATGGGGAGTCAGCCATCCTGTAAGTTATTGCGTAATTGACTTTTGATCTGGCATGGTCAGTTTGAAACTCATTTCAGTGGAACTGACTTGCAGGTTCCACTTGTGAAAGTTATGATTCTGACATAGTCTGGTGCTGACCAGTGACATGTAACTCCCTTGACTGCTCAATGCTCCGACCATGACATGACACCTGCCTCTTGTTCTGTACTAAAAATCACTATGAAATTCACAGGTATTCCAAGGTATACCACACAGCCTCCAAGTAAACACAACTTGAGTGACTACAGCAAAATCAAGCTAACAGTTATAAGATGCATTGAATGCAGATGCAAGAGATGTAAGCATGTGTCCCTGCACACAAAATGAACTGGCGGAAGCATGAAAATCACAGATGTCCTGAGCTCCAGTGTAAAATCTTTAAAGGCTGAAGTGATATGTGAGTTAGTCTGAGAGCTGGTATGATGATGTGATGAGGCAAATAGTTTGCTGATACATGAATGAAAGTTCGAGGAAGATGGTGGTCATGCGGTATGCAGGGACAGATTTGTGAAGAACAGTTGGATTGTGGCCAGGACAAGCATTTAGTGAGCTGCAGTTGCTAGGTACCCATTTGATTTATTTGTCAAGAATTTGTTGCTTTTCTACTCCGAGTAGGAAAGGAGAATTGGAAGTAGTGCATAAATAAGGCTTGTTGGTATATTAATGGGATAGAAATGCACATAAATAATACCATTCTCACTCAATAGCAAAATGCTGAAATCATCACTTATAGCTTGAAGGGAAAATGGAAATTGTTTTCTTCAACATCAAAATTCTGATCATTTCATTCTCTTTCTATTTTTCCAACTGTGTTGCCATTGTTCTTGTCACACCTGGGAAGGTAAATTCTGCCTTAGTCTTTAATTTTGAATGTATTTCACAGCTTAAAAAATCTTTTCTTCCAGATGTCGAATCACCTGTTCTGGTTGGTCTGTTTCCAACACTAAGTAATTTTGAAAATATTATTCCTTCTTCCATTTCTTCTAATTGTCTTACTTTAAAATAGTTTTGAATCTGCAGCATGCCTGTTGCTTTCTCTTGTTTTAAATTAATGCTGTTTAAATCTGTTGCCTAGAAGTTTCTTCAGATGATTAATAGAAACATTGCAGTGTTTAAATTCCATTTTATAGTGACACAGCATGATATTCTTCCAGTATATCACAGTTCTTCCAATTTTAAATTTTGTTAAATGGAAAAATATATTGTATAGCTTCTCTCAAGCCTTAATTGTATTTAAATAGCAATACTGTATCTCTAATATAACAAGACAAATGACAAAACCTCCCAGTCGTGAACCACTTCAACTCCCCCTCCCGCTCCCTGGACGACATGTCTATCCTGTGCCTCCTGCAGTGTCACAATGATGCCACCCGGAAACTGGAGGAACAGCACCTCATATTCCATCTTGGAACCCTATAACCCAATGGCCTCAATGTGGACTTTACGAACTTCAAATTCTCCCCACTCTGACCTCATCACAAGACCAGACCCCCTCTTGTCCCCGCCTCCTTGACCTGTCCATCTTCTCTCCCACCTATCTGCTCCTCCCATCTCACCGACCAACTCTCACTTCCTACCTACACTCACCTATTAGCTTCATCCCCGCCTCGTTGACCTGTCCATCTTCCCTCCCACCTACCTGCCCCTCCCTCCTCACTGACCAACCCCCATCCCAACTCCCTACCTACGCTCACCTGCACTAGCTTCATCCCTGCCTCCTTGACCTGGCCGTCTTTTCTCTACCTATCCGCTCCACTATCCATCTTCTATCACCGCCTCCCCCTCTCTCTATTAATTTCAGAACCCCCTTCCCCTCCACCATTTCTGAAGAAGAGTCTAGACCTGAAACGTCAGCTTTCCCACTCCTCTGATGCTGCCTGGCCTGCTGTGTTCATCCAGCTTCACCTTGTTATCTCAGATTCTCCAGCACCGGCTGTTCCTACTAATATGGTGGTTCCCATTTTCCAGAAAGTTTACCTAGCTTCTGCAGCCAAGCTTCAGACTTCCCATTTCATGATAGGCAAGACAAAATGCATGTTCCCTTGCATGTTTTTTTTTTAGGTAATCGCCTGTGGCTTAATCAACATTTGGCTACAAATCATCTTGATCTTCTAAAGTCTTATGTTTTCTTCCATTAGAGTCTTTCTTCACAACCTTTAATTTTGCTTTTTTGTTGCCTTAAATATGCTCCACAAATTTCTGATATTGCAGCCTCAGTATTAATTACTGCCTTCACTCTGTCTTATTGTAGCTGAATCACATGGATCCTACTCATGATGGTGGCAATGCTCCTTTTGAAGGCTGAGTACTGCCTTTTACATTCTATACTTCCCAGCCTGATCATCGCACTATCGTTGTAAAGTTTTCCTCCTTTCCTCATGGATCTCTAACTTTACAGCCAGAGCTCCCAAACATTCCCACAAAAATTTCCTCCCTATGAACTCCATTTCTTAGCATTGCGCCTACCTTTTACTCTCTTCCTAGCCTGTATTGTTTCTTGTGTATCTATTCCCAGTTCTGAGGTAAAGATTTTCTTCTTAAGTGTTGTTTTCACCCTGATGTTGCTCATATCAGAGTTGCTGACTCTTGTTGCTTTCGGTGTTTCTGCTGATGACAGACAGTGTGCATCTTCTAAACTTGAGAATGATCCTAAAGTGAAGTGAACTTCAACATTAGCTTTGTCAGAACCACTACCTCATGCAACATTAATTTGCCATTTGCTTCCCCATTCTGAAAGTTAATTAATGACTCCCTGTAATTTGCTAGAGTCCTCCTTAGTATTGACTGTCACTTCAATTTGATGTCAACTGCAAGTTTAGAAATTGTGTTTTAAAAGAGAAAAATATTTATTGCACTTACCCAGTCGAAGAAAATAATTAAAACACTCTAATTTTCACACACACACTTGACAGCCTCTCTCTTTCTGTTTTCCTCTTCTGTTCACATGCATCACAGAACAGGCAACTGGAGTGGGATTGAGAGTTTGTACATCTCTTTATCCACTTCATATGTCCAAATTAATACAAAGGTAGTTGATTCTACCATGCTTATCTTTGTTCCTTTTTCCTTCCACAACACATTAACTGATTTTCATATTTCTTTCATAACATCCTTTCACAATTTAGCAACTGTCTCACAATTCTTTAATTCTCAGTCCTGATTTTTCCGTACTGAGATTTTCATATCTCAGTAATCCCTACTATGTCTGGCTTCTCCTAATGAAAGATTGCCTCCAGTTCTCTGAATTTACTATTTACTATGGACACATAGCTGTACAGATATTTAAGCTAATTTTTAATAGGATTCTCCCCACTTTATGTTTAGTCATTCTTTTACATTCTAAGTCTATAACTCTTCTAATTCTGTAGCCTTGACAATTCTTCCTGACTTTTTATGTGCCTATGTTCTGTCGCTGTGATCCACTTACATTTAAGATATATGCAAGACCTGTAGATTCTTCCCATCTTCACTATGTTTAGAAATATTAAATATACTAAGAAGGCTCTTCTCCTGGTATCATTAGTGCTCATTAAATGTTGGCCTTGATCATTATAATGCAGAGAAACCAGATCAAAGCTATACCTCATTATTCTAACTATTTTCCTGTTAGATTCAATTATCCAGTTTATTACACTTCCAACACTGTGCCCAAATCATATTTTAAGCTTGTCAAATAATTCCCAGAAGAAACATTGACAACACATTTAAACAAGACATTGTCTATCTTTGTTCATTGTCTACCCAGTTTTTTTCTCTCCATAGAAATACATAAAAGCACATTAGTAAGCTATTAATTAGATGAACAGCTGTGGTTTCTAGAATATCAATTTTATGGTACCAGATGTTGCTAGCTATGACAAGGCAACACTTTAACATATCTCAGCCTTAATTGATTAAAGTGGGCTTAGGATGAATACCTCATACTCATTTCCATGTCACATTTGCAAGACAACCCTGAATGAGATGATTAAATGTTAACACACTTGTATATGTGATGTCAGTGCCTATGCTTGAAAAGTACTTCATTGTCTGTAAAGTGCTTTTGGCCATCCCAAGATCACAAAAGGTGTTACACAAATACAACATATGTAACTCCCTTAAAGCACTTTATTTTCGCCTGAGACCAAGAGTACTATTGTTCAATCATGGGTATTTCTATACTTTATCATACAAAGTACATAATTCTATGGAGTGCATAATGGTCAATTATTCTATTGCATCAATTCTTGTTTTTCCAGCAGTGAAAGTACATTGTTCACATTGAATTACTGATTTGTGTGCTGCAGTAGCTGTGACAGATCTGAGTAGCAATATGATCCAGAAGTAGCCTGCACATGAAAACAATAAATCTCCAAAGCAGCTGCACAGGAAGATTGTGCAATATTCTGAAGAAACAACTATTGGCACCAGTTTTTCTTGTTTTTGACTAAAGTTACAGCAGTCGATCAGGAGAATTTGTGTAGTTGTACCCGGCAACAAAACTTTCTTGACGTTTTTGGGTAAATGATGTGTATTGTCTACTACTGCAAATATCAACTCATTTACAATTTTGATTTGTTATTTGGCAAACTCCCAATATTAATATTCCAATATTAGCGGCAGCACAGTGACTCAGTGGTTAGCACTGCTGCCTCAGAGCACCATGGATCCAGGTTCGATTCCACCCTCGGGTAACTGTCTGTGTGGAGTTTGCACATTCTCCCCGTGTCTGCATGGGTTTCCTCCAGATGCTCCGGTTTCCTCCCACAGTCCAAAGATGTACAGGCTAGGTGGACTGGCCATGTTAAATTACCCCGTAGTGTATAGGGGGATGGGTGTGGGTAGGATGCTGTGAGGGTTGGTGTGGACGTGTTGGGCTGAAGGGCCTGTTTCCACACTGTAGGGATTCTATGATTCTATGAACTTTGCTTTGAAGGAAAATCCAGCAGTCATGCATTGAAGAAAGACAACAAGTGATTAAGACAAACTGCATTTCTTTCACAGGTTCTGATGGAAGTTAGAAAATGATATTAACAGATGTCAGAGGCCCAAGATCATCTTTTTGCATCAGAAAGTGCTGAAGTGCAGATCTGGCAGCATCTACGGAGAGAAAAAACACAGATGATCCTCTATGCACAGATACTGCAAGACCTGCTGAGTTTCTCCAGCACTTCCTATTTTTCAGATTTGCAGCACTCACAGTTCTTTGTTTATTATATTTTTGTTTTTACATATTGCAGTGAAGAAGTTAAAGAAAATGTAGTTATTTTTATTTGATTGGCTGCTGGCAATATTTTGCATTATAACAGTTTTTCTCATAATCATATTTCATGAATCTTAAGGTGGCATTGTAAAATTATTTATAATAATTCCTGTTCATATTAATCACATTTTGAAAACCGTATAACTTCATAAAGAAAGGAAGGCTTAGTATTCAAAGCATGGATTTGCAATTCTTTTTAAGTGAAAATGAGCAGCCATAATTACTGAAGTGCATAGTACTTTCCAATGTGCTTCTTAAGAGGAATACAGACAAGTGTGATAGCTATAAATGAAGCTGGCATTAAGATGGTGATGTATGTCATGACGATAATAACAATCATAACCCTGTAATCATTATAGCAAGCCACAAACTGTTTCTTGTAAACAGATTTGCAAAACTGACATGCACTGCCTTTTCCTTTATTGATTTCATGATTGAATCTGGCACTTTGAAAATTAAACATAAGATGGACCAATGAACGCATTTTTATAACTGATTGTGCAGGTGAAGTGGCTGGTGAGGGAAGGATGTATCTGTTTGTTTAAAGCCATCCCGTGACAAATAGTCAATTCCTTCTTAGAACTTCACTGCTGAAAACCACAGACTCCAGTAATGTTTTCCCATGGATCATTATTAAGTTGAAGGATGGGATTTTGATGGTTTATATGAGGCAGACAAACAGCATTATAGATTGGCTTTGTGTTTAAAGTTTCCAAAAACAAACTCATTCATGACTATGTCCACAGTAAATACTTACGTGAGTTGCAGTTTAACATTATTTTTACTGGTTTATTAAATAAGAATTAAAAAATGTGAATTATTTTGCATGCTAATCTTCTCACACTGTCACTCTTTCCCAAGTAGGCATAACATAGCTATACATAACTATACAAACCATAAAAATGAAAAATAAATTAAAACTGAAAGGCACACATCATATTTCTTAAATATTGCAATTAATTTAAATAAACACCAATTTCATAAAAGTGTACTTTTCTGTGCATTTTGATTAGCATTTCTTCCTGCTGATTCAAATATGAAAATTTTAGGAGCAGGAAGGTTGGTCTGCTGTGTTCATCCAGCTCTACACCTTGTTGTCTCAGATTCTCCAGCATCTGCATTTCCTACTATCTCTGAAAATTTTAGATTGTGTTTGTTAATTTCCTCATGAACATCAATGCATGCAGGAACATATTGACTGAAGGAAGGTTTTGGAGGCAAAATTTCTACAACTGTTTAAGAAAGAAGGGGGCAGGATGGATAATGTGGAAAATCTTCCTTCAAATATTAGTTCAGTTCATACACCTTATTTCTACAAAATGCCAACAATATTATAGGAAAATTTGACATTAACTCATTCAAATTATGTGACTTAATTTAACATAATAAAAGAAACTAGTAACTAATCACCATGTACTTGAGATAATGGTCCTTCAATTATTTCTGGAGTAGCTAATATGACATTTAAACAGTATGAGGTAGTTTTTCAAAGTTGAGAAGCATTGGAAATAAAATAGATTTCAGAAAATTTGAAAACAGTGATGTAGTTGTTGAAGGCCCTGCCCCAAAAGTGAAACAGATTGAGTGGAGATATAAGACACACCAACCACAAGAGAGGATGGGAATTGTTGTGTAGAGATTCAGAAGAGTATGAACCAAAGTTGGAGGAAACCGTTGAAGAGTTGGAACATTAGAACATGGATTTTAAAGGGAACGGGAAACAAGGGAAGACAAACAACTAAGGCAGCATCAGTTTTATATTTTGGTGGACATAACAGGATGAATTAGTTTGTTTGAGGTTGAGTTGATGATCCAGTGAGGAGTTTTATAGAAACATTGAATGAAGTGGGAATGTTTACACCAGCAAGTGGATAAGGAGAAGGCCTGAACAAATAAACATTGACCATTCTTTTCTTTAAGTGTTTGTCTCTCTTAATCTAGCTTTAATCTATTTTGAAAGGATGGGGTTCCTTAGCAATATAGGACTGAGTAGTACATGATCTCTTTCTAACGTTTTTGCTATTGTCGCATTGCCACAACATATATTTAAATAGTGCCTTTACCTTCATGAGTTGTGTCAAGGACTCAAAAACAAAATGCCATGCTCCCCTTCCTTCACCACAACTCACCTTTTCTGCTTTTAGATACCCAAAAGCTGTCACTTGGCCAGCAAGTACAACTTCATGAGGAAAAATAAAAGCTGCTATGGAAATCTAGGTAAGAAACATAATGACTTCATCTGACATTCGCAGCTACCTTGAAAGGTCGCATGAAGTTCGGATCTAAATGAGGTGGGTCAATGGGCATGAGTGAGCAGCAGCTCTAGAGAGAGAGATAGTTGGTGGGCAAGATCCATGGAGGATGTAGTTATAGAAAAATTCTGTTACTGGACTCAGATGATGATGTCAGTGGAATAGCTTATAGAAGAATACCTATGAGCTTGCTTATCGAAATGCTTAGAGCTTTGGCACGTGTACCAGTTGGCCTGTTGTCAAGGACAATGGAAGAGTTCAGCACCAACATATCACAGGACATCACATTGACCTTGGCCCCTATCCTTCCCAACATAGAAGTGGTGAATAGCCATGCAAATACCTGTGGACCCAGTAATGATGCGGCAGCTATTTGTTGATGTCTTAGATGCCACGACAGAATGGATAGAAACCACCAAACATCTCAATGTATCACTAGACATTTAGACAAAGGCTCTGATAACCATGCTAGTTGTTGTGCAGGCTCAGACTACTGCCAGATCACAGTCGCTACAGATCTTAGTGCTGAAAGAAGATGCAGGCTTAATACAGCAGTCCACCAATCAGTTATTCAATGGGTTTCTAGGATTGATGAAGGATCAACATGAGGGAGTATAATAGTTCTGTGGAGCACAGCACCACTGTTCTTTCTCAGGTTGACATTACGGCCAGTATACCAGATACCTACAGTCCATATTGCAATGGTGCAGTTAGAAATTGGGCCCTTAAGGCACAGAGCTGCTTGAAGGTGTCTTGCAAGGCCATCTGCAATCTCTTCCATAAAAAGTCACCAGCCCTTCCTTCCATCATGCTGCAACCAAAGTCATAGCACTATGCAGCAGAAATAGGCCAGCCAAAGGCAGATACTGAAGGAAAATTAATGAGTAAATAGCTCAATTCAGTTTTGTATCTATTGTGGTTAGTACTGTTGCCTCACAGCATCAGGGACCTGGGCTTAACTCCACCCTCGGGCAACTGTCTGTGTGGAGTTTGTACATTCTCCCCGTGTCTGTGTGGTTTTCCTCCGGGTGCTCTGATTCTTCCCATAGTCCAAAGATATACAGGTTAGGTGGACTGGCCATGCTAAATTGCCCATCGTGTCCAGCGATATGCAGGCTGGGCAGATGAGCGATGGGAATTGCAGGGTTACAGAGATAGGGTAGGCGGGTGGGTCTGGGTGGGATACTCTTCGGACGGTCAATGTGGACTCGATGGGCCATATTTCTTGTTTACACTCTGAGGGACTCTACGATGCAATGATTCTTTGGAATGTATCATTGGATATAATTCTGAGTTGCCCTTACTTGCAGCTTTTATTGCAGGGAAATATCGTAATCGTTGTCACTGATGAATGGGAAGGTAGAGAATTGAGAACAATGGTGATGAAGAAATGACATCCTAAGGGAACTGGAGTGTCAGGAAGCATTTATGAACAACTTGTTTGGAGTGATTAGATTCCAGATGGCTCTTTGCTGCCACTCCCACTTCAAGGTCACATTCATCTGCCCAGCATCAATGACTGTCCTGTCATAATAGCAAGCTATTGAAAGATGCAGCAGGCCATAAGGAAGTGAGAGACTTTCAGCAAACTTCTCCTGAGTGATCCAATCAGCAGAAGAGTTGCTCGAGATCATCATTGATCTAGTCCTGGTGGCAACTTAGCTTTCGTTGTGTGTTCATTGTCCTTCGAGGATAAAGTGGCAAAAGGGAATCATCAGCCATGTGTAAAATCTAACCATGACACTATAAATTTGAATTTATAAACTACTCTGTAATCTTAGGAAATTAACAATAAAATCTATTTGTCAGAACTTATTTGGTCTTTCACTGAAGTTATAATTGGCAAGTGGGACAAATGCATGAAAAGACAAATGCATGAAAATTTCCTCCACTGTTTTTGTCAATGTTTATTAACTTCTAATTTTGTTTGCAAACTTAAAAATAGAATTCAGTATCCTATATGTGACTATTTTAAAGCAAGCTTCAGCAGATGGTCTTCACTCTGAAGTTAGATATGAATGTGGAAATTATTGATTGGTTCAGCTCACATCTGCAGTGAGGGAGATACTCAAATGCATTTTACAAGATGCTATCAGTGTTTATTTCAAGAACATTGACACCATAAGGAATGAATCAGTATTCATTTGAAGCAAAAGATCATATCTGAAATGGTGAATATTTTGAAGGAAAAAGGATGGAAATTGAGTTGAATATAATTTATTTAGATTTTTAGAAGGTGAGTTGGTAAAGTTCCATATGTTGGGAGGATTAACTTCATTTGCCTCAGAAACAGATGTGAGCATAGTGATTTGTGATTAATCCACCCATGTTATCTACAATTAAGGTGGTACTCTGACTTCATGCTCTCTTCTGTTTTAAAGAATTTCAGCATCCTGTCATTGTTAACTGAGCTATTGATTTACTCTGGGAAGGGCAAATATCATAAGCACCAGCTAATGTTAACCTACACTTTTTAAAGTTAGTCTTGTGTTGGAAATGTACTGTGGTTGCTGCAGGAACTAGTAAGTATGCATTAGGTAATACTGGCCCCTGAAACATTGAGAAATGGCACTACATGGGAGACATTGGCTCAAAATTTTCAATATTAAATGAAATATTAAATGGAAAGTAGGACAAATATCCTATATCCACAAGTGTCCAGATTTCTCTTTGGACGCATAATCAAAGACAATCAAAGCAAAAAACTTTGGAGGACAATGCAAAGTGTGTTACCTGAGGATCTAAATGCTTTGGCGCTAAGAACTCAAAAGCTTCACATGAGTTGTTAAAGTCAGTGATTGCATTTTCAATGCCATATCTTGCAAAACCACTAAACACATAATACTCTATTGCTCACCTGTCAACAATCTCAATCAGTCAGGACCAGCTATTTGAAATTCATGAGTTCTACCAAACACTCACTGCTGTGAACCCCTCACCCATATCTCACAGATTATACACACTGCCAGCTATTCAACCATAGTGGTTACTTCAGCCATTGCATACCACTTACTGACATACTTCTCACTCTCTTACTGGCCAAGGTAGTGCACAATCACAGGCAATAGGAGCTAACCAGTGAAGAACAGGCATAACTGCAGATCTTGAACTCTGCAGGAGATGGTGCTGGCTGTTATTGGAATGCCCACAAATGGTACTGGTGAGCAGAGGGGGTTGAAAGCATTGGAGTTATCAGTATTCTTATACATAACCCTCCTTTGCATGTCCTACATCTGCCACAATCTTCTGATTTAAGATCTGTTGATGGTGGAATGACCTTTAATTTCTGTTTCCCATCACACATCCCTACCATTTTGTTTTACTGCTTTCAGATGCCCAAATTGTGCAACCTGATCAGGTACTGGAGGTTTTGCAAAAGAAAAAAGGTTGGCAAAGAAGCAGCATTTCCACCTGTTTTCATATTTGTAGCCATTAACTTAGATACTGTAATAGTTTATATCTTCTGTCCTTCAGAAGAAGTATAGAACTTTCCTGTGATGTTACATTCAGATAGTTAATATCCTGAGGCACTTTCATATGTTTATCTGTCTCAATGCAGCTTTGACAATAATAAGTTGTGTTTTGTTATTTTAGATACCCAAAGCTGCTTAACAAGGGTACTATAAATCAAACTTTGGTATTAAGTCGCGGAGGAATATATCAGGTGGAAACTTCAGGGCTCATGACAAGTTTTTAAAATAGCATGCAGAGGACCTAATATGGGAGAAGCAAAAATTCAGCTTCTTTTCAGTGGGTTAAAGCTTTAGTATGAATTCTTAGAACATTTCAAGCTGTTTGGCTTTACCAAACTTGATGGTCGTGAACTCTTTTGCATTCATTAGCATTTTACTCATGAACACCATGACCTATTCAAGTTATTTTCAAATTAGCAATCTTGTTGGACAAAAATAGGAAATAAATGTGTACTATATATAAATGCGGTGCATACCTAATGGGGTAGAGTTTTTCCCTCAACCTCCAGTCAGTAAAGAATACCTCCTCAGCATTTTGCTCCTTCATAACCATGCCATTTCTTTTAGAAAATGCTTGCAATGAAGCATGGCCAGGTCAAACAGCGCATGAGAAGTCTCAGACATAACGTGATCCAGTTTGCCATTCTTAAAAACTTACAGTACAAGCAGTGAAGCCAGATTAGGTCAATAAGCCTTCTCAAGCAAGGCAGCCATTGACTGATGCCAGTAAAATTGGATTAGTCCAGGCCAACTGAGCTTAATTCAGCAGGGGACTCTATTCAAAAAGGGACTGAACTCTTAAAGGAAAGGAATGGTAAAGAATCGAACTGAAGGATGTGGTTGTCGTCGATAATGGAAGGACTCCAGGAAAAGGAGGGAGCAAACTGGGGTGCAGTGGGGAGAATCACAGTGGTAGGAGCGAGTGGGACAAAGAAGGCTAGGAGCTGTATGTTTAAGGTGAGGAATACAATGTAGTAATTGTGCTGTGGAGGTAGAAAAAGCAGGTGAACTAAATAAAGGGCTGTGTAAGGCTAGGTCTGGACCTGGGGATCTGGGTGGGAGTGGAATCAGGGTAAAGATCAGAAATGTCAAAGCAGGTAGTGAAAGGATAATTAGTTATGAATAGGTATTCCAAAAGGGCAGAGGGAACAGTAATTCACATAAACTGGTTTGTAAACAGTGCTTTACAGAGCATGCACAGAACAAACAGGAGGGGCCCAAATCTTAGCACATGCGTGAATAAACCCAACTGAGGGATTTGAAGCAGATCCCCTTACCAATCAAAGACCCATCTATCTCTGTCTTAAATACACTCAATAACTGGTCCTCCACAGCACACTGCGGCAATGAGTTCTACAGATTCACCACCCCTGGCTAAAGAAATTCCTCCTCACCTCAGTTCTAAATGGTGATCTCTTCAATCTGAGATAGTGCCTGTGGGTCTTAGTCTCTCCTACTAACAGAAACATTTCCATGTCCACTGCTCAATTGCTCCTCATCTGATGAGCCACTCATTCCCAGGATCATTCTTTTATAAATCCTCCAACACATCCTTCTTTACATACAGGGCCCAAAACTGCTCACAATATTACAGATGGGGTTTGACCAGAGGCTTATATACAGCTTCTTGAAATGAATACAAACATTGCATTTGCCTTCCTAATTGCCAACTGAACCTGCATGTTAACCTGAAGAGAATCCTGAACCAGGACTCCCAAGCCCCTTTATGTTTCAGATTTCTGAAGCCTTGCCCCATTTAGAAAATAGTCTATGCCTCTATTCTTCCCACCAAAGTGCAGAACCTCAACATTTCCCACTCTGTATTTCATCTGCCAACGCTTTGCCCACTCTCCTAATCTGTCCAATCCCTTCTGCAGCCTCCCCACTTCCTCATCACCACCTGTCATCTGAAAACTTAGCAACCATCTCCTCACTTCCTTTATCCAGACTGTTAATGTGTGATGTGAATAGTTGTGGTCCCAACACAATCTCTGTGGAACTCCACTAATCACCAGCTGCCATTCTGACAAAGATGCCATTATCCTTACTCTCTGCCAGTCAGCCAATCCTCTATCCATGCCAGTACCTTGCCCATGACACCATGGGCTCTCATTTTATCTAGCAGCCTCCTGTGGGACACCACACCTTGCACTCACTCTACGACTGCACCCACCTCTCACCAAGGCTCATGCACTACCAGTCTCAGTATTGCCTGCAACATCCTAACTCACCTGGTGTCACACACCTCACCCCCTGACGCCACCAATCCTGCATTCTCTCTCTCTCTCTCTTTCTCTCTCTCTGTCTGCATTAAATGGCACATAAGTACAGAAGTAATATAAGACTGGTATCTCTGGCTCAGGTTGCAAAGTGCAAAAAGTTGAGGCATGCAGGGATGTTGCGGGCATCCAGGCAGGCTCAGAGTAAGTAAGCAATAAAACAGCAAGTGATCGATCCAAAGATACAGTCTGCTCTAGTCCATGAGCTGGGTGTGTGTCTCTGCATTCAGTTTCCTTGTAACTGAATTACAATGACAGTCATCAGTGCAGTCCGAGGTGCAACACTAAAGTGCAGCAGTGTCCAGCATATGGATCAGAGATGTACTATAGGTTCTTAGAAGCTGGCACATATCGAATGCCAGTGTCTGCAGTCATGGGCTGCATGTGGCTGGTGCCCATGGAGCAAGCCCTGAGATATTGGTGCCTGTTGCCCAACAGAGGGATCCTTTTGAGTAAGTGGAGTGCTGAATCCACCAAGTACCTGATCTGCTTTCCATGTCGAATTTTCTCGATCTCTAACTTGTTTGGTAAGACAGGAGGCTGAATGCTAATGAGGTGAGTTGGAGCATCAACAAGGCATTTAACAAGCAATAATCACCCTTAATTAGAAAGTCACAGCTGTGAAAAACTCACCCGGCCGCTTGTGAAAAGCACATAACATGCAGAGACTTCGAAATAGCCGTCGTCAGACCTTTTGTCCGATTTTGCCACAAATCTCACCATAGCTCATGTCATTCACACTGCAATAACAATCCACCCACATTTTCTGTTTTAGCAGACTATTTGGCATGGCTTAGCTGAGATCAAATTCAGCCCATCAATATTAAACTACAAGGGCCTGGAGGCTTAGAAATCAAAGGACAGATTACTACAAGTCTTCACTCAGAGAAGGGAACTATTGTAAGTATTGAGCTGAATTTTCCCATTTGCAGTTAAAGTGTGCAAGTGATGATGTCTGATCCACCATAGCTTGGGACAAACTTTTTCACATGTTATTCATATTTTTACCTCATTAATTATACAACTGAATTGGCAATTGACAGTGAATCGCATGGTAACTGAGGTGGAAGTGCTTGCCATTGGCTGGATTCTCTGGCTTAAATGCCTCTGGTACCATATTTAAACTCCTGTTGCACATCACTTCGGACACCGCAAGCCAGGAACTGCCTCTCAATGTCGCAGAGGAAGTGAAACCAAATTGCACATTTCCTGGACAGGGATGTAGAAGACTGTCCTTTTCTCTACTGACTGACTAAGGAGACTATGCCAACAGGCCCAGCAAGCCTGGACACAAATAACAACATGGGTTGCTGTTGTGTCCTGTGTCAAAAAGAACACCCAGGCATATTGCACAGAGGTCAATGATTTCCTGTGCTTTACAACAGTAAATGTCACCATCTTCTCTCTGCTACCTCACACCCACAAACCAGCAGTCATTCCAACTTTTCCACTGCACACCCTTCTCAATAAGCCCAGAACTCTCTGTATCACATGTACAAGTCAACTCAATGGTTCTCCAACGCCTCAATATCGCAAATTATTAAGCCTTTCTGCCCCCGATGCTTCCTACTCATTTACCAGGGATACCTTACCACCATTCCTGCTCATTCACGATCAACACATGGTCTTTCATTAATTTCCATCATACTCAGTCCCTTAGAGATAGCAAGAACTGCAGATGCTGAAGTCAGAGATAACACAGTGTGGAGCTGGAGGAACACGCAGGTCAGTCAGCATCAGAAGAGCAGGAAAATTTCTCGAAGCAGGGTCCCGACCCAAGACGTCAACTTTCATACTCAGTCCTTTCCTTTACACATTTCAGGAAAAGAAGCAATTCAAACCTTAGCTGGCTGCTCCAAGACAGGTGGGAACGTATGTCAGCAGACATTAGGCTCCTCGCTCCCTATGAGGAGAATGGTAAGGCCACTCACGTAGTACAGAAAGACACTAATTAACGACCAACTCAGTGAGGTCCATTTGCTACACTGCACTGTTCTCCTGCTATCACCAGCACTGACTCACTCTTAATCTGCACAATCTCTCATGAATCTTTTTTCAACTAATTTCTTCTCTTCTCTCATTTTGACATGAGAGACACTCAGTGAACCTCAACAGAGAAAGCAATGTTTAATGGCCTCAACTACTCCTCTGTCTTTGAAAGGAAGTCACTGAACTCAGGGGATGCATGAGCAAGGCACCCTCTTCGAACACAGAGACTTTCAACTCAGTGGATACTCTGTGTGGATCAGATTCAGGAACACAATCTCGTGAGCACATGACTGGTAGATCTCTACAGCTGGTTGAGTAAAAATGACCCAAATCTCGAGCACTCAGAGGACTGCCAGAGAATAGGCACACACTCAACATCAGGATTGAAGTAATCCCTTGTTCTTGGCCATTAATGACTTATTCAATTTGCTGAGACTGGCATGGGAACATAACCAATTTTACCCTCAATAAACTGAAACAAATGATCAAGGAGCCCATCAATATTATCAATTTGTGCTAGCTGCATTATGCATATGCCCACTCGCCTCCATGTATGTGGCAACACATGTCCATGAGAACACTCTGTGGCTGTGGGATATGCACTCAGACCTGCACTTAATGGTTTTACCATGGTTACTCAGCATCAATGGCAAGATTGAGAGGGAGACAAGGTACACACTCAAGGCGCTGGTCAGCCTCATACCCTCCCATGTAGAGATCAGAAATATTATTACTTGTTTGAAGATGTGTTCCAGATATCCCAGTCCCCTTTACATAGAACATAGAACATAGAACATTACAGCGCAGTACAGGCCCTTTGGCCCTCGATGTTGCGCCGACCTGTGAAACCAATCTGAAGCCCATCTAACCTAAACTATTCCATTATCATCCATATGTTTATCCAATGACCATTTAAATGCCCTTAAAGTTGGCGAGTCTACTATTTTTGCAGGCAGGACATTCCACGCCCTTACCACGCTCTGAGTAAAGAACCTACCTCTGACATCTGTCCTATATCTATCACCCCTCAATTTAAAGCTATGTCCCCTCGTGCTAGCCATCACCATCTGAGGAAAAAGGCTCCCACTGTCCACCCTATCTAATCCTCTGATCATCTTGTATGTCTCTATTAAGTCACCTCTTAACCTTCTTCTCTCTAACGAAAACAGCCTCAAGACCCTCAGCCTTTCCTCATAAGACCTTCCCTCCATACCAGGCAACATTCTGGTAAATCTCCTCTGCACCCTTTCCAATACTTCCACATCGTTCCTATAATACGGTGATCAGAACTGTGCGCAATACTCCAAGTGCGGCCGCACCAGAGTTTTGTACAGCTGCAACATGACCCCATGGCTCCGAAACTCAATCCCTCTACCAATAAAACCTAACATACTGTACGCCTTCATAACAACGCTATCAACCTGGATGGCAACTTTCAGTGATCTATGCACATGGACACCAAGATCTTTCTGCTCATCCACACTACCAAGAATCTTACCATTAGCCCAGTACTCTGTATTCCTGTTACTCCTTCCAAAGTGAATCACCTCACACTTTTCCGCATTAAACTCCATTTGCCACCTCTCAGCCCAGCTCTGCAGCTTATCTATGTCCCTCTGTAACCTGCAACATCCTTCCGCACTATCCACAACTCCACCAACTTCGGTGTCATCCGCAAATTTACTAACCCATCCTTCTACGCCCTCCTCCAGGTCATTTATAAAAATGACAAACAGCAGTGGCCCCAAAACAGATCCTTGAGGTACACCACTAGTAACTGAACTCCAGGATGAACATTTCCCATCAACCATCACCCTCTGTCTTCTTACAGCTAGCCAATTTCTGATCCAAACCGCTAAATCACCCTCAATCCCATGCCTCCGTATTTTCTGCAATGGCCTACCATGGGGAACCCTATCAAATGCTTTACTGAAACCCATATACACCACATCAACTGCTTTACCCTCATCCACCTGTTTGGTCACCTTCTCAAAGAACTCAATAAGATTTGTGAGGCATGACCTACCCTTCACAAAACCGTGTTGACTATCCCTAATCAAATTATTCCTTTCTAGATGATTATAAATCCTATCTCTTATAATCCTTTCCAACACTTTACCCACAACCGACGTAAGGCTCACTGGTCTATAATTACCAGGGTTGTCTCTACTCCCCTCCTTGAACAAGGGGACAACATCTGCTATTCTCCAGTCTTCTGGCACTATTCCTGTCGACAATGACGACATAAAGATCAAAGCCAAAGGCTCTGCAATCTCCTCTCGAGCTTCCCAGAGAATCCTAGGATAAATCCCATCCGGCCCAGGGGACTTATCTATTTTCACACCTTCCAGAATTGCTAACACCTCCTCCTTATGAACCTCAATCCCCTCTAGTCTAATAGACTGTATCTCAGTATTCTCCTCGACAACATTGTCTTTTTCCTGTGTGAATACTGACGAAAAATATTCATTTAGCACCTCTCCTATCTCTTTGGACTCCACGCACAACTTCCCACTACTGTCCTTGACCGGCCCTAATCTTACTCTAGCCATTCTTTTATTCCTGACATACCTATAGAAAGCTTCTCTATGTGGTCCCACCCTACTGTCTGCAATTGCCCCATATCACAGTGACTATTCCCTTATAGACTCAGTACAATGAAAACCATCCCTGGTCTTGAGTTGCCTTCTTTTCCCAGAACTTAATGGATTATCCTACCTTAAGGCCCCTGACCATCATTGGCCAAATCTGAGGACTAACTTTGGCACTTCTCCAGGACCAGCTTGGCAGGAAGCATCGACTATTCACAAACACCCCCTCCTCTGATTTAAGTCTTAATAACACTCCAAATGACCTAACTATACTCTCTGGATTTCTTACACTTGACCTGCAGGACTGACTGTGGCCCAGCCCTACACTGCAAGGATATAAATCCCCAGACTCTGGTAGCATCAGTGCCTGACTGACTGTGGCCAACACCCTGAATTATAATTGGACAAGCTTATTGACCCATTTCTGAAGAAGAGCCCAGACCTGAAACATCAGCTTTCCTGCTCCTCTGATGCTGCCTGGCCTGCTGCGTTCATCCAGCTCCACACCTTGTTACCTCAGACTTCAGCATCGGCAGTTCCTACTATCTCTTATTGACTCACTGCTGTGGTCTCTCCCTCCTGACTGTAGCCTCTTTTCACTTTATACTCAATCAAGTATAAATATATTTAATATTTAAATATAAAGCTTCCCTTTGACTTTCACACATTGCCTGGAAGCACATGCAATGAGTTTTCTTTGTAAATTTTGGATACATGCTGCAGGTTTGACATTGACATAGCACAGTGCTGTACAATAACATATCCACCCTTGCCTGACAGAAAGATTGACTGTTTAGTACTCCCCAGTGTCACAAGTTGCCCATCTCTCCCTCTGTTCTAAAAATAATGCAAACCAAAGAGGCTGGCATCCTTTAACTGTGTCCGAAGAAAACAATATGAAACAGGCAAGGCTAGAAATTTCTAAACAGGCACTAAGTTGATTGAGTGGAAAAATCAAACTAAGATCCATCAGATGAGTGTGTTTGTGTCAAAGCAAATGCATCACGTATAGACACATGCCTGTCTTGGTACACAAAATGACTTCACAGAAACTTGCAAGTCATAGGTGTCCCTGAGCTCCAGAGCAGTGGTGGTGGCTGTGGTTAGGCTGATACTTTTGAGGAGTCTGGCAATATAGAATGCAGAGATATCAGAAGAAGCACTTGTGTGATGGCGAAGATGTACATTAGGCAAGCTACGGCCACTGTTGATTTATCTTTCACAAATTTGCATTGTTTAATTTCTTGGCGAAAGGGAGGACAATACCACCTGCATGTGTTAAAACTAAAAGTGGATGCACTGGAGGTAGGTTGGGTCAGGCATGACTTTTTTTATTTACTTCTACCTTTCTACCTGCCCAAACCTCTCTCTTACCCTTAGAGTTAAATTTTCCAAAACAGTCTCATCACAAATTTGTTTAATTTGCCGATTAAACTGATCTAGAAGTAATTGTGTACACAACCATGATTATACAACAGCAAATCAACATAAATTTCAACTGACAATTTTTTTTTTTATGAACAAAAGCAAAATACTGCTTAATAAAAGTAAAATAGAAGTGTCCTGTTTGCATAGATCTAGCAGCAAGTAAATTGAATGAGACAATTTGACTCATGTGATGCCATCTCTAAGCAGTGTGAGATGACAACCAGTGGGATAAACAAGATGTCAGTTTATATTGTATAATGGTAGCATCTCAACCCTCAAGGGATTGTGCCTGAATGTATACTGTGCCTTGGTAATCACCACAATGCAAGTCTCTGGAGGCTGTGGAAAAGAGAGAAATGATGTTAATTCTGGTGTACAAGGGAGGCAGCTGAACAAACAACTTGAGAATTTAAGTTTCTTCAGCTTCAATAAAAAAACTGAAGAAATGTTTGGAAATTAAATAATAATGGGATAGAGAATGTACATCTGTAGTAAATCAGAACAGCAGGACAAGAGGCCACTGGTTCAAGCTCTGAGACAAATATCAGGAAATATTTATCTACATAGACAATAAATAACAATGGGAAATGAACTGTCAATGAGATTAGCACATGGAACTGATTTCAGAAAGAGTTGGATACTGTACCATGAATATGTTGCGTGCTACTGTTCTGGAGCAATGGAAACAAATTAGCTTAAGGGCTTTCTTCATTGAAAACTCTGTTCTGATGTTTGATAAACTTCACTAATATCAAAGGGAAACATCAGTCTTACTTGAGTACAAGGACCCAGCCCAGACATTTATGAATTTGTCTTCTGTAAGCCTATACTGATGTATAACTAGAAGAGGTTACATTGGACAATATATCATTTGAAATGTCTATAATGACCCCAATCATTGCATTATTGAGTTCCTGAATTGTCAAGACAAGTATAGAGTAGACAGGAAATTGCCTCTCACACAATACAAAAATAAACAGTAGATATATAGTAAACAAGAAGTGACTCCAGATCAATAATCTATTTCTCACTAAGCCGTCGGGTGACCTGAGTATATGGTGTATATAGTTATTACAGTTCATTAAATTTATATATGAAGCAGGACATCTGTATCATGTGGAATCAGTACTGTGTTTTCTGGATCTTAACTAAATAGCAAATATATTACTTGAAATTCTACTCAAAAAGCCTTCACAATGTACAATAAGGGCTTACTGTAACTACTGTACCCATTTTCTTTAGTATTATCTTCACATTGGCTTTTATCCTTTTTGAGGACAGTAAGGAAATAGTAGAAGCATTCCCAGGCTGATTATCAGCCCATTGAGCTACACCATGTACTCTACTGCCATAGTAAACAGGTCCTGGTGGAGGCTTGAAGCAAGTGCTCTGGTCCAAATGCAGTGACCCTACCAGTTAATAGCGAGAGTTCCTATACCAGGCCCAATTACAAATGCTTCTAATGCAATACAATGTACATGTACATGAAGTCATTTTAATAGAAGCAGCCATTTTTCTGAAAATATTTCATAGACATTGAAAGTAAAGCTACTGAATAAAAGATTCCAAATATTGATGTTAAACTACCATCTGTGTACTGGTTCATATTTTCATTTTTTTGTTTAGAAAATTATTGTAGACAATGGTCACTATTTCTAATATCACAAGCTGCATATGATCAATAATGAAAACATCTTGTTTATTCTGTAAACAATGTCTATTTTATTTCTTTATGATGGCAAGAAAGAATAAGCAATCTCTTTCCAAATAATTATTAGCATGTGCCTAAAAAGAGGTGGGTAATGAGGTAGTTGATGCATTGGTATTAATTTTCCAAAATTCAATAATTCTGGAAAGGTTCTATGAGATTGGAAAGTAGAAAATGTGACCCTTGTATGCAAGAAGCGATGGAGGCAGAAAATTGAAATTCTTGGCCAATTAGCTTGATACATGTTGTGGGGAAGTTATCAAAATGGATTGTTAGATAAGTTATGACAAAGCACCTCGAAAAAAAATTAAGGTTACCAGAAAGAGTCAGCCAAAGAGAAATCATGATTATCCAATTGACTGCAGCTCTTTGAAAGTGTAACATGTACTGTGGATAAAGTGAAGCTAGATGATATACTATATTTGGTTTCCAGAAGACTTATGACAAGTTCCACCTAAAAGGTTATTGCACAAAGTAGAAACTCATGGTAATAGGCGTAACACATTAGGAAGGATAGAAGATTTACTGGCTGGCAGAAAATAGAGTCTATGCCTAATTTTTTTAGATTGGCCAGATGTGATGCATGGGATCCCACAGGAACGTTCAACATATATTTATTTATATCAATGACTTAGATTATTGGAGGCATGACAGCTAAATTTGCAGATGACATAAGGATTGGTAGGAAAGTATGTTGTGAAAGTGACATATCATGGATGCAGATGATTATGGATAGGTTAAGTAAGTGGGCAAAAATCTGGCAGGTAGAGAATAGCGTGAGAAAATGCAAAGTTTTTTATTTTTGCAGGAAGAATAAAGAAAAAAAGAACATCACTTAAAAAAGAATGACTGCAGAATTTCAAGTGCAGAGGCATTTAGGTGTTCTAGTGTTTGAATCACAAACAGGTAGTATGCAGGTACAACACATAATCAAGAAGTCCAATGGGATGCTATTCTTTACCACAGGAGAAATTGAACAAAAGATATTACAATTTATTTATCTCGAGTGTTGTTGAAACCGCATCCACATATTCTTTGGAGTCAGTTCAGAGGAGATTTACTAGATTAATACCTAAAATTAGTGAATTGTCTTATGAGGAAAGATTGAACAGGTGTGGCTTGTTTTCACTTTTATTTAGAAGACTGACAATTGATTTGATTAAAATTCGTAAGATCCTAATTGTTTTGACAAGGTGGATGTGAAAATGATGTTTCCTCATGTGGGTCAGTGCATAGCTGGGGAGCACTGTTTTGAAATAGGGGTCACTGTTTTAAGACAGAGGGGAAGGAATTTTGTTTTCTCTCAGAGGATTGTGTGACTTAGGAACTCTGGGATTATTGAATATTTTTTATGTTGGAGGCAGACAGATTTCTGTTTAGCAGGAGAATCAAATATTATCAAGGGTGTATAGAAATTGGGAGTTCAGAATCCCAACGTATCAGCCATAATGTTATTGAAAGGCGAAATAGACTTACATGGCTACTTCTATTTGAATTTTTGTGTGTATGTAGATTGTGACCAATTAAAACCTTCATTCCTTTCCTCAATGCATTGCGGGCCTACCTACAGCACGAGGACAGCAGCATTCAAGAAAGCAGCTCATCACCACCTTCACAAGGGTAACCAGAGATGGGCAATTAATGCTGCCCAGTCACTGAAGTCCATGTCCGACGAATGAATAAAAAATGAAATGATTTGCTACCTTTCCCCTATTTTCCTGAACCTCTTTGCCTGAGCACTCTTGTCAATATAAGTCTTGAAATTTTCAACTGACTTTCAGTGAAGTAAGTTTGGAGATTTCTGATAAATATGAAAATATGTTTGTTGATATTGCTTCCACCGTGGCTGAGTTTGAGTTTTAGGAAAATTGTTCCTCCACTCCGGATTCCCCTCACTAGAAACAACAGTTTTCTTGAATCTATCTGTTAAATTCTTTTATCACTTTAAATACCTTAGTTGGGTTAAACCTCAACATTCTACACACAAGGGAATACACGTTAACCTGAGCTTTTGTGAACTGCAAACATTCCTTTGAAAGCATGCTGAACTCTCCAAGGCTAATGTATCTTGTGAGATCTGGTGCTCAAAGCATCAGTACTCCAAATGGGGTCTGACCAAGGTTCTGTACGCTAAAGCATCACTACCTCAATTTTGTATTATAATCCCCTTGAGATAAAGGCCAGCATTCCATTAGCCTTTTTGATTGCTTTTTGTACCTGTGAACTATTTTTTTTAATGATTTGAGTTCATGGGCACCTAAACCCATTTGCTGCTCCACAGCTCCTAGTCTTTCACCACTAATAAATAATGATTTCTCTTTCTCATTTCCAGAGTGAGCAATCTCACACTTCCCACACTTTGGTTTTGCATATTTACTGGTCTAAATTTCTGGGCCTCTCTGGGGATGGGAAGGGAGGAGAGCAAAGCACAAAACTACTGGCACTGGCTGGTCTGCTGATTTCGTGAACCTGTTTCTATTCCACTATTTTTGCCACGATAAAATCAAAGCTGGAAGCGCAATTCACCACCAGAAAGCATGTTGCTAATTAGGGTTATTTACTGGGTAGCGAAAGGAGGTTGATTAGGATTTTCAATTTGGTCTCCAGTTCCTCAATCAGAGAGAGAACGTTAAACTGTCTGGAAGCATATGTCTAACAATAGGACATAGGAACCCAGTCAAGGGATACCCCTCCTCTTCCCCAAAACCTACTGGGTGTATTATAATTTTAAGTTTTAGGACTGAATCTTCAGGTCCCGTTAAATATGGAAATAAAGGCCAAGGAACTGAAAATATGATTTTGGGCAGTGTGTTAGCTTCGTGACACCATTCCCATTCCAGGCCTTATTCAGCCAGGCAGGAAGGGCAAGATTATGATCCTGTCTACTTTCTGATTAAGGCCAATTAAGATTCTTTTAGGCCTCACTAGGAGGACATTAACAAGTTGGGAGTTTCAAGTAGATTATACACAGAATCTGGAAGAGACTTGGAGAAGGGAGATGGGTATAGAGTGGGTAGCCAGTTACGGACACACAAAAAATCACTCAAGAGCTAAAAAGCTTTCAATGGTGGAGAGGAGATTGGGACATTGAGAAGTTCTGAAGAAGAGCCATATTGAAGTTGAAATGTTAACTCTGTTTCTCTCTCCACTGATGCTGCCAGACGAGCTGAGCCTCTTAAAGCACTTCCTATTTTTATTTCAGATTTTCAGCATCTGTAGTATTTTACTTTCACTGATCTGGGACATCAGGAAATAACTGACCTCAGTGCTGCATAGGTGACATAGACAATAGGTAGTGTGCACTGAAGCAGCACAGGGGATCATTACTTAATTGACATCAAAGGGACAAAGAAGCATTAAAAGGGGAGCCAAAGACAATTGAATCATCAGTTGAGTGCACATAAAGCTACAACTGGATAGGAGTGATATGACTGTCAGAATTTGGAATCAGTCATGATGAACAAAACACATGCTCCGCAGGAAAAATAGAGCCAAGGCAACAGGAGGACAGAAGGCAGGGAAAAGGGGAAGGAAAAACAAGGATATCACTGGATTGACATTTTTCTATTACTCTTCAATACAGACATTATACTTGCTCAGCGTATCACAAAGTGTTCATTTGGAAATCCCAAAACCCAAGGATAAGTCCAGATATTGTTCCATAACTGAAAGACCAGTGCTGTTCTTTTAGCAATTTGAGAGTATATTAAATTTATCTATCAGAAGCAAGGAAATACAGCTTTAACAACTGCTTGTGCAATGAGCCCCTTTTTGACCCTTTACTGAATTATATTGTAGTATATGTATGAAAGCAAACCCTTTATCTTTTCTCTGTCATTGGATTCGTATAATAATTTGTTTGAAAAAGCAGAATGCATTAAGTGGTCCATGATATGGATAGAAGAACAATATAGAATTAATACTGTTACTTATTATGAACTTTGCCAGTAAAACTAAACGTGTTCACAAACTTAGTTTTCTAGCTTAGTTGCTAGTTATATATTGAAACAGAATAAAACTGCAAGATTCCTATCTATTGATTATTTGTCTAACTATGCTATTTAATCTCAATTCTGTAATCAGAACAGTCAAGGAAGCAGTTAGATTGGTCAAAGGATTTTTTTCATAGCTTTCCGATATTCTGAACAAGAGACCTTAAAATACACAGGAGCAGAAGTAAAGTCATGTGTTGCAAAGTTAAATTATGAAAGAAAACTGGTACAAAATATAAAAATGGATAGCAAAACTTCTAAGATAACAAGGTGTAGAGCTGGATGAACACAGAAGGCCAAGCAGCATCAGAAGAGCAGGAAGGCTGACGTTTCAGGCCTAGACCCTTC
>NC_063343.1:31179472-31260859 GCF_021869965.1 Rhincodon typus
TGCCAGACCTGCTGAGCTTTTCCAGCAAATTTGTTTTTTCTTCCTGAATTATATCAACACTTTGTTTTGCAGATAACAAAACACTTGAAGCAAACACACAAGAAGGATTACAAGAACCAACAGATAAACCAGCAATAGCAAGCGGGAACTTTAGAATAAAAATGAACATTGACAAAACATAGTGACGCTCATCTCAAAAATCACCAAGAAATATTCATTTATTCACAGAAGGAAGAGAACTAGAAGAAGTCCAAGAATTCAAATATTTACAAAATATAATGATTGCACTTGAGAAATACAACAAATAAATAACTAAATAGAATAGGTCACATTTGGTGAAAACAGGCAGCTGCTTGCTTAAAAGCTAAACAATTCAAGAAGCAACTTTTAAAGAGCTTGAGTTGGCATGATGACTTATGTGGATGTGAGACTTGGACCTTATGGAAAGTTGAGGCCAGCTTGTTAAATAGCTTTGAAATGTGGGTTTAAAAGAAAATGGAAATGATCAACAGAACACAAAAAGTACCAAATGAAAAAAAAAAGATAAAAGTAACAAGTGTGACAGAGAGTAAAATAGCAAAAAAAATGCTGAATATTATTAGAATGAAGCCAAGAGACTGGGTATGGCACATCTTAAGAGGAAATAGACTTGTGTGTGATTTTATGGAGGGAAGATTTCAGGAAAAAGCAAGAAGAAAAAGAGGAAGAGAATATCAATGTTGGGAGCTTGAAAATTTGGAGACATTATTGACAATTGAAAAGGATGGTATAGGAGACAGAGAGTTGGAAGACTCCAATCAGCTAAGGGCCTGCCTTCAGGCAGAGCAGACACAATGATAATGATTATAGAGATTTACTGCAGAACTTGTCTTTGTACTACTGATGCACTTTCTTAGTTGTTTGGACTGACATGAGAATGCTTTGTAATATTTTTGGAGTTGTGCATGGTATAATTGTAGTCTGGACATTTAATACAGAATGAACTTAAGGCATAAGGTTCTAGACACACAACAGTTTGAAGATGGCCATCCCAGACTACACTGAAGCATGAAATGATTGTGTAATATAATATTAGCTTAGAACAGGAAGGCCCACAAAGTTGGAATAAAAGTCAACTCAGAGAAACTCTGCCATTAAGAACCTGCATTGAACAGTGAATTATCCTTCATCCACATAATTCGTCACTTCAGTACCTTCTTCACTGGTGATTAGTAATATGTATATTCTCATATATACCATTCATCCTTCCTGTTAGGTATGATTCCAACTTTTGCTGATTTTCCTCATTAATTCCATCAACTTTAACGTTCAGTAGTAATATCATCATTGCATCCCCACTATCAACATCCTGGCATGACCAATGATGGAAACTGGGCTTGCCATATACACATAATGACTATAAGAAGAGGTCAGAGGCTAGGAATACTGAGGTGAGTAACTCACCTCCTGACTCCCCAAAGCCTGTCCACTATCCACAAGGCACAAGTCAAGAATGGGATGGAATACTCCACACTTGTCTGGATGAGTGCAGCTCCAACAACACTCAAGAAGCTTGACCCAATCCAAGACAGAGCAGCCCGCTTGGCACCACATCAACAAATATTCAGTCATTGCATCACCAATCCTCAGAAGCAGCAGTGTGTACGATCTATAGGATGCACAGCAGAAATTCACCACGGCTCCTTAGACAGCACCTTCCAAACACACAGCCATCTCTATCTAGAAGGAGAAAGGCAGCTGATACATAGGAACATGACCACCTACAAGTTCCCCTCCAAGTCACATGTCATCCTGATTTGGAATTATATTGCCATTCTCCCAATGTGATTGGGTCAAAGATCCTGGAACTTTATTTCAAAAGATACAGTGGGTATCCCTATGCAACATACACTGCAGCAGTTGAATAAGGTAATTCACGATCACCTTTCAAGCAATTTAGGATGGGCAACAAGATGTTACTAGGGACCATAGTTTTTTCTGTACCTGGTGTCTACAACCATCTCTTTGTATAAGGTGGAATTAATTGAATTGGGAACCCAAGCAAGAGGCCAAAATGGATCATCCAATTAGCATTCCTGGCTTAAGATAGCTGCGAATTCTTCAACATTGTCCTTTTTCACAGTTGGGTTCCTGTATCATTAAGGATAAGGATGTTTTTGGAATCTTTTCCTCCAGTTAACTGTTTCATCATTAAGAATCATTAATTAATGACAAGAGATGGTCAGTCTGCAGAGATTTGATCTTATCCATCGATTATTTGCTTTAAGTGAAACAGGGGACAGTGTCTTATTGTACAAGTTGTGATTAACCTTTTCTTTGTTGAAAAAATTAGTTTGCAATTACATATTTTAAATGCTGTCCACAAAGTGAGAAATGAAGGCTGCACTACACTGTACACAGCTAGTAACTTGTGAAATGAAATAGTTCTGAATTGCAGATACTGAATTCAAAATAATTCATTCATTTTTTTTCGCTGCTACAACTTGGCGTTTATTTCTAATTATGGCAGATGCTTCTCCTTGTGGAATCTTCTTTCTACTTTTTAACCACTCTTCACACAATTGTAAAATCAATTTAATAGTATTTACACACCTAGAAAGAATGGCTTCCACCTGCTATCTCCTTACTTTTCTTTTGGCATTGCTATTTCATAATATTACACAGGCAAGTCATGTTTCTCCTGCTGAGAAGATTTCTTTATATTTGATTACATACAAATATATTTTTTTAGATTTTTTTTACTCAGCTGTTGTCTTCCTAGCAGTTTCCATAGTAAAACTGATCTGGGACAAAAATATTTCAACACATTTGGGAGAGGACATAGATGAGGTATAAATTAGTATTTTGCCAGAAAAGACGCTGTTGCTGAAGGCGGTGAATAAAAGAAGTGGTTGAGATATCGTATGGGCTAGGAAATGAAAAGGAGGATTTATTGAAAAAGCTGCTATGTTGAAATGTGATTAGTCACTCAGACCAAGTGGGATGAATTCAAGTACACCGAAGGATATAAATAATAATGCACTGGTCACAGTTGTTTTAAATGGATCGTGAGTGTTGCTGGCAAAGTCTGCATTTGGTGCTCATCGCAAATTGCCATTGAACTGATTGGCCATCTAGGCCATTTTACACAATGGTCAAGAACCAAACACATTGCTCTGAGTCTAGTCACTTGCAGACCAAATAAGGATGCCAGATTTCCCCCCCTAAATGTCATCTGTGACATTAGAGTTTTCAGGTCAATTAACAATTGTTACATGGGAAGTGATTGGAACAATGTCAGCCAAGTGGCTCTCATAGGAAATGAATTCTCTGATTGGGCTATTAACCTGGTCCAATCAGAGAGCCCTGGTAGACTGATATAAACAGGAGTGTCATGGGCTCTACTCACTCCAGGAGCCTGCTCTAAACTAGCTGGATTAGTGTCATATCCTATGCATGTGTAAATAAAAGGTGACTTGGACATGGGATACTGGCCTTCGTGGAGTTATAGGGTCATAAGCTCATTGACATGTATAGCATGGAAACAAACTCTTTGTCTATGCCGGCCAGATATCCTAAATTGATGTAGTCCAATTTGCCTGCATTTGGCCCATATCCCTCTAAACTCTTCCTATTCATATTCCCATCCATATGCCTTTTAAATGTTGCAATTGTACCAGCCTCCACCACTTCCTCTAGCAGCTCATTACATACATGGCCCATCTCTACATGAAAAAGTTGCCCATTAGATCCCTTTTAAATCTTTCCATTCTCACCTTAAACCTATGGCCTATAATTTTGGACTCCCCTAGCCTAGGGAAAAGACCTTGGTTATTCATCCAATTTCTGCCCCTCATGATATCATGAACTTCTATAAGGCTACCCCTTAGACTCCGATGCTCCAGAGAAAATAGCCCCAGCCTATTCTGCCTCTCCCAATAGCTCAAACCCTCCAACACTGGCAACATCCTTGTAAACCTTTTCTGAACTATTTCAAGTTCCACAACATCCTTCCTATAGCAGGGAAACCAGAACTGCTTGCAGTATTGCAAAAGTGGCCTAACCAATGTCCTGTACAGATACAAAATGACCTCCCAACTCCTATACTTAATGCGCTGGCCATGAAGACAAGCATACCAAATGCCTCCTTCACTATCCTGTTTACCTGTCACTCTACTTCCAAGGAACTATGCACCTGTACCCCAAACCTTCTTTGTTCAGCAACACTCCACAGGACTTTACCATTAAGTGTACAAGTGCTGCCCTAATTTACCTTTCCAAAATGCAGCACCTCACATTTTTCTAAACTAAAGTCTAACTGCCACTCCCTGGCCCACCTGCCCATCTGAACAAGGTCCAATTGTACTCTGAGGTAACCTTCTTCGCTGTCAACTACATTACCAATCATCTGCAAACTGACCATTCCTCCTATGTTCACATCCAAATCATTTATATAAATGACAAAAAGGAATGGAACCAGCAGCGATCCTTGTGGCACACCACTGATCACAGGCCTCCAGTCTGAAAAGCAACCCTTCATCACCACCCTCTGTCTCGTACCTTCAAGAAGTTCTATATCCAAATGGCTAGTTCTCCCTGTATTCCACGTGATCTAACCTTGCTAACCAGTCTACCAAGTGAAACCTTGTGAATGCCTTACTGAAGTCCATACAGATCATGTCCACCTCTCTGCCTTCACCAATCTTCTTTATAATTTCTTCAAAAAACTCAATTAAGTTCGTGGGACATGATTTCCCATGTACAAAAGCCATGTTGACTATCCCTAATCAGTCCTGGCCTTTCCAAATACATGTAAACCTTGTCCGTCAGGATCCCCTCTAAAAAACTTGCCCATCACTTATGTCAGGCTCACTGGTCTGTAGTTCCCTGGCTTTTCCTTACCACCTTCCTTAAGTAGTGGCACTACATTATCCAACTTCCAGTCTTCCAGCACCTTAATTGTGCTATCGAGGATACAAATATCTCAGCTAGGAGCCTAGCAATCACTTCCCTAGCTTCCTAAAAGTTCTAGGGTACACATGTTTTGGTCCCAGGGATTTATCCACCTTTATGTGTTTTAAGATGTCCTGCACCTCCTCCACTATAATGTGGACCACTATAATATGGAAAGTTATTTCAACATGGTTGCTTTTAGACAATCTCTTCAAATTCCAGATTTTAAAGAATTCAAATTTCCACTATCTGCTATGACAGGATTCAAACCCATATTCTTAAAGCATTTGTCCTGAACCCTGAATTACAACTCAAATGATATTCTACCACCTTCCCTCCTTAGACAAGGGGATTTCCAGAGAACTGGAGAGCTGCAAATCTTATGCCTTTGTCCAAAAAAGTGCACACAATTTTTTTTCCCTTTTATTATTTCCTAGAATATCAGAATCACTGGTTCAACTGGTATTTGTTGCCTATCCTTAATTATCCTTGAACTGAGCAACTTGCTGGACGTAGAGCCATTAAGAGTATGCCTCATTGCTGTGGGCCTGGAGCGACATATGAGCCAGAAGAGAAAGTGACTGCATGCTTCCCTTCTCTTAAGGACTTTAACAAAACAGATAGGTTTTTATGACAATTAAAATGTGCTGAATCTTAGCAGAAATTGATTAAATGTTATATTTGGTGAGTTTCATGGAGGGTTTCCCTCTGCAAGGTCTGGCAGATTTCCTAGTTCTGTAATTTGAATCTTACCTCATTTTTTAAAAGATTCATTCATGGGTTGAGGCTATCGCTGGCTGGCTAGCATTGATTGCTTTAGCTATGCGCCATGCCCCCATGGAGGTCTGTTTGTAATGTTCTCTCAATGGCCATAGTGGAAGTGCCCACTCCAACCTGCACCCCGCCCATCCCCCAATCATTGCCAGGATTCCAGACATCACTGTTATTTATAATATGTGCACACAGTATACTGGTATCCAGTTTGCTCCCCCTAATTTATTTTTCCTGTTTTGCGGACCTCCGAGGTACATTTTTAGCAGCGGCTTCTTCTTCAACGTGTCAGCATGTCAATCAATTCTGAGCGATTCTTCCAAGTAGCTGTGTAACCACATGTCCCTATGCTTGGAGAGAACGTTGATACAGAGCTTCCTTGTTTCTGGTAACAGGAGTAGGCCATTCAGCCCCTTGAACCTGCTCCATCATTCAATAGGATCACAGCTAATCCAACATTCCTCATATTCACTTTCCTGTGTTTTCCACACAACCTTTGGTTCCTCTATTGACCAAGAATATATCTATCTCAGTCTTAAATAGACACAAGGACCCTGCCTCCCACAACTTTCTATGGCAAGGAGTTCCAAAGACTCACAACCATCTGAGAAAAGAGATTCCTCTTCATCTCAGTCTTAAATTGGTGCCCTTTTATTCTGAGACTGTGCCCTCCAGTCTTAGAATCTCCGATTAGGGGAAACATCCTCTCAGCATTTATCGTATAAAGTCCCTTAAGAATCCTATATGTTTCAATGAGATCACCTCATTCTTCTAAACTCCAGTGAGTTCAGTTCCAACCTGTTTAGTCTTTGCCCATAAGACAATCCGTCAGTATGGGGATCATCCTAGTGAATCATCTCTGAGCTGCCTCTAATGAAACTTAACTAAAGGGACCAAAACTGCTCACAATATTCCAGATGTGGTTTCACCAGCATCTTTGACAGTTCAGCACGACTTCCCTACTCTTATGCTCCAACCCCCTTGAAATAAGTGCCAATATTCCATTTGCCTTCCTGATTACCTGCTGTACCTGTGTGCTAGCTTTCTGTGTTTCATGCACAAATGCCTCACCTACACCAGCACTAACAGCTATGCCAGCCATTTTCATCTCAGTTAATCCCTCCCTTTATCTCATTCCAGGAGAAAAACATCCATAATAGAGCAAGGAGAGCCAAGACAGTTTGTGGGATGACTGATGTTTGGGCTTCTTAACCTGTTGTGAACCTAGTTGCTCTTAGAGAAGAAATTAAGTGATTTGATAGAGGGTTTGAATCATGAACGGCCTAGGCTGAGTAAATAGAGAAAAACTGTTTCTCTTGGTAGAAAGAACAGGAAACAGAGAATAAAAATTTAGTATGATTCACAGAAGAAGCAATGGTAACATATAGTAAAATGCTTTTCTGCATTATGTGGTTAGGATCTGAATGCATTGCCTGAGATTGTGGTGGAGGCAGATTCAATCCCTTTTTTCATAGGGATTTAGGTAAGCACCTGAAGTGGAAGAATTTGCAGGACCATGGGAGAGCATTTGTGGAGAGGAACAAGCTGATTTTCTCTTACAGAGAGCTTGACTTTTGTGATTCTTTGTCAACTAATTGAAAGACTCAACATAGACCAAAACAGCCCTGAACTCTAGTGTCAAATTGTTTGTTTGGTCGTGGATGATCATCAAACCAATAAAGATTTTCATATCTTTCTGTACTCTACTGCATTCAGAACCCTTCAAAGGTGCTCACTTCATTGCTGTAGCGTCATGTGTCAACTGAAGGTTAGTGAAAAACGATGCAGATTTCCAACATTATATTGTCAATTACAGTTACAAGACAAGTTGTATTGGACTCAGTATTGTTTCCCATTCTATAGATGCCGCTAGATCTGCTACATGTCTCAAGCACTTTCTGTTTGATTACACTATTGATATTGAACACTGGGTTCTTGGTTAGAGCTGATCCATAAGTTCTTATATATATCCCATGGTTTGAAATTGTGCAGGGAAGTTCTGGAGTTTGTCTTAAATAAGAAAGTAAATTTAACTCTCATTTAACATTCTGCCAATGAACTAAAAGTTCATTGCCCTTTGTTACCAACCCAACATAAATGGAAAGGTTCTACTTGCATGCAACATAAAAGACAACTGCCTTCCCTTTTCTGATACATTCATGCAAAACTCAGAACTGCTATTTCCATAATTCTATAGTCAAATGCACAATTCTTCATTACCACCATTTGTACATTGTGTGTAAGACCAACTATAATAGTTGGTTTCAAGATTTTATCTGAAATATTAAAAAGTGTCTCATGTAATTCATAAATCTCAAACATTTTATTTCATTGCACCTAAACTACCCGATGCAAATCATATTTCAGATTACAAAGTTTGGAAGTGTAATGGTGTATCAATTTGTCACTGAACAATCCAGACCAAGAGCACGCTTTTTTAAAAATAGATCAGAAATTCAGTTGATAAGTTAATACAAAGCAATTTGTTTTGAGATAATAAATAGGATCAATGCTGCTCGCCATATTCTTACACTGGTAAATAAAAGCATAAATCAGTTTCTGTAATCCTACTGCAATGTAGAGTGTCACTAATTCCCTTGTCATTTCTCCTCATTATTTCAACACAAATCAATATCTTCAGCAGAGAATGGATACAAATGAGCCTTGACCTTCTTCTAGTTTCTGACCTAATTTTCCAATTTTACACCATAAAATTAATTGTGTTTTGATTGAGGCATTATCGTAGAAAAACACTCATAGATAAAGGTAATAGCTTAATCTGCTTTCCAGTGTTATATTTGATTGTTTCTAAGATTTACCTTTCCTCTTGCTGAATTGCCTAATTCTTCATTGCTGTTTTACTTGACCTTAAGCGTGCTACTTATAGAGCAGTAAAATCAACCAGCTGCTGCAGGTTCATCAAAAGAGCTGGGAAAACTGAAGGACCACTCATTCCACAAAATTTTCGATTCATACACTTGTGATTACATTTGTGCTTCATAAGTTTGATGAAAGTGCAATGGCAGAGATACAATCAGCTTTTTGCATATCTTTTTCCCTATGCTATAAGGATTGATTATGAATATCGCACTTCTGCAATTCCTTTATAACTGCTCTTTTTGTGTTTCAACTGATTAATCACCAGAAGCTTTGATTGTTTTTGTCTTTGATACTTCTTCCTTTAAAGTTGATTAAATTATCTATTTCCATATTTACTCTTGAATCTATCCTCTTAAATTAGCTGCTATTCCCAGTAGAGAGACTCACAAGCATTTTCTGTGCAAATAACAGTGTCATTGCAATGACAAACTGCAGGAGATGCAGACCTGCCACATCACAGAACTGGTTAGAGAAACTTGATTTTTCAAAAAAAAACTAGGACTTCTGATTGTTCATAGACTTTCCCAGAGTTTTGATTATGCAAACTTCAGCAGTTGTGGCTGCAGTTAGGCTCAAGTTCATTTAACGACCTTTTTCTCAAACGCTGATCTGTATTATGAGACTTGTTCTGGTGTAACTCGTCTTTGTTAAAAAAAATCCTTGGATATTTATAATGGATCATTAAAATGACCTTGATTACAGCTCTCTCTGTTAAATATAATGATCCATCAAACATAGAGTTGTTAAATTTGGCCAGACATATTCTAAGAGATGTCATTGAAAGTGTTATCAGAAAAAACTACTCTTCATGACTTAGAGTCATAGAGATGTCTAGCATGGAAACAGGCCCTTTGGTTTAATTCTTCAATGACGGCCAGATATTCTAAATTAATCTAGTGCCACTTGCCAGCATTTGGCCTATATCTCTCTAAACCCTTCCTATTCATGTACCCATCCAAATGTCTTCTAAATGTTGTAATTGTATCAGCCTCTGCCACCTCCTTTAGCAGCTCATTCCATACACGCACCACCCTCTGCATGAAAAAGTTACCCCTTAGGTCCCTTTTAAATGTTTCCCCTCTTATCTTAAACCTATGCGCTCTAGTTTTAGACTCCCCTACCCTGGAGAAAATAAGGAGTGTTGGCAACATAAAGTCACCATAGTGCTATCGGACAATAGGGTCTCTCTTCATTAGAGATAGATAACTAGTGGTATTTCACCTACAGATCACCACACTGAAATAACTTCACAGAGTATCCCATCACCAAGTCAGCCTTTATTAACATGTGCATTGTACTTGATAGTGATCCAGCTTCCTCAAAACCAGCTCCCAGTGTGAACAAAACCTCTGATGCTCTTGTTTATATCTGTCAGCCAGGGCTCACTTATTGGACCAGGTTAACAGCCCCAATCAGGGAACTCATATTCTATGAGGTCCACCTGGCTGACCTTCTTACAACAACTACACACATGCCAGGTGAGGGGAAAAGTTGAGAAAGAGATTCCTTCATCACAACCTCAGAAACGTAGAAACTGTACCCACTGTTGGCATTATTGTCTGTTGCAAACCAGCCACCCAGCCACCCAGCAAACTGAGCTAAGTAACACCATTAAGAAGACATTTGACAACCAACTGCCCACATGCCTATAATGGGAGCCTTGATGGACTATGAAAAACATGTGGTTATAATGGTATGGGTGCTGGGGAAGAAGGATGCTTCAATGGTACATATACTCCTCTGATTTTAACAGATCAAAGAATCTACTCATACCAGATAGGAGAGAATCAAGATTCCACTGAATGCCAGAGAACAAAAATAATCCAATCCCATCCCATCCCCTGCACTTGCCAAACACTCTTGGATTAATGCTTCCTGCTCACACCTGATCCCTCAATGAAATTCAAAATAATCCAATCACAGCTTTCCAAAACTGGAGACAACTGGAGTCCTAGACAACAAGGTGCAGAGCTGGATGAACACAGCAGGCTAAGCAGCATCATAGGAGCAGAAAGGCTGATGTTTCAGGCCTAGACCCTTCATCAGAAATGGAGTCCTCCTGGCTTTTATTCTGACTCAATGCTTTAATTTGTTTGGGTGTGTTCTGTTCTGGATATGCTGTCACTGCACGACATTGCTTTGTGATGGCTGTTGCAGTTTACTCCCTATTGTAGTGGCTGCTGATGATAAAATATTGGACTAATTTGTTTAAAATATTGTTTTAAAATCTCCCAGAATACTTTATTTGGTCCCCAGACGATTTACACCAATTTTAGTAGGTTCTCTGTCATTCTGTGAAGTTTAGCCACTCTAATATAATAGTTGGAGATAGAGTCATAGAGTCATATGACACGGAAACAGATCCTTCAGTCCAATCAGTCCATGCTGACCATAATCCCAATCTAAACTGGTCCCACCTACCTACACCTGGCTCTTTTCCCTCGAAACATTTCTTATTCATGTACTTATCTAAATGCCTTTTAGGCTTTATAACTGTTGCCCCATCCACCACTTCCTCTGGAAGTTCATTCCACACACGAACCACTCTCTGTGTAAATAAAAAAATCCCTCTTATGTCTTTTTAATATCTTTCTCCTCTCACCTTAAAAATATTCCCCTTAGTCTTGAAATTCCCCACCTCGGGAAAAGACACCTGCCATTCACCTTATCCATACCCCTCATTATTTTATAAACCTCTAAAAGGTCATCCCTCAAACTCCTATGCTCCAGTGAAAAAAAGTCCTAGCCTATGCAGCCTCTCTTTATCAACCAAACCCTCCATGCCTGGCAACATCCTGGTATATCTCTTCTGAACCCTCTCCTGCTTAATAATATCCTTTCTATAACAGGGTGACCAGAACTGGGACACAGTACTCTTGAAGAGGCCTCACCAATGTCCTGTACAACATCAACATAACCTCCCAACTCTTATATTCAAAGGTCTGAGCAAGGAAGGCAAGCATGCTACACACCTTCTTAACTATCTTATCTATATGTGATGCAAACTTCAAAGAATTATGTACCTGAACCCCTAGGTCTCTCTGTTCTACAATATTGCCCAAGGCCCTACTTTTAATTGTATAAGTCTTATCTTTGTTTGTTTTACCAATATGTAATACCTCACATTTATCCAAATTAAACTCCATTTTCACTCTTCAGCCCATTGACCCAGTTGATCAAGATCTCTTTGTAATCTCAGATAACCTTATTCACTGTCCACTATACCACCAATCTTGGTGTCATCCACAAACTTACTAACCATACTTTCTATATTCTCATCTAAAGCATTTACATAAATGACAAACAAAAGAGGACCCCTGTGGAAAACTGCTGGTCACAGGTCTCCAGCCCGAGAAACAAGCCTCTACCATTACTCTCTGTCTCCTGTCATTAAGCCAATTTTTGTATCCAACTGGCAACTCACCCTAAATCCCATGAGATCTAACGTCATTAATCAGTCTACCATGTGGAACCTTGTCAAAGGCTTTAGTAAAATCCAAGTAAACAATGTCTATCGCTCTGCACTCTTCAATCTTCTTGGTTACTTCGTCAAAAAACTCAATCAAGTTTGTGAGACATGATTTTCCTTGCACAAAGCCATGCTGACTATCACTCATCATTTCTTGCCTCTCCAAATGCATTTAAATCCTATCTTTCAGAATCACCTCCAACAACTTTACCCACCACCGACGTCAGACTCACAGGTCTACAGTTCCCAGGCTTCACCTCACATCTCTTCTTGAACGCAAGCACAACATTTGAGATTCAAAGGCACAGTATAGAGTGACAGATCTTTCCCCACTGTGACTTTATCCCAGTGTTATACAGTGCCAGACCTATCTCCAAGATTAGGACAAGGAAAGCAGCTAGGTGGGAAGACGAAAGTTCTGCTCCAAGGCACAAACTATCCTGATGTGGAACTATATCTCAAAATCCTGGCATTCCCTTCCTAACAGTACTGCAGGTGTACCTACAGAAAATGGACTACAGTTGGTCAAGAAGATTATTCACTAACATGTTCTCAGCAACAATTATGGATGGACAATAAATGTTGTTCAGATCAGTGATGTTCACATTCTGAGAATAAATACATTTTAAAAAGTAGAGTGAATGAGACTGGAGCAGAGCGATAAGAGTACAGACCCACTACTCTTCCTCAAAACATGAAAATGATACTGATATAATTTTTAGAGGTACAGATTGCCTTTTAGAGGAGAATTTTTGGTTTATATAGGACTATTCTGATCATGTGAAATGGTGCATTTTGATAAAGGGTACTCAAAGAGTACATTGATGAAACCCAACCATGAAGAAAGTTGCTGGTTTGCACCAATGGGTCAGAGGCGTATTGGTGCATCTCCAACAATTCAGCTACACTGAGTGGTTACATGAATGCCAAGTAGCAAAACCTGAAGGAAATAACTAGATATGAAAAACAGACTATTTTAAAAAAGAAAATCTCATTGGTTATGTATAGATTTCAAGAAAAATATCATTTTCCTTTGCAGGAAAATTGAGCCCATCTTCAGAATGTGAAATTGCTTTATCTGAATGAGAGTTTTCTGAAGTTTGATTGAGGTTTGTATGTGCTCAGTTTTCTGAAACGCATATATAGGCTACACATTTAACACAGGAACTGGCTTTATCATGAAATTATAGATTGACAACTATGTTAAAAGATAAAAGTATAGATAGCAATCAAATTTATAATTCATAATTGACAATGAATACGCATTCTGTTAAGGAATAAAACTCTGGAAAGTTTAGCAAGAGAGGTCAAGGATAAAACGTAGAGTCTTAGAATGTTGTAAAAGCATCATATGCCATAATGTGCTGACACTTTAACCTCTGGTTCTAGAAGCCCCTGCCACTAACAGCCCTCAGAGATCTGTGCATTTTAAAAAAAACAGGCAAAGTAGGATTGTGTGTCTTTTTCACGATTTTTTCTCTGTAGTAGGAATATACTTCTTCTGAGTATTCTGAATGTCTGCCACTGTTTCATTATTGATCTATCCCTTTGTATAGTATCCATTCAGCTAGCTCAATTTCATGATCACATAGTTGCCATCATTGAAGTTTAAAATACATTTTTTTATGTCTCCTTTCAAGAAGATAGACCCTCGTATCATCCCTTTATATATTATGTGAAATAAAGCCTGTTAGTGTTCCCTCACATGAGCATAGTCCTGATCTTATTACATAATTGGAATGTTAAGCAGATGCACAGAACTGGTGGCAAGCAGAAGAGACCATCTGAAGTGAACACCAGTAGTAATACAGCGGTACCTGCGAAGGACAAGGTTAGCCAAGCACCCCAACTACAGAGTGAGGGAGAAATCCTGTCAAGAAACCCAGTAGCATCAGGGAGTAGCATGTGTTAGATCTTGAGGCCTACCCACTGGATTGGGAAAGCCTGAAAAAGCTGAGAAAGGGTAGGAAAAGCCCACAGCATGATACTTGGTAAGATGAAAGTCCAATGTAATGAGTAAAGGTTTTTACAGAAAGGAAAGACTATACAAGTGAGAAAACCCATACACTGCTAAAAAGGGCAAGACAGCAAAATAATTTGAACACCATAACCCACTTAGCAAATAGATATGGTGTTAGAAAAATCCTCATCATGACCAGATTACTGACCAGAGTAAGTATTGAAACAACAGGTAGTGATGATTTAATAGATACTGCAATGTGTGAGGCCTTGGTATCAAGCCAATTAAACACCAGATCAGTGCATTATTGTACGCAATCAGCAGGAGTATGGAACCCATTCTTGTCAGACAAGGCACAGAAGAAGAACATGCAAAATATGATGATGTATTACAACCTTTCAATTCTTACTCCAACTAATGAAGGTCAAAGTATTATCAGTACAACCATGAAATATGGGAATTTATTGATTCTTTTAGACATGAATTGTGTCATAAAATAATAAGATTATCAGGCCACAAGGCATAAAAGTAGATGTAGGTTATTCAGCCCATTGTGTATACCCTACCATTCAATAGGATCGTAGCTGATCTGATAATCTTCAAATCCACTTTCCTGTCTTTTTTGCCAAAACCCTTGGTTCCCTGACTATTAAAAATCCACATCAGCCTTGACAACCCTCCATGGTAAAGAATTTCACAGATTCACTCCCTTCTGAAA
The DNA here is from genome assembly GCF_021869965.1 of Rhincodon typus. Taxonomy (NCBI): domain Eukaryota; kingdom Metazoa; phylum Chordata; class Chondrichthyes; order Orectolobiformes; family Rhincodontidae; genus Rhincodon; species Rhincodon typus. Next base: position 31,194,203 of record NC_063343.1, read on the forward strand.
TTCCTCCTCATCTCTGTCTTAAATGTGCAACCCTTTATATTGTGATTTGGCCTTTGAAAGAGTATAATAAACTAGTGTGCTATCATATATGTCTGACAGAGCAAAGCTTAAGTTAGTGGTGAAAGTTAAGAGAAAATCTCTCCGAAAATCAATTCCCAAAAGGAGTAGTTATCCACACTCACAATAGAGGATGGATGGATGGATGGATGCTTGAAAGCATAGCTGAGGAGAGTTCAGAGCTAGAATTTTGTAAAGAAAAAAATCTTTTTATCTGATACACATTCATAAAAAACATTTTGTCATTGAAATTGTTGCTGAGGTTGGATCATAAAAAGGTGATACTTCAATGATTTCCTGTAATCTAAGTGGGCTTGTTCAACCATTGGATAGCTCTAGGAACAAGATTTGTAGATAGCATGAGAAAAAGTAAAGTGATTTTGGATATTTGGAGAAGGCAGGGCATTCATTAAGGGAGACATCATATAGACTTCAACATTAGCAATCCTATATAAGTGACTTGTAGAGACTTGGGATATTGTTGTTCAAGACATATGAATTTTTTTTTCTTTATACATTCACGGGATGAGGGCATCACTGTCTAGGCAGCATTTATTGCCCATCCTTAATTGCCCAGAGGGCAGTTAAGAGTCAACTACATTGCTGTGGGTCTGGAGTCACATGTAGGCCAGACTAGGTAGGGATGGCAGTTTCCTTCCCTAAAGGACATTAGTGAACCAGATGGGTTTTCCAACAATCAACAATGGATTCATGGTCATAATTAGATTCTTAATTCCAGATATTTTATTGAACTCAAATTCCACCATCTGACATGGCAGGATTTGAATCTGGGTCCCCAGAACGTCATCTTGATCTCTGGATTAACAGTCCAGAGACAATACCACTGGTCCATTCCCTCCGTTTTTTAAGGTTTTAATATCTAAGGCATTTGATGATTATGTGGAATGATATGACTGATGACAACATGAATACTAAGGAAGATAATGAAGAATGCTGATGATCCCTCCTTGCCATTCAAGAAGCAGAATGACTGAGTTATCCGGTTCTGAGACAAGGAAAAGGTATGCCTCATTGATAATTGAAAGATGAGCTACTACATAGTGATCGTCACTGTGCCTCAAAATAGACTTTTGAATGTGTGACAAAAACAGAGCTGAATGTTAAATAACTATTTATATTTGTTGCTGATAATAACCTAAACGGGATTAAAATTAAGTCTAATTATAGAAAATAGGTTCATTTAGCGAATATCTATGTCAGAACTGGACATAAACAGGTATTAGTTCAGAAATATTTTAACATTTGAGTGGAAAGTTCTGCTATACTCTTGGATGAGATAACATCTTGCAGATTATTTAAAACATTTTTGAAGATTAATTTACTTTCAATGAAGAAGCTCTATCCTTTTATTCAAATCATATTTATCAAGTGTATATGTTTTAAGATCAATGCTTGGCTTAGAATTATAATGAAGTTCCAGAGATATATTTTTAAATAGTTGCTAAGTTTCAACAGAAGTGTTTGAAGGTACATCTGGAGTTCCTCTGATTTAAAAATCATTTTGAAACTATTCAAGAAAGAGCTCAGAGATTTCATGATATGTAAGACTAATTGAGAGCCATATGTTTCAATTTAATCTTGTGTTTGTGCAACGTAAGAGACTTTATTCTTTTCCATATATCAAAATGTATAGGCAGATATATAAATATTATGAGTTGGATTTGATGATTGTAGTTATAACGAATCTGACATCAATTTCTGGCACTTCCACATGATACAGTTAAACTCAGAAATCTTGAAGTTGCTGTTAGTGATTCAGCTCCCTTCTATTGACGTTTTCACAGTTGGAAATCTTAGAACTAACTTGAGTTGACAGGAATTAGCACACATATTCATAGTTTTATTGTAAAATGTTTTGAAAACGCTAGAATGTTTTTTTTTTGAATTAGGTATAACTAGATTTGCAATGATGTATTAAAAGAGACTTACTGCTGAGATATCTGAAAAATATTAGCTGTACATTTGCAGAATGCTGAATTTTTCCATTATGATCAAAGAATTCCATAGATTTTTAAAATATTGAAGTGACTTTTAGACGTGGTTTATGATATGTCAATTTCTACCTCAATCATACCCAGTCTATCCCAGTCTTTCTGATGTCCTTTGATAAATGACAGAAAGGGAAAGAACAATCATGCTTCTTCCTTCCCTTTTTGCTACCTGATGATTCTTCAATATGAGTGATTTTTGTAGCCTGTGTGAGATCAATGTTGCTAGTAACCCCCACCAGCTGATGGTAGAATGATATTCACATCGGGATAAGTAAATCAACACAATAGAAGATTGCTAGATCTTTGGGGGCAGCTTCTTTCAATATAAGCAATTGACACAATCATTTTGCTGCTGATTGCAAATTTTAAGCCTTTAAATCTTCTCGTTGCTCTTTCTACTTTTCATTCATCTATTCATGGTTCAATGAATATATCTAGCAACTTCTAGAAAAAAAAGCCATGTTCTGAAATAAGGTTTATTTTTTCACAATATAAGGTTATGGACAATAGATAGTGATACATGATATAATTACTAAAATTAATACAATGACAAGGGTTGTCCATTCAGACTCTGGATTCATTACAATTAGCTGCATTTGGACAACAAACAGTCTGGCTTCATTTGTATGATGTGAGAGCTGGCATTCAGAAATGGCCTGTAATGCTGAACCTAAGAAATATAGTCGGAATCTAAAATGGTAACTGCTTGTAAATTGCTTCTAGATTTCTGAGAGCTGCAATAAAGTCTTATGTAACTGGAAGCCTTTCTTGCTGTTGGTGAAAGAAAGGCCAGGATTTAATATGTAAAAAGTCATCATTCTGCAACATCCGTTTGAACACACGGCTGGCAGCTTGTTATTAGAGACCAGGCTCCAACTGTGGTAAAAAGCATCTTAAAATCATCTTTAAATCAGACACTAATCAGATCTAATTAAAAAAAAAATGATAGAACTGTGGATGCTATAAATCAGAAATAAAAACAGAAGCTGCTGGAAAAGCTCGGCAGGTCTGGCAGTATCTGTGAAGAGAAATCACATGGATCACCGGACCCGAAACGTTAATTCTGATTTCTCTTTACTAATCAGGTCTAGTTAGCCTACAACAAAATGTAATGGCTTTCCTAGGACATGCTGCATTCTAAGTGTTAATCTGTATAACATTCCCATTCAACCTCTAATTTCACAAACTATCCCTTCAAAGAGATTTCTATTGTCTAAACACCTTAACTGCCTGAAAACAGTCTTGAAAATAATTTAGAACTCAGCTCTTAAGTATTTCATTTTATTCTGGATGACACATTCTTTCCAATAATTAGGCAAAGCTCTTCCATCCACCTAAATGGAATTGAAAGTGAATGTCTGTTCATTCTAATTAATATACACCATTACCAGGTACAGTAAGCTTGGCAAGGCCACTTCCAGCTGAAATATCAAGCCTTTTGAAGGTTTAGTAAAGGTTACACATCCCTATTGCTACTGTTCTTTACCCTGTTTCTATGTAATGTTATTTTCATGGTCAAATTGTTAATAGATCTGTGTTCCTGATACTGCTTTAACTTGCTTTCAGCGGTTTTGAGGGGCAAGGTGAGGACGGAAAATAACTTTTACAAAACAAATTCACCTTGTGAAGAGAAGGCATTTTAAACATGCACATATTAGGCGTTCACTCAAAAATTATGTTAAACCTAAGGAAAAATGAATGATTATGCAATGAATATTGCATCTTTGTTCAATTGGAAATTTCTCAAAGGACATTTAGCAAATGTCAATTAAATCCTCCATTGCCAAGTTACTTGAACCTCTTATACAGTTCAGCCCTGATAAACTGACTCCTCCTGCACAACCTGCCGACTAACTCCTCTGTAACTTACTGGGAACCTTTTGTCTGTATGCCTATTTGCAGGCATCTGTCAAATAACTTCCTGCTGTTCATAGCACCATTACCAGCTGTTTTGACTGAGAGTCTAGATATTTTCTAATCAACGTGTTTGGAGATGATATTATCATACATTTCTGAAGCAGATGGGACTTCAAATCAGACCTCCTGGCTCAAAGGTAGGGACACCACCACTGCATGACTAGAGCACCCTTGAACGGGAGTCTGAACTGAGAAGTTAAATTGAATTCCAGGAGCTAAAAAGGCACCAATTATATACTAAAGCAGTTACCTGAGCTGTTCACTTATGTCGGCAACGTTGTAAGCCCTGAAATATAATCAAGGATTGAGATATTAACTCAATTATTCCATGATTTGCCTCAGAAATAATTGGCTCTTGTATGAGTCAATCCTTAAGTGTGTTAGAACAAATATGAGAGCACTTTCTGTTTCAGAATACATCATGATTTGTTTCAAAGTGGAACATGATTCCTCATATTGAAAAAGTATTTAATAATAGAAAAGGAAACCTTAAATTATATAATGATAATATTAATTGTCTAAAATGTCTTTTACTTATGAGTACAATGTAACTTAATTAATTTCTGACAAAGTCGAGCTTTCAAAATTTTGATTGATTTTGAACAAAAACAATGCATTTGCTCAAAGATTAGCTGAAGAAAAGGATGCTATATCTTCCGTGCCACATCAGCGTGGACCATCCAACGTACAACCTCCAGTCAAGATGAATTAAGTGAACTGGAACCTGCATTCATTTTGAGCATGGTATCATAGCATATCTGTATATTCAGGCCATGGAAATCTTCCAGACCATTCTCTCATTGAGGACAATGATACTCCACTGCCCTCTGAAATTTAGCAAGGAAATGTTTCTGTGCCTTTTCCTGCATCTCCTAGCCAGATACTCAGTGGCCCAATGAAGGACCTCTGGCAGCAGTGGCTGCCTGAACTGCCATCCTCCTTTCTCCTTCACCATCAATTTCCTCTAACTACTTTCTGCTGGGACTTCATGACTAGCCCTGGTGAGTTCCTGCCCACTCAGCTTGCTGTGGACATGGCATTCATCATTGCATTCTCCCAGCTTGGTGCTGTTCCAGCAATAACCACTGTTCTTAGTGGCAGTGCTGAGACTGAAGATCTGCCAGCCCACCAATTGGCCAGCAGCGGTTGGAACTGAAATCTTATCTCTTAAATGAATAGAAGCACTGAAAGCAACTAATTAATTGCTAGAAGGGAGAAAAATAAATTTTAGATGACCCAATTTGGTGCAGGAAGGCAGAGTGCTCAGTTTTGTCATCGGGTCCATCACTGCTTCAATACGGTGGCTCAGTGGTTAGCATTACTGCCTCACAGCACCAGGGACCTGGGTTTGATTCCAGCCTTGGGTGACTGTGTGTGTGGAGATTGCACATTCTCACTGTGACTGCATGGGTTTCCTCCAGGTGCTCCGGTTTCCTCCCATAGTCCAAAGGTGTGCAGGTTGGGTGGATTGGCCATGCTAAATTGCCTATTGTGTTTAGGGCGGGAAATGAAGGAATAGGATAGTGCCATGGGTCTGGGTGGGATGCTCTTTGGAGGGTAGGTGTGGACTTGATGGGCTGAATGGCCTGCTTCCACACTAGAGATTCTATGAATTTCAGCCCAGCATAAGCAATCACACTGTTATTTCTTACTCACTTGATATGGACAGTGTTAGATCCTGATATTAGTTTGATAATATCACCTTTGGAAGTCCTGACCTTTTCAGATATCTTACTGTGCTACTGATAATGTCACTTCTCTGGTGTGTGCATCAGGTTACTTGCCATGGGCATAGACTAAGTGAACAGCCTTTCGCAAAAATGTCACTAATTAGCTGTGTTGCAACCTAAAGGTAAACATTCTCTCCTGGTGATTATTTCAGCAAGCTTTAGTTTGTCTTGGAGACCCCTGGAATTGATCCTTGAGATAGGATGAATGATTTTGAGATTTTAAGGAATTAGAAAACATCAGCTGATATATGCATCAAAGACTACCAGCACATTAATATCTTATTTTTCTATCACTAAGACTTTTGTTTAAATTGAGTAATGAGTATTTGCTATTTGTCTAATTTGTTATTGCCAGGAATTCAGTAATGACAACTGAAGGACTAATTACATCTGTGTTTATCTTTTCCCTTTTGTATTAGTAAAATAAACAAAAGCTCTGATTTGCAAAGAGTGGTGAAAGCACCTGCTCCCTTTATGTTGAAAATCTCTAGTTAAACTGAAGATATCTCATTGACAGTCAGGGGCCATCTGGAATGCTGTTGTTGGTTGGGTAGGGTCAGGAATTGGGACGTGATCATGAGCAGGGATTTTGAAAATCTGTCCCATTGCTCGACGTGAAACTTAAATTTGTATGCAGAATTCAAATAGACTGGAGTGACTTAAATTTCACATTTAAATAAGAGGTTGTGACAGGCAAGTGTAACCCAGTAAGATCTCTGGGAAACAACAACCAAGAATTTGATTTTTGACTCTTTAAGTAGTTCCTTGTCACCCAAATCTGTAGTTGTTTACTACATATGATTACAGGAATAATATAAGTGGTTATGTACTACGTACTTGTGGTTTTATGTAACCTTCTGTCAATAATTATCACAGAGAACCACAATTTAACTCACCAGAATATTAACTGATTTACAAATTTGAATATAAAACTGGTGTCTGTAATGGCAACCATGAAAATTATTACCAATTGTTGTAAAAACGTATCCAGTTTTTTTTAGAAAGAGATTGGTCATGCTCACTTGATCTGGCCTACATGTGACTTCAGTCCCATAGCAATAAGGTTAACACCTAACTGCGGTCTGAAATAGCCAAGCAGTCATGCAATTCATGGACTATGAAGAATGGGTGACAAATGCAGGCCTTGTCAGTAGTACTCGCATCTCATGAAAGATTTAAGAAAAACAAAATCTAGGCTTGATAATAACCATCCTCCCTCCAGGCACAAGTGAGAGAGTGTCAAGGAATCACAGAAATAAAACCAAAAATTTGGATAGGTGTCCTCAATCTGTCATTTAAATTATGGAAGATTACTTGGGCTGCCTATATCCCATCTTCATTGTCACTTTTAAATTAGTGCAGATTGGAGCCTGATTTAAATTTAGTTGTTGCTGCAAGCAGCTTTAAAAGTTTTAATGTTACAACTCTAGTATTTTAGTGCAAGGGGGAATAGGAATATTCCCAGGTCCTCAAGCAAACCTTCACCAATGCCTTAAATCAAGTTCGTTTTCTCCCTCCTGATTGCTTGGGTCTGACAACTTATCTATAACTTGTTTGGATCCGGAGCACAATATTGCCCTTCTTCCTAAGTCTGATGCCTGAACTTCACAGTGTTCCTCTATCTCTCTTTCCTTTCCTGTAGATTGCAGTGTTTGACTATTCAACCCCAGCTCCCAAGCATGATTTTCTTAATTGCAGGTGGTTGTCCAATAAAATACCAAAATGAAGTCTTTGGGTCCTGTTATGCATAGAATTTGGGTTTAAATATAAGAATTGAGAACACAAGGATAGACAAAATGTCCCCATTGTGTTTTCAGCAGCTTTCCATCTATCGTATATATCTGAGACAGCCATTGTAAATCAGATATCTTCCAATGTATATATGGATTAAAGTCACTATGTTACTGTCCACTTATCACTAGCACCCATATTTATTCTTGTATACTTTGTTCCACATTGCTGTGTCTTTGGTGTCACATGTAGGCCAAAGCAGGTGAGGATGGTAAATTTCCTTGCCTAAAGGACATTATTGAACCAGATGATCACAGTCATAGAGTCATACGGCATGGAAACAGACACTTCGGTCCAACCAGTTCATACTAAAAATAATCTCAAATTAAACTAGTCCTAACTGCCTGCTCCTGGCCCATGTTCCTCCAAATCTTCCCTATTCTTGTACTTACCCAAATGTCTTTTAAACATTGTAATTGTACCCACATCCACCACTTCTTCAGGAAGTTCATTCCACATGCAAATCACCTTCTGGGTAAAAAAAAGTTTGCCCCTCACGTCTTTTATAAATATCTCTCCTCTAGCCTTAAAAATATGCTCCCTAATCTTGAATTCCCCCAACCTAGGGAAAAGTCAACTACAATTAACTCTGTCTAAACCCCTCATTATTTTATAAACTTCTATAAGATTGCCTGTCACCTCCGCTGCTCCAGCAAAATATGTCTTAGCCTATCCAGCCTTATTTTACAACTTAAACCTTCCATACCTGGCAACATCCTGGTAAATCTCTTCTGAACCCATCTCCAGCTTAATCATATCCTTCCTATAACTGGGCAACGAGAACTGGACACAGTATTCCAGAACAGGCCTCACCAATGTCCCAACTCCTGTACTCAAAGGACTGAGCAATGAAGGGATGCATGCCGAACCCTTTTTTAACCACCCTGTCTATATGTGACGCAAACTTCAAAGAATTATGTATCTGAACCCCTAGGTCCCTCCGTTCTTAATCAACAACTATTTCATGGCCATTAGTAGATTCTTAATTCCAATGCATTCTTAATTCCAGATATATTTATTGAATGCAAATTCCACCAGCTGCTGTAGCAGGATTCAAACTTGTGCCCCCGAACATTAGCTGAGTTTTTCGATTAATAGTCTAGCAATAATACACAAGGACATTTCCTAGTGATTGCACAATGTTGGAGATTGCGGTCCTTATGATCAGCTTGATGAAGCAGATGATCTATGTCACTCATAGGAAATACACCTGTTTCTTCCTTGTCACTGTCCTCACATTCATCTGGGTCCCTCTTCTGTCTAAAGCATCACTGCATTCTGAGCACTGACCATTCTTGAGGAAGAGAATATTTAACATGGTGGATGTGGAACCATTCAAGCTTATTGCTTTGGGCTGTTAACAAACTGAGCATTAATGATCAGGTTGGATAGGACAGCCAATGATAACTTAAGTCATTTTGCTGATAATTGAGAATAGATTGATGTGGCAATAGTTGGCTAGTTTGCCCTGATTTATATGGGCTGGAAATACCTAGGTAGACTTCCTGGCCCATAGACTGCAATCAGTAAGAATAGGTAACAACATCTCCTCTACCATAATTCTCAACATCGGTGCTCCGCAAGGCTCCATGTTCAACCCCCTGCTATACTCCTTATACAATCATGACTGGGAGGCTAAATTCCACCCCAAGTCTATTTACAAGTTTGCTGATGACACCACCATTATAGTTTGGACCTCAAATAATGATTAGACAGAATACAGGAAAGAAATTGAGTGCTTAGCTACATGGTGTAAAGACAACAATCTCTCCATCAGCATCAGCAAAATGAAAGATTTGGTCATTGACTTCAAGAAGCAGAATGGAGGACATGCTATAGTGCGGGACGTGCAGCTATGGTGCTGAGGTGGAGAAGGTTGAGATCATCAAGTTCCTGGGAGTGACGATCACCAACAATCTGTACTAGTTCACTCACGTCAACACAACTGTCAAGAAAGTACAACAACGCCTCTACTTCCTCAGGAGGCTAAGGAAATTTGGCATGTCCATGAAGACTCTTACAAATTTTTATACATGCACCATTGAAAGCATCCTATTTGGATGCATCACAGCATGTTATGGCAACTGCTCTGCCCAAGACTGCAAGAAGCTACAGACAATTGTGAATACAGCCTAGTCCATCATGCAAATTAGCTTTCCTTCTACTGACTTCATCTATACTCCCTGCTGCATTGGAAAAGCAACCAACATAATCAAAGACCCCTCCCACCCCGCTTATACGCTCTTCCATCCTTTTCTGTTGGGCAGATGATACGAAAAATTGAATACATGTGCAAACAGATTCAAGAACAGCTTCATTTCTGCTGTTATCAGACTTTTGAATAGACCTCTCAAATGTTAATGTTGATCTCTCTTTCTCTCTCTGCACCATCTCTGCAGCTGTAATACTGTATTCTGAACTCTGTTTTGCTACCCTGATGCACTTTCTATGGTACGATCTGCCTGTTGTTGCATAACAACACTCTTCATTGTATCTTAGTACATGTGACAACAATAAATCAAGCTAAATTGTTGAGTAGATGCGAGTGTTGTAATTGAATGGAACTAATTTGGCCAGGGGTTTGACTAGTTTTGGAGTATAAGTCTTCAGTACTGCTGTTGGAATATTGTCAGGTTCTATAGCTTTTGCAATATCCTGAGCTTTTGATTATTTTTTTGATATCACATAGAATGAATCAATTTGGACATGGACTGGCATCTATGAAGCTGTGGAGCTAAGGACAGGACAGAGATGGATAACTAACTTGGCACTTCTGACTGAATTTGGTTACAGGCAAATTACCCCTTGTTTTTTTTTTCTGGGTGTGCAGACCTCTGAGGTTTGTATGCAGCATCCATCGTAATTCTGTAAGATATGCAGATAGAGCTTATGAAATCGTAGGCATAAATTTGCATGATGTTTTATTCAAGCATGCTAAAACCAAGAGGTTGATTTAAATGATTTTGAAATGCATTCATGGAATGCATGCATCATTGGCTCTGGCAGCAATTATTGCCCATCCTCAAATACCCTTGAGAAGGTGGTGGAGAGCAGCCATCTTGGATTTCTGCAGACCTTGGAATGTAGGCAAATCCATTATACTGATAGGAAAGAAGTTCCGGGATTTGTGATCAAAGTAAAGAAACAAAGTTAACTGCAATCCAATCACATGAAATATTAACTGGCACGAATAACATACTTGAACAAATTGTATATTCAGTGCATTATTTTGTACATATTCAAAAATGAATGAATAGTTGAAGTTTGTAAGAGCTGCACTGTATCTCTAGCAAGAGATTGAAACTTATTTTCCTTATGTTTGTTGGTCTGTTTAACACAAATGAACTCTTGATTGACAAATGGCGTGACTGAACTGCTTAATATTTTAAATGGTAATTACAGTTTATAGCCACTTGTGAGGTATATACCTCATCCGGCACTTAGCATTCCATTTCATTTAATATCAGCATATGTAGAAATTTGATTGGTCTATATTGCCAAGGTTTTGAAATTATTTGTATGTTATGCTCATTTACAGGTAAATTGCATTATTTGTTTGTTTAGTATTTTGTGGGAAGGGAGATGTATACTTCAATTCAACCACAAGGTTGTCTGTTCCACAATTCTTATATCTGTATCACCGTATGTATTTTTTTAATGGAAAAACACTACTGATTTTGTTTACTTAATCTACTTAAAACAAGGCCCACCCAGTTAAATTACCCTGTATGTTGTATCTTCTAATGGTTTGTCAATACTGACTATGACTCTCGGCCTATCAAAATTGAAGTAGCAATATGGTCATCTTATAAGAGTAATGGTTTCAGACAAGCAAGATGTCTGAAATATACAAGAATTGGAAAAAATAACATCAGGGCTTTGAAAGGGGGTGATCTGATGTAAAGCAAATGTAATTTCAACAAAGAGAGAGATGGAAAATCTAAGTTTACAACACGTTGGAGAATCCAAAATTACACATTCTTGATACTTGTGTTGTGCTGAAGTCATTGAACTGTTAATCCAGGGACCCAGGCCACTGACTCAGGTCTTGGATTTAAGCCCTTTCATGCCAGGGGGTAGAATTTAACTTCAATTAAAAGTTAGTATCTGTAATGGAGACCATTGATACAGATATAAAAAATCTGATTCACTAATGTTCTTTAGAGAAGGAAATCTGCTGTCCTTACCTGGTCTGACTGACATATGACTTCAGATCACAACAATGTAGTTGACTCTTTACCGCTCCCTAAAGAGGTACTCTCAAGCTATTCAATACAAGGGCAATCAGGAATGGCTACAAATGCTGTCTTTTCCAGCAATACCCAAATTACATGGAATAATAAAAGCAGAAAGAAACAGAAAAAGGACATTTATAATAAATATTGTCAACAAAATTGAAACACAAATGACACAAGAGAGCACGAAGTTGGTTAAGTTTGAATAAAAAATGCACAAAAACCTATATAAAGTCAAAGAGTAGTTGAAGGGAATGTGAGGCTGATTCGGGACAGAAAAAACAAAATGCTTATGGAAGACAAAAACATGGTTGAACTGCAGAATGAGTACTTTGTCTCTGTCTTCATATATCACAATAGAATGAAAAATGTTGGCATATTAGACAAGAAAAATATCGATCAGATGGCAGGACCAAATCATTTAGTATCACTCAAGGTTGGCAAACCACCATGTCCGAGTAGGATGCATTCTAGTTTGCTGATGGAAGCAAAGGCTAAAACAGTAATAGCCCTGAATTCTACCTTACAAATTTCCTTGAAAATAGAACTGTTGGCAGAGGTCTGCAGATTTGGAAATCTTACAACCTGTACAGAAAGGGGAGAGGGTAAATGTGATAATTATCGATCAATCAATTTAATATCATTAGTGGAAAAATTACAAGGAACCAGATTCAAAGAGGAAATTAATTTTCTCTAAGATAGCCAGCGTGAGGGATTTGTGAAAAACAAGGTGATTCCAATTAGATTGAAGTTTTGATGCAGTATTGGTTCATGAAAGTAAGGCATGTTATGTTCTGTGTAAATGGACTATCAAAAGGCATTTCATTAAGAACTATTGAACAGAGTTATTTGAAAAAGAGAAGCTAATTGCATTAAAGTGACAGCAGTAACTTGGTTTTTGATTAAAGTTTAGAAGGTGATGATGAAAGTTATTTCCTTAACGCTTTGGAGCCATCCAGGAATCAACTTCATTAGAGAGAGTTGACTGGTGGTGGTTTAACCTGATGGTCACCAGACCTCAGCCAGTGTAGGATTGAACCTTTCCTGGCAGCATCTCCCTGCATCACAAACCAGCTGTACTGCAGCTTTATACAGCCTTGTAGAGACTGTACTGCGTACAGTTTTGGTCTTCTTACCTAGGAAAAGATATACTTGCCATAGAGGGAGTTCAGCGAAGGTTCACCCGACCAATTTCTTCATTTGCCAGAATTGTTGTTTGGGGAGGGATTGGGTTGTCTTCATCTGTAATCATTGGAGTTTAAAACAATGACAGGAGATCTCATTGAAATGTACAAAATTTGAACAAAGCTGGATAGATTAAATGCAACGATGATGTTTCCCTTGACTGTAAAGTCTAGAACAACGATTCATGGTCACAGGATATGGAGCATTTAGGATTGAGATGAGGAGAATTTTTTCACTCCAAGGTTGGTGACCTATGGAATTCCACAGAAGGCCATGGAGGTCAAATCACTGAATATATTTAAGAAATAGATAGACTTCCAGACACTAAAAACTTCAAGAGGTATGGGGAGAGAATGAAATCAGACAATGACATAAAGCATCAGCCTTGATTAGATTGAATGGTGGAGCAGGCTCAATGAACTGAGTGGCCCACTCTGTTCCTATTTTCTCTGATTCTATGTTTAATTTCAGGCAGGAAATGTTTTCTCCTGAATAATTTTAATCTTTCAATATAATGCTGCATGAGCAAAAGTTGTTTTCTAGTCTGCATTCACATCGCCACAGTATATCAATATGTTTATAACTTTTTGCATACTTGCCAAAGTAAGAAGATTAGTTCAGTGATCCTAAATAACAAATTCTTTGTTCAGCTGGTACTCAGTAACAGAAAACGTTGTCCTGAAATGTTCGTGATCAGTGGAGAGAGCCAATATGTGTTATATATTCCAATTTTAGCAAGACTTATTTGAGATTCTACAAAATATAATTTGGAAGGTAAAAATAAAACATTGACAATGATATTGTCAGATTATGTCAAACTATCACTGAATAATTGTGATTATTCTCATTTGCAGCTTTCTTTTTGTACTAAGCTTCTGTCAGCTGAAACAGCTATTCATGTATAAGAGCATACAAACACAACTATACTAGAAATGCAAGGTCGCTAACTCTTTTTATAGTCTGTCAATGAAAAGCTTTTTGATGAAAACAAAATGTATGTAAACTGTTACTCAGATCTGTCAATGTATCCTGAAAATATTTACGACAAATCTCACTTCATTTCAGTTTGCTATTTAATGTATGACATTTGCTTTCAAATATTACTGAATGAGCCATTTTACAAGAAAATTTGACTGGACTTTTCTTGTGCAGTATAATTGGAAAAAGTTTTTATAAAAGGCAAATTATGGGACTCTGTTTACGTAATTGCTACGGATGGCTGACCAAGATCCAAGTTATTGCTCTTGGTTAAAAAATGCAGATTCCTGACTTCATGAACCCAACCTTTAAAATGGCTGTTCTAGCATTTGAAGTTCTTTTTTTCTCTATTCATTTGTAGGATGTGGGTGTTGCTGGCTGGCCAGCATTTCTTGCCCATCCCTAGTTGCCCTTGAGAAAGTGGTCGTGAGCTGCCTTTTTGAACTGCTGCAGTCCTCATGCTTTGGCTTGACCCACAATGCTATTAGGGAGGGAATTCCAAGATTTTGATCCAGCGACAGTGAAGGACTGGCAATATATTTCCAAGTCAGGGTGGTGAGTGTCTTGGAGGGGAAATTGGAGGTGGATGCGTTCCCATATGTCTGCTGCTCTTGTCTTTCTAGATGGAAGTGGTCGTGGGTTTGGAAGATGCTGTCTGAGGATCTTTGGTGAATTTCTGCAGTGCATCTTGTTCTTAGTATCAGTGAATCAGTGGTGGACGGAGTGGATGCTTGTGGATGTAATGCCAATCAAGCAGGCTGCTTTGTCCTGGATGGTGTCAAGCTTCTTGAGTGTTGTTGGGGCTGCACTCATCCAAGCAATTAGGGAGTGTTCCATCACACTCCCAACTTGTGCCTTGTAGATGGCGGACAGGCTTTGAGGAATCAGGAGGTGAGTTACTCACCGCAGTATTCCTACCTTCTGGCCTGCTCTTGTAGCCACTGTTTTTATGTGGTGAGTCAAGTTGAGTTTCTGGTCAATGGTAACCTGCAGATCTTGATAGTGGGGGGTTCAGTGATGCTAACACTATTGAATGTCAAGGGGCAGTGGTTAGATCATCTCTTATTAGTGACGGTCATAGCCTGGCATTTGTGTGGTGTGAATGTCACTTGCCACTTGTCAGCCCAAGCCTGGATATAGTCCAGATCTTGTTGCATGTGAACATGGACTGCTTCAGTATCTGAGGGGTCACGAATGGTGTCTAACATTATGCAATCATCGGCGAACATCCCAGCTTCTGACATTATGACGGAGGGAAGGTCATTGATGAAGCAGCTGAAGATGGTTGGGCCGAGGACATTATCCTGTGGAACTCCTGCAGAGATGTCCTGGAGCTGAGATGATGACCTCCCACAACCATGACCATCTCCCTATGTGTCAGGTATGACTCGAACCACTGGAGCGTTTGCCCCTCATACCCATTGATTCCAGTTTTCCTTGACGCCACACCCAGTCAAATGCAGCCTTGAAGTCAAGGCTGTCACTCTCATCTCACCTCTGGAATTCAGCTCTTTTGTCCATGTTTGAACCAAGGCTGGAATGAGATCAGGAGCTGAGTAGCCCTGGCAGAACCCAAACAGGGTGTCACTGAGCAGGTTATTTCTGAGCAGGTGCTGCTTGATAGCACTGTTGATGACACCTTCCATCACTTTACTGATGATCGAAAAGAGACTGATGGGGGGGTAATTGGCTGGGTTGGATTTGTCCTGCTTTTTGTGTACAGGACAAAAAGTGGGGAATTTTCCACATTGTCGGGTAGATACCAGTGTTGTAACTGTATGGAACAGCTTAGGGGAGCAACAAGTTCTGAAGCACAAGTCTTCAGTAATATTGCTGGAATGTTGTCAGGGCCCATAACCTTTACAGTATCCAGTGTCTTCAACCATTTCTTGATATCACATGGAGTAAATCCAATTGGCTGAAGACTGGTATCTGTAATGCTGGGGACCACTGGAGAAGGCCAGATGGATCATCCACTCGGCACTTCTGGCTGAAGATTGCTGCGAATGCTTCAGCCTTATCTTTTGCACTGATGTGCTGGGCTCTTCCATCATTGAGGATGGGGATATTTGTGCAGACTCCTCCTCCAGTGAATTGTTTAATTGTCCATCACTATTCATGACTGGATGTGGCAGGATTACAAAGCTTAGATTTGATCTGTTGGTTGTGGGATCGCTTAGTTCTGTCTATCACTTGCTGCTTTCACTGTTTGGCATGCAAGTAGCCCTGTTTGGTGGCTTCACCAGGTTGACACCTCATCTTCAGGTATGCCCAGTGCTGCTCCTGGCATGGTCTCCTGCACTCTCCATTGAACCAGGGTCAATCCCCTGGCTTGATGGTAATGGTTGAGTAGGGTATATGCCGGGCCATGAGGTTACAAACTGTGCTGAAGTACAATTCTGCTGCTGTTGATGGCCCACAGCACCTCATGGATGCCCAGCCTTGAGTTGCTAGATCTGTGCGAAGTCTGTCCCATTTAGCATGGTGATAGTGCCACACAACACAATGGAAGTTATTCTCAATGTGAAGGCAGGACTTCGTCTCCACAAGGACTGCGCAATGTTCACTCTTACCGATACTGTCATGGACAGATGCAACTACAGCAGGCAGGTTAGTAAGGATGAGGTCAAATATGTTCTTCCCTCTTGTTGGTTCCCTCACCACCTGCCGCAGACCCAGTATAGCAGCTATGCCTTTTAGAACCCGACCGGCTCGATCAGTAGTACTGCTGCCGAGACACTTTTGGTGGTGGACATTGAAATCCCCCACCCAGAGTACATTTAGTGCCCTTGCCATCCTCAGCGCTTCCTCTAAGTGTTGATCAACATTGAGGAGTACTGATTCATCAGCTGTGGGAGGATGATATGCAGTAATCAGCAAGAAGTTTCCTTGTCCATGTTTAACCTGAAGCCATGAGACTTCATGGGTTCCGGAGTCAACGTCGAGGACTCCTAGAGCAACACCCTCCCGACTGTATACCACAGTGCCACCACCTCTGCTGGGTCTGTCCTGCCAGTGGGACAGGACATATCCAGGGATGGTGATGGTGGTATTTGGGACATTGTTTGTAAGGTATGATTCTGTGAGTATGAATATGTCAGGCTGTTACTTAACTAGTCAGTGAAACAGCTCTCCCAATTTTGGCACTAACCCCCAGATGTTAGTGAGGAGGACTTTGCAGGGTCGACAGTGCTGTTTCTGCCATTGTCTTTTCCGGTGCCTAGGTCGATGTCAGGTGATCTGTCTAGTTTCATTTCTTTGAGGCTTTGTTGCGATTGGTACAACTGAATGGCTTGCTAGGCCATTTCAGAGAGCAGTTGAGAGTCAACCACATTGCTGTGGATTTGGAGTCACACGTGGGCCAGACCAGGTAAGGATGGCAGTTTCCTTCCCTGAAGGACATTAGTGAACCAGATGGATTTTTCCGACAATTGGCAATGATTTCGTGGTGATCAGTAGATTCTTAATTCCAGACTTTTCTTTTTGAATTCAAATTCCACCATCTGCCATGGTGGGATTCAAACCCAGATCCCCAGAACATCAGCTGGGCTTCTGGATTAATAGTCTAGCGATAATACCACTAGGCCATCGCCTACCCCAAACTGGTTGAAATGGTTTAGATTAGAATTTGATCTTGGTGGGGATTGTGACCCAACACAAACAGAGGAGACTGCTATTTATACTGGTAGAGTGGCTAGAATTCCTTTTTCATGGGTTCAATACAGTGTCCAAACATTGTACAACATGAAACAGCACCCCAGGCCTCAAACCTTACACCCGTCTTACCCCACCTGAACATAATCCCTCATTCATGCTGGCCCATCCCAATGTTCCTAGCCCACTCTCATAGATCTTCATATTCTCCATGCCAAACTAAGCACCTGTACCCACCTGGCTGTTTATAGCTCCTGTGCCAGCCTCATGCCAACTCATGTCAACACATGGCCCTCCATTCATTATCCATCACACTTACAACTGTCAAGCCAACTCATCTGGTATCTATCATAGTAGAACTCAGGGCACATGCAGAGCTGACCTATGGTTACCTTCTATAAAATAAATTTCTATTATACATGTCACTATACAGAAGAAAATCCACTCTCATTCATAAATAAACAACTCACTAGAGTTATATTCCTTCAATTAAATAGAGCCTTACATTTCATTCAAATGTACAATTCCTTTTGGCAACATATATTGGAATTCAAATGAAATCACTTGCAGCTGTCAATCGATCTGCTGGAGGGAGACTCCCTCCTGTGATAATAGACAGTTGTAAAATCCATCACTTAACACTAAACCAACAATGGAAACATTCATGCTTTTTAAAATATTAATTCACGAGGTGTGGGCTTTCAATGGCTAGGCCAGTAATTTTTGCCTCTCTCCCACTGCCCTGAAAAAATTGTTGGTGACCTGCCCTCTTGAGCCATTTCAATCTGTCTGGTGTAGGTACATCCACAGTTCTGTTAGGACGGGAGTTGTAGCATTTTGACCTAGTGACAGATGTAACATTGTATTCTGCACTCTGTGCTGTTACTCTGATGCACTTATGTGGTACCATTTATGTGTAAAAGATATAAGACGACACTTTTCATTGTATCTTGGTACATATGACAGTTATAAATTAAATCAAATCAAAAATCAATGAAGAAATATGTTAGAGTTCCAAGTCAACATGATTTATAGCTTAGAAGGGAACTTGAAGGTGCTAGCATATACCTGATATCCTTGTCTTTCTAGGGAGTAGAGATTGTGCATTTGGTAGGTGCTGTTTAAAGAATATTGGTATATTGTTACAGTACACCTTCTAGAGCACACACTGTTGCTATTATGTGCATTGAGGAGGGAGTGAATGTTGAAAACTGGCTGCTAGTCAAGTAGGTTACTTTGTCCAAGACGCTGTCAACTTTCTTGAATGTTTTTAATGTTGTAGCCATTCAGGCAAGTAGAGAGTATTCTATCACACTCTTCACCTGTCCTTTGTATGTGGTGGACAAGGTTTAAGAAGTTGGGAGGTGAGTTATTCATCACAGATTTCCCATCTTCTGTCCTGTTCTTTTGTCACAATATTGATATGGCTTGTACAGTTCACTTTCTGGTCAACGGTAACCCCAGGATGTTGCTAATGGAGGATTCAGTGAAAGGAAAGCCCTTGAATGTCAAGGGGCACTGGTTTAATTTTCACTTTTTGGGGATGATCATTGCCTGACACTTGTGTGGCACAAATGTTACATACTGCTTGTCAACCCAAGCCTTAATATTATCCATATCTTTCTGCATTTGCACACAGCCTGCTTAAATATATGTGGAGTTGCAAATTATGCTGAACATTGGGTGGTCATCAATAGACATTCCTACCTCTGAACTTATGATGGAGGGATGGTCATTTATTAAGCAGTTGAAGATGGTTGAGCTGACTCTGAGAAACTAAACTCCTGTTCTAGAATTCAGATAGCTGATCTCCCATGATGACAACAATTTTACTGTATGTACAAAACCAACTAGTGTAGAGTTTTCGATAACACAATGTGGAGCTGGATGAACACAACAAGTCAGTCAGCATCAGAGGAGCAGGAAAGCTGACATTTCAGGTCAGGACCCAGAAATGACCCATTTATGAAGAAGGGTCCCGACCCGAAACATCAGCTTTCCTGCTCCTCTGATGCTGCCTGGCCTGCTGTGTTCCTCCAGCTCCACACTGTGTTATCCCTGACTTCAGTATCGGCAGCTCTTACTATCTCCTAGCGTCGAGTTTTCCTCCTGATTCACACTATGTCCAGTTTTACTAGAGCTCCTCGATGCCATACCCAGTATGACACTGCCTTGATATCAGGGACAGTTATCCTTTGAATTCAGATCTTTGTCCATGTTTGGATAGAGGCTGAAAGAGGTCCGGTGCCAAGTGGGTCTGCCAGACACAAACTGAGTGTCAGTGATTGGTTATTGTGGAATAAGAACCACTTGATGGCACAGTTGGCAACACCTTCCACCAATTTGCTGATGATTGAGAATAAATTTATGAGGCATTAATTTGCCAGATTTTATTTGTTCTACTTATCGTGAACAGGACACACCTGGTCAATTTTCCATATTATTGGATGGAAACTTTACAAGAACAGCTTGGCTAAGGATGTAGCAAATTCTGGAACACAAGTTTTCAATAATGTTGAATTAGAATTAGGTTTATTGTTGCATGTACATAAGTTCAGAAGTACAGGAGTACAGTGAAAAGTTTATAATGTCACCCCTTAGAGTCAAAGTACCTAGGTACAAATCTTCGATACAAAAAAGAGAAATAAAGAAGAAAAAAGGTACATTACCTTACAGTGATTCATCATATATGTTAGAAAGTAAGATATAGATAAAAGGTTAAACATTACAGTCAGATAAACAGATTACAGATATACATTACATAGCAGTAGATCAGAGCAGGCTCTCCCACACATAGGCTGACTGGCCTCGCAAGCCCCTGACCACTTGCACCAGTCCCCAGTCCAACAACCATCCCCACTCTGCTCCAGCCCTCAGCCACTTTGCTCTATGACTCCAGCTCACTCGCACCTTAGAGCTGTTGAGGGCCAGGGATGTTTTCTTTAAAAATAAACACTTCAAAATATTACTTAAAAAAAGAGAAAGATGGTAATGGAGTGTTTCAGGGCTGGTAGACTTCGCAGCATTCAATGCCTTCAGTTATTCCTTCACATTACATGGTGTGAATTGAATTGACTGAACGCTGACAATGTGATGCTCAGAACCTCAGATAAATGCTGAGATGGATTGTTCACTTCACTCTTCTGACTGAAGATTCTTGCAAATGCTCAGTGTTGTCTTTTGAAATTATGTATTGGACTCTTCCACCACTTAGGTTGGGGATTAGTGAGCTATTTATTTGTCCACCATAATTTATAACTTGATGTGGCAGGACTGCAGAGCTTAGATTTTGTCCCCTGGTTGTGGGATCGCTTAGTCTTGTTAACTATGATCTTACACAGCTTGACATGCAAGTGGGCCTGGATTGTAGCTTCACCAGGTTGACATCTCATTTTTAGGCACAAATTGGTGTTGCTCCTGGTATGGCCTCTTATACTCTTCATTGGACCAGGACTAATCTCTTGCTTTGATGGACATAGTTGAGAGGGAGATATGCTGGACCATAAGGTTGCAGATTATAATTGAATACAATCTGCTGCTGTTAATGGCCAACAGAACCTCATGGAGACCTGGATTTGAGTAGCTAGATCAGATCGAAATTTGTCCCATTCAGCACAGAAATAATGCAAGACAGCACCATGGAGGGCATCTTCAACGTAAGGATGGGATCTCATCTTCAGTCACTGGGCAATAGTCACTCCAATCAATACTGTCATGGACAGCTGCTTCTTTTAGAAGTAGATTGATGAGGATGAGGTCAATTGATTTTTTTCCTTCTATAGTTCCTTAACCACTTGCTGGAGTACCAATCGAGCAGTAATACCCTTCAGGACTCAGCCTGAGATTTGACCTGTGTCATGCGGTACATCATCAATGTTGAGAGCTCCAAAGGCAACCCCTGCTCAATTGTATACTGCAATCCATCACCTCAGTGGATCTATCTAGCTGGTGGAACAGAATATACCCAGGGATGGTATGTCAACATGCTACGTCAACAGAAAGAGTGAAATAACAAACAATTTTTTTAAACAAATAAAAGCTCTAGACTTCTTTATTAATTATTTAAAGGGTAAGACTTCTAAATAGTCTTGACAGCTTGACTGTTCTGTTTATAAGTGCTTTTGATAGGTTATCTTGACAGTATTGAGAGGTTCTCATGATACCCCTTTGTCATATGCTTCAAACCATTTTCAAAGTTGATTTTGATAGATTCGTTGACAGTGAGCTTGACATGAATGAGTTTGTGCAGTGTTAATTCATGCTTATACTTACTTTTAACAAATCTAATGGTATCTAACCTTCAGCGAAGTGCATCTGACCTCATCCCAAAGAGCACTGGACAACATCCAAAGATGTAGCTTATCTTTCTAAAGGAGTACCTTGGCTATCCAAATGTATCCAGAAAGTTCAGACCTGCTCTTGATGGTCTTACTTACACACTTTGTGTTTCATACTACAAAGCTGCTGAAATCCTACTTAAATGGAGGTTGCTGATGTTTTTAAGTTAACACCTACCTCAAAAAATGTGCAAGTGCAAATATAACCTGCCTTTATGCCTATGAGTGGGAAAATGGTAAGTGTAATGTTGGGAGTTGGAATTTAAGAATTTCAGCCACTTCTACCATTTTTGCATAACAGATAGTCTCCCTATCCTGGAGAAAATGTGGCCTTTGTGGCTGAACTTGAGCTTCTAATGCTTTGTATTTCATATTTTCACTGGAAAGCTACTTATTCTGTGCCAATTCCTTAATTTTGATGATATTCATAACCTTTAAAATTAAAGCGTGTGAGTGGGATTTCATACTAATGTGTTAACAAATTTGTTAACAAGAAGAAACGGAAGGATTTTATATTTTGTGTTTGAACTGGAAAGTCATTAGCAACCGTTCAAATCTAAAAACTGTAAGGCTGATGATTCAGAGATAGTAGGAACTGCCAATGCTGGAGAATCTGAGATAACAAGATGTAGAGCTGGATGAACACAGCAAGCCAAGCAGCATCAGAGGAGCAGGAAAGCTGACGTTTCGGGCCTAGACCCTTCTTCAGAAAAATTAGCCTGATGATTTAGTCTTGGTTATATTGCAACCAGGATAACATCACTGGAAGAGTAACCCAAGACAATAGTAAGTTATGGTGATTGTTGTGGAGTACATGGGCTGGCGATTGCAGGGAAAGAGGAGTCGACAGCTTTGAAGTAAGGAGAGGAGTGACTCTGGTAGTGAGTACACACAGCCTGATATCTAATCCCTTGAACAGGCGATGATTGCATTTGATTCAGAGACTTGCCTCTCCCCAACACACTGAAGTGACAAGCTCCCTGCAAGATAGTAGCTATAGTAACCACTCATGGTGACAGACTCAGCTGCAGCTGCGAAAATCTGAGGTGTTGTTTATTTGGCCGGTTAGGGGCCTTAATTGGTGGCAGAGTGGGAAGGTCAAATTAGACCTATCCATCCATAACTTAATTATGGCGGATGTGGGATGATGCTGGGATTTAGGGACCCTGCCTTTAAGTGCCTTCCCACCTCTAAGCCCACCATTTGTGGGAGCTGCAGATTCTATCTAAGTAAGCAATGTGAATAGCATTTGTCTCACATTCTGTAATGAATGTTAAAAAGCAGATGTTTCCAACTTGATGGTCTAATTTAAACAAAATTCAGGGCCAATAGCTAGTGGAGAGTTAGTTGTTCTGGCTCTGGATAATTTTCTGTGTCCAGTTTGCACTGGCAAACGGTATTGTCTAATTCCCCATCAATGAAAGTAATTCTTTGTTTCTCTTTCTGTGTTTCTTTTTTTTGATCTACCTCCAGATCTGCCTGTTATTAGTTGAGAGGATGAAGTTATTGAGTTTCAAAGAACCGGGCTGAATGGGTCATTATGTACAGATAAGCAGGAGCAACATTTAGTACCAGAGGAGTGGAAAGGCCTGAGACTGATGGCTAGCTGCTTGCTATAAACAATGCCTTGCCGTGGGAAAGCCTGCCACATGGTAAAAGTGCAGTGCTCTGTCACACTACTGACCTGTTTTTTCCACGGGAAAGTAATGAGTTAGTTGTGGCACACAAAGCATTTGTCACCTACTTTACGCACTGATGAATTGCTTGGCAAAAAAATCCAGTTACAGAAAAGTTGGCCTCAGTGCACCAGAGGTAGTAAAGAAAAAAAAGCCTATTCTGTTCCTGATCATTATTCAGCCATTCTGGCTGAAAATGATATAAGATGGCTCTTGGTGTGGATCAGTTGGGTCTACCTTCTAACACTCAATATCAAGCTTCTGCATGAATAATAGTCACTTAAACAGGTACAGAAGTATTCTGTGGTGATGTGCCTACACTGGGAGAAAATAATATCTGTGCCTTGAAGCTATTTGTAATTCATCAGAGTAACTGAACAACATTTTTGAGGTATTTTTTAAAGTTTCAATTTTAGAATGCTCTGCAGTGTCTCGTGGAAAAATAGAAATTTTCAATTTGAATGAAAATGTGTTTATGAAAGTTTATCTTTAAAGTTTTTCTGTATGGCTTCTCCTCCTTCCTCCTCCCACCCTGGTGTTAGAAATTACTAGCTCATTGTAAGAATTGAAACCCGTCAACAATACATAGTCATCAGAAAGATGTCCACATGTACAAACATATCCACGAACCTCAAGAGACTTAAGATTTCATCTCATGTGCAACACAACATTTCTAAACACTGTGGAACAATACAAATGTGCAACAGGAAGGCAAATAAATCAGAACGAGGCTTGGTAAATGAGGATTTTGATCTTTCTAAAGCCTTTGACTCCCAAGCATTTCAATCCCCTGGTTCCTTTTCCCATAACTCTGATTTACGATATTCCATTCCTAAGCCTTAATGTTTAAAAATACTTTGAATGTCCTCTGATCTTTTGGCAATTCCCTTCACACACAGCAAGATAACTAGTCACTTCAGTAGCTGCTAGTTGTCAGGAAAGGGTAAAGGTTCTTATCACTTTAAAAACAAAAAGGCTCATTACAGAATAAACGAGTCAGTCAGTTTGAGTAGTTTAATAAAATCTAATTGAAGCAGTAATGCTATATTTAACAGCCTGGATTAATCTCAACATTTTATTTATACAAACAGAACGCTGTTTAGAATGTTTTTAAATGCTATTGATTGGTTTGATTGAGGAATTATCATTACCTGAGGTGCGAACAGATTAAATGACGAGAAGGTGTGAAGGAAAAGGCATGGGGATTAGTGTAGATATTGAAAGCTTCCTTTACATAATATATATTGTTGGCATCTTAACTTATTAAATTAATGTTGTTAGCTTGATTCATTTGAGAACATTCTTGTAGAAGACCAAGAGTTCAATACAATATCTGATTTTCAAAGAAGTCCTGTTCTTCAATGAGATGTTACATCAAGGCATGTCTTCAAGGGGCTCAAATTTGACAGTAAACATCCCTTAATATCAGTCGATAAGTACACAATTCTTTCTGTATTGACTAACACTATCAGCCATCACTATAAAAACAGGTTAATTGTTTATTTGTCTCTTTGATACTTGTAGAATCTTATTATGTGTAAAACAATTGTCACCATTTTATATAAACAAAACTATTTCATTTTTGAAAGTCAGTGCACACCTTCTGCTTATTTTTTGTGTAGACATGTACGCAAAACAAAGATATGAACATGATGCATAGTTGGCAATAATATGAAAAATTATTTTAAACAGATTAGTGAAGAGTAGCGAAGTTTCTTCATTTACTATGTATTTACCATCTATCGTGCCAATCTACAATGCTGAGTTACAGCTTGGAGAAATAAGATTACTCAAAAAAACATAATTATTTACTGTCAGAATAAGGATTTTTCCAGTACAGGAAGGCTGAATAAACTGAATAAATATTAGTCGGATTCTTGCTGAATAACAGGATAATTTAAAATATTGTATTTAATTGGAAATGAAAAGCATATCCCACGGTACAATTCAGTGTGATTAGAAATCTGGTTTTGAGGTAAGTATAGTCCATTTCAAGTCCTTGTGTATTGTTGTGCAGAAACAGTTTTGTATGAGGAGGAACAAACAGCATAAGCTCTCAGCTCAATGGCACAGGGTAAATATTCAAATTCTCTCAAGGCAACTATAATGAAGGCAGTGCCTTCTAGCATTGCTGAGAATATTCAACTATCAGAACTATATTCTTGCCTATTGTTCCTTTTCAACTCCCTATAGACTTTCATTCTCCTAACTGGAATGATGTACAAGGTGCAGATAATGTGATTATGGGCTTCTTGCTTGCCATCCCATGCACCTTCCTTCACTGCCTTCTGATTTCCTGGTTTCAGACACCAAAGAACTGTCACCTGCGCTGTCACAGAAGCACAAAAGGAGATAGAGGGAGAGAGAGGAAGAGCACAGCAATGATCTTACATTCACAGGCACTAGCTCAACCACTGGCACATCTCATACCTTGGAGGAAAGTATGGAGTTAGGATCAACAGATGATGAATAATCTAGACGCAACTGGTTTGCAGCTGGCTTGGAGTGTCTGAGGGAAGGTGGGCTTAGTATGGTTTAGTTGCCAGTTCACCGGAGGGTGAAATGACAGACAAATCTGCTGCATAAGTACCACAACGGGACCACATACTGAAGATTGCTGATAAGGATGCATGCCATGGTATTTGGGTGCATTGACTAAAATGCCACCGAATGGCTGTTTATGGTTGTCAAGGAGCATAAAGGAGCCTAGCTCCAAATTGGAAGAGGGTACCACGAATCTGTCCATATTCATTGTCTCTGCTCAATTTAATGTTCTCCTGCAGACCCAGAGGTACTGCCGGTGCTTCTCCAATACCTTCTGCAACAGATAGTTGCCATCTACTCCTTTGTGAGATTGTTGACATCATTCTCCGGTAAATCCACGAACTCACCGCAGGATCTCCAATAATATTACAGAGAATATCCACATATTTTGCAATAGCAGTGGTATTTAAATATGAATTTACCTGCGTTTTCAGTGCCTGCATACTTTAGGAATGCTTGTGCATCTCTTTGCTCAGTAATTATTGTTTGCAGAAATATGCAGTTTTGAACTGGAACGGAGTTTCTGACCAAAATTAAAACTAAATCTTTTTTCCCCCACTTCCACAATGAAAGTTCTGCATCCTCTATAAGAATCCTCTGAATTCATCCAGCTCCAAACAAAACAAAAGCAAAATGTTTTAGTATCAGTTTTGAGAGCAGGTACAATTAACTGAGTGTCTAAGTCTGAGTTCTTCATAGCTTTGTGACATAAATGGAAGTGAGCTGTGAACAATACAGGGAGGGGAAGGGATGTGGTGGGGCAGGATGGTGGGGAATGTGTGGAATTAGATGAGGATCAAGGCAAAATACTGCAGATGCTGGAAAACTGAAACAGATGAAGGGAACACTGGGGAAACTCAGCAGGTTTGGTGACATTTATGAAGAAAAAAGTGGAGTTAATGTTTTGAGTCCAGTAAGACTTTTCTTCAGAACTGCTTCAGCTCTTCACTTCTTCTTCAGGACTCTTCTGAAGAAGAATCATACCAGATTCAAAATGTTGAACTCATTTCTCTCTCCTCAAAAGCTGTTAGACCTATTAAGTTTCTCTGTATTTTCTGCATTTGTATCAGATGAGAATGGGTTGCTAGTTATGGAGAAGGTATAATCATGTAGGCTGTATTCAAAGGGGAAAAGAAACAAATGTAAGGAGGAAATCCATCTTAGAAGTCCAATGAAATCATTAAACTTTTTTTTATTGCAGTTCTTTGCTGGGCATAATGGTCCTGTTATTTACCAATTGACTTCTCATGTGCCAAAGTGTATCTTGTGGCCTCCACTTGCCACTTAAGGGTAACAGGTCTCCTCCCTGCCTGTATAGTTGAATAAATGTTAATTTCTCTGAAATTCAGACTGATCTGGTTTTTGGCATTGCAACTATTGACCCCCAATTGCAGGAAGTAATTTTAATCCCAGCAAATGTCATTTGAGTTCAGTTCAGAAGATGAAAAAGTTAAAAATCTGAAACAGAATCCCAGTCCACCTTGAATGCACCAACTTCAAAGTTTCATCTGGCAGGGCAAGTAATGAGTGACCATTCCACTCATGGGAGATGGGCAATGCTTCTAAGAATCACTAACAAAATTGACTGTATTCATTGAAGAGTTGTTTATTGGCTTTGGGAAATGGTCAGATTTCCAGCCATTTGAAACGTTGAGCTTCTGATAAGCATTATGACTAACCCTGGAAATGTACTATTCATATTTAAATAAAACTTGACTGTAACAGTGTTCAAGCCAGTATCACCATGAGGGTGGGCGTAAAGCCCACCACTGCCAAATTGGAGGCAGGGACAAAAATTGACTTTCTTGTAACCCCCTTAAATTGATACTTGATGCAGTAAGCTGAATTTGCTTGAATTCCTTGAATTTGCTGCTTCCTGCGTATCAATAGACTATGAGTAATGTTTGATTAACTGACCTATTGTATAATGAAATGTGATGAATAAATTTTAGTGTGTGTCCCGTGATACATATTCTTTGCAATTTGTTGATATGTTGAATTGTGACCACTTCATCATTTTCTTTTCAAATGTTATAGTGCATTGGCAGTTCTTTTTATGCAGTATTTTTTGACATTCTTGACCTATTTCATGCAGCAGGGTTGCAGAATAATAATCATTTTACAAAGAGAATGTTCTCAGAATAAATTCAAGTTTTAGTCTATTGCATTTCTGTAATCATATTTTCAACTCTGTATTCTAGTTCGCTTTTTATCTAATTATCAAAAGAAATTCTGCATGTCGAAAATGTGATTTATACAGATTACTGAGTCCAAATGCTATTACCAGCAGTAAATCATATCCTTACAATGTCACCCAGATATCCTTTAAAGTATATATGTCTAAAGAGACCTTCAGGCAAGCTCAATGTTGAATTAGTTTTATTGCAGTACATCAGCAGGGTGCTGGGATAATTGAAATACAAAAAGCACAGAGTGATAATGACAAAATGATCTACTAAAAATGACATAGAATTATGATAATCAAAATGCAATTTTCTTCTGCAGGAAAGGAAATGAGGCAAAAAGCCTAATTTTGGCATAATGACCAATAAGCAATTTTCATTACATTTATGACCTCTTATTACAGGCTGCAGCAAATACGGGTAATATAATTCACACCTAAAATAGAACTAGTTTGTGCGTGTGAAACTTGTTAACTTGATTGAGATGTTCTATTAAATGTATGTTTAACACAAAAGAACGTTAAAAGTTGTTGGTTTGAAAAGTATCCTTCAGTGGTTAGTCAGCTTCAGCCTATTTCCAGAAATATGGCCGATGAGTCAATCTTAAAACTTTTGACTACTGTCGATTAGCCAGAGAACCTGTTGCTGATTTGACATATTGATTTATTGAAGTATTCCACTAACTGGCATGCAACATTTTAGCATTGGTGAATGCACATCGGTTTTCTGAGTTGCACCGAATGATATTGAAGGATGTGAGAATAGAAATTGCACAGGCACCAACAATTATCTTTCAATCTTCCCTGGATTTGGGATGATGCCATAAGATTGGAGAATTGTAAACATTATGCACTTGTTCAAAAAACGTTGTGAGGATTGTCTCAACAATTATAGACAGATCAGTTATATTTCGGTCATGGGGAAGCTCTAAAGATAATTCTTCGGGATAGAATTAATAGTCAATGGAGAGTCAGCATGGACTTGTTTCGTAAAAGTCATGTCAAACTAACTTACTGGAGCTTTTAGAAGAGGTAAAAAGAGGGTCGGTAAGGGGAGGGATATGGATGTGGTGTACATGGGGTTGCAAAAGGTATTTGATGCAGAGCCACATACTAGTGAGTAAAGTTAAAGGTCATGGAAAAAAAGGGCAGCAGCAACATTGGTACAAAATTGGCTTAGGGATGGGAAAGATAGGGTAATTGTTTCAAAAAAGATTCATATAAGATTTGAAGACATTGACCTTGTTTCTCTCTCCAAAGATTTGGCCAGATCTTTTAGGGCCAGATTCCAGCCTTCTTCTTTCTTAAGAAAGAAGGGAGTTTTGCATTTCCAAGAGGAGATATGCTGAGGATGGTTGTAGAAACCTGGAACTGGAGTACCATTCTAACAGCACTTTCATAGCACTGGACTGTAGAGAAGGCAAACCACATCCCCTTTTCATACCAAACAGCTGCCATGTTCTAACATTTAAAGGTTCTAGCAGCCATTTGACAGCTGCTGTCAAAAGCTAAGTATAAAAGGTAAGTAGGGCTCTTATTTTATACTTATAATATCCCTACCTCTGGGTCAGACCATCCGGTTTCAAGACCCACCTGCACCAGATACATGTGATAACATATCTGAACAAGTTGATTAAAAATATCTATATGTGTAATGTTAGAGTGGAGACTCTCCTCTAGTGTAGAGGAATTGTCCAGCAGGAAAATTAATTTTCCAGGCCCTTCCTTTGGACTGTGTTATATTGGGGATTTCACGGGGTTCCCATGCACAACTCCTAACTGTCTTGGCGAAACATTTTGTCTGTTCAGCAGAAAATCTGCCCGTTTGTTTTTAACTCAACAGATGGTGTCAGACATGCCAAGTTTCTCCAGCATTGTTCATTTTTATTTCAGCTTTCTAGCATCTACAACACTTTATTTTTATAGCAGAGAATAGTGGTTAATGGATACTTTTCAATCTGCAAGAAGTTTTTAGTGGAGTTCAGCAGGGCATTGGGATCCTTGCTTTTCATGAAATGTATAAATGATCTAGATCCTGGGTTGCAAGGGTCAATTTCAAAGATTATGAATGATATAAAACTTAAGACAATTGTAAACTGTTGGTAGAATAGGTGGAAAGGTTGTAAATGAAGTTCAATGTGGAAAAGTGAGAAGTATAAAATAATGATTGAATGATTTATTCATTGTCATGTATATCAAAGGAAATACAGTGAAAATTGTTCTGTGACCACAATCCGCCGCCATTTTAAGGTATAAGAAGAATAAGAGAAAGTATTTAAATACCAAATACTAAATTCATCTTCTTTGGCCAGGTCCCAAACAAGCTGCAGGACTACAGCCAGGAGTCTCTGCCCTGGGCACTGACACCACCACGGTTGATGACCCGCCATTGCCAAGAGTCCTTGCTCTGGGCTTACCGCAGCCTGCTCCACCATCACTGCAGACAATGCCCCGCTGCCATTCCAGGAGTCCACACATCAGGCCTACTGCAGTCAGCAATCCCTGCAAACACTGCTCTGGCTAATTCAACTCCAGTGAAGCATCCATGAAGAAAAAAATGAACAGAAGGTGGCAGGAAAGGGACAGCATTCTAGGCTTCATAAATAAGGGCATAAAGTACAAGGGCAGGAAGGTTATGATGAACTTTATTAAGACACTAATTTGACCTCAGCTAGAGTACTGTTCTGGCTTCCACACTGTATGAAGGATGTGAATCCATTGAAGATGATGCAGATGAGGTTAATGAGGATGGTTCCAGGGATGAGACACCAGTTATGAGGAAAGTTTGGAGACGTAAAGTTATTTTTCTTAGAGAGGAGAAAGTTCAGAGGAAGTTAGATAGAACGTTTCAAAATGATATGGTGTCTAGACAAAGTGGCTAGGGAGAAATTGTTCCCATTTGTGAACATATTGAAATTCAGAGGGCACAGTTTAAAGTGTTATTCAAGTGAAACAAAAGTGAGTTGAAAAGTGACTTATTCACTCAGTGAGTGGTTAGGATATGGAATGGGTTGCCTGGAAGTGTGGTGGAGGCAGGTTGAGCTGAGGCATTCAAGAGGTCTTGAAATGAGTGTTTAAATACAAACAATGTGCATGGTTATGGGGAAAAGACAGGAGATTGGCACCAAGTTAAAATGCTCAGAGAGTCATTGCAGACATAAGGTTCAGAATGGCTTCATTTTATGCTGTAACAATTTTATGTTTCTGTGATTCTAGAACTAGAGGCTAGTTTTAGGAGATTGATGGTGACCCCACGCAGGTAATCGGTAACCTATTCAGCGACATAAAGGGTTTATTAAGATCATGCTCCTGACAAATAACAGTCAGGGGCCATTTGGTCTACTGTGTCTGGATCAGCTCTGAATAAGCAATTCACTTAATACGACTTTCCCACCTTCTCCCTTTAATGCTATACCTACTTCCTTTTTAGATACGAGTTTCACACCTTTTTGGATGCTTCAGTTTAATCTGTATCCACCATACACTCAAACAAAGTAATCCGGATCTTAACCACTCCCATCATGGAAAGGTTATCCTAATGCCCATTTTACTTCTTTTATAAATTACTTCAAAACTTGATTATTTCATAAGTAGAACATTTCTCTTCCTTTCTGCCCAGACCAGACATGATATTGAATATCTTAATCAAGCTTCTTTTTAGTCTTCTTTCATCCGTAGAAAATAGCCCCAAATTCTCCACTCTGCCTTCATAACTCAAATTCATCATCCTTGGAAATATTCTCCTGAATATATTCTATAATAGCACAAGTACTTTCAAGTTCTTCCTAAAGTGTTTTGGCAAGAACTGGATGCAATACCCCAGCTGAGACCAAACTAGTGTCACAAATAAGATCAAAATAACCTTCTTACACTTGTACTTGATGCTTCAATTAATAAAGCACAAGATACTGTATGCTTTAAGAACTGGTCTCTCAACCACTTTCAATGACTGGTGCACATATATACTCATTTCCTGCTGCTCCTGCACCCCTTTAGAACTGTTCTCTTTACTTTCTAATTCTATTTCTCCATGTTGTCAATATAAATAGGATTGCCAGTAAAACCTAATTTAAGAGATGGACCAAATAGATCACAGCATTAGACAACATAGAGAAAACAATTTTTGAGATACAGAATAACTTCGAAATTATAAACTAAATCAGAAATTGAACAAATAAATACACTTCTATATGCATCCAGGAACACAGATGATGTTACGCTCAACAGGGTGAAAAAGAAGAAAGGAATATTTTCAAAAAGTTACTGAAAGCCTTCAATGAATACTTGAATCTCAGAACTAATGAAATTTTTGAAAGAGCAAACTTAATAGAATAAATCTGTATCCAGGGGAATCCATACAGGATTCCATAAGAGATGAAGAGAGGAATCCATGACAGTGATGTCAAATCACAATGTTTAAGAGACATAATTGTAGGAGTTACTGATGTATATTTTTCAGATCTAGTACAGCCCAAAATAATACCTGACTCTAAAGAAAGCCATTTTGATGGTGAATGAAGAACAAGATCAGAAGAAACATGACACAATCCAAAGAGAGAAAGATCAACATTGGTACAGGAGATCAGCACAGCTCATTCAATTCTAAAGATGCAAAATCATAAATAACAAACATAAGAAATCAATACAGTGACTAGGATAGGCACTATGCACTGAAAGTCCTTGTCAGTGCTTTTTATCAAAACGATCTCACTGGCAAAGATGGTGTCTATATATTAAAACTGAATGCATCATCTGACAAACAATAAATCACTTTCAGAAAATGTGCAAAAGTAGGGCACCATTTCAGAAAAACAAAATGACCAAAAAACTGCTCACACAAAATGACTAATGAAGCATCATCTTCTACAACACAGGGAAAAATAAAACTAAACAGGGGAAATAAGCAATCCATAAGACCATATGACTATAAGATGTTGAAGCAGAATTACGCCATTCAGCCCATCAAGTCTGCTCTGCCATTTGATCTTGACAGATACGTTTCTCAACCTCATTCTCATGCCATCTCCCCATAACCCTTGATCCCTTACCAATCAAGAACCTATATCTCTATCTTAAGTATACTCAATGACATGGCCTCCAAAGCCCTCTGTGGCAAAGAGTTCCACCAAATCACTACCATTTGGCTGAAGAAATTCCACCTCATCTCAGTTGTAAAGGGTTATCCCTTCACCCTGATGCTCTGCCTCTGAGTCCTTGTCTCTACTTCTGGTGGAAACATCTTTCCTCATCCAGTCTATCTAAGCCTGTCAGTATCCTGTAAGTTTCAATCAGATCCCCACCTCATCCTTAAACTCTATCAGAGTCCACATCTGCTCCTCATATGACAAACCCTCCACCCCGGTATCATTCTTGTAAACTTCCTCTGGAATCCCTTTAATGCCATCCCATCTTTCATTAGGTACAGGGCCTAAAACTGCTCACAATATTCCAAACACAGTTTGACTAGAGCCTTATACAGTATTAGCAGCACATCTCTGCTTTAGTTTTTTTAGCCCTCATGAAGTGAATGCCAACATTGCATTTGCCTTCCTAACCACCAACTGAATCTGCACATTAACCTAAAGAGAATCCTAACATAAGTCTCCCAACTTCCTTTGTGCTTCAGATTTCCAAAGCCTTTTCCCATTTAGAAAATAGTTTACGCCTCTATTCTTCTGATCAAAGTGCATAACCTCACACTTCCCACATTGTATTCCATCTGCCACTTCTTTGCCCCCTCTCCTAGCCTGTCCAAGTCATTATGCAGCCTCCCTGCTTCCTCAACAGTACCTGTCCCTCCACCTATCTCTGTGTCATCTGCAAATTTAGGAAGAGTGTCCTCAGTTTCTTTGTCCAGATCATTAATGTGTAACATGAGTAGTTGTGGCCCCAACACTGACCTGTTGTTCCTTCTTTCTGCCTTCTGCCAGTCAGCCAATCCTCTATCTATGCCAGTACCTTGCCTTAAAACTTTGGGCTCTTATTTTATTTAGCAGCCTCATGTGTGGTACGTTGTCAAAGGCCTTCTGGAAAACCAGATATTATATTCAGGCAAACTTGGATTTGTGTCAATGGACATCTCACAAATTTTAAGTCAGACACCAGGACAGGACATACAGTGAGCCACAGTAAAGAATACATTGTCTATAGCAAACAACAGCACAGCTATATGATCATAATAAAAATAGAAGGTATTTTCCAGCTCCTGCCCAATATAGCAAGGCACCAAATGGTAGAAATACACATCATTCACAGACAAGAATTTTTGAGTTGGAAGACATGTCTTGACCTAAATCTTCTCCAAATTCCTGAAGGACTTAAACCTGAAATGGTGTAAAGCAACATTCTCTCCTTCAATGTTAGCAAAACAATGGAGTTGGTCATAAACTTCAGGAAACAGAGTGGAAGACATGCCCCTCTCGTATCAATGGTGCTAAGGTGAAGATGGTGGAGGACTTCAAGCTCCTATGAATGAATATCACGAACAATCTGTCCTGGGTCCATCCATATCAACGTTACGTTCAAGAAAGCGCACCAACACCTCTACTTCTTCATAAATGTAAAGAAATTCAGCATCTCTGCAATGACTCCTACCAACTTTTATAGATGCGCCATAGAAACTATCTTATTTGAATGCATCTCAGCTTAGTATGGCAACTGCTCTTCCCAAGACTGCAAGAAATTACAGAGAGTTGTGAATTCAGTCCAGTCCATCATGCAAACCAGCCTTTCACCCATTGACTACGTCTAAACTTCCAGTTGCCTTGGGAAAGCAGCCAACATAATCAAAGACCCCTCCCACGCCAATTATATTCCCTTCCATCTCTTCTGTCGGGCAGAAGATACAAAAGTTTGACAACATGAACCAACAGATTCAACAACAGCTTCTTCCTCATTGTTATCAGACTTTTGAATGGACCTCTCATTCATTAAATTTGATCGTTCTCTGCATCTTCTCTGTGGCTATAACACTATATCCTGCATTCTATTCCAATACACTGATGTAATTACATAAGGTATGCTTTGCTTGGATAGCATGGAAAACAATACTTTTCACTGTATCTCGGTTCATGTGACAATAATAAATCAAATCAAATCAAACCTATAAAGTTAAGTAACAACCAATTAAGCAACAACCATTCAAGGAACATCCTCTCAAAGGATAGCTAGTAGGAGATTTCATAGAAATTTCTAGACTCATGATAGAACTAAACTAAAGAAAGAATTCATTGAGATTAGTTATGTTAGATAAAAATCTATTTCATGTTTGCTACCAGAAAATAACCTATGACATTGCTATATTGACAGAAATATTTTCCACTGCCTTGAACACTGAACAGCACTCAGATTACAACAGCCAAAAAAGATTACAAGGATAAAAGAAGCAGTGAGAGATCCAATGAATAGTGCTCTGGAGGTAATTGATGAATCTATAGCTGATGTAACTCAGATCACAATGGAGCTTGGTGAACAAATAGCTCTGACAGATTAATTATCTGATACAGAGGTCAACTGGAAGATAGGTTCAAGCAGAACATTTGACTTCCATATTAACTCATGAAGAATGCTTAGTAATTGTGTCACACATCATGCTAAACCAGTAACAGTTCCCAAATTCTAGAACTGTGGATGCGATTATGTTGGTCTGATCAATAGTGCGATTACTCAAGCTCCAAACCAATCAAGATGAATTAAATAGTTTCCGTACTTCAGCACAGGTAGCTGGAGCATAAAAGCCCTCTGAGGCAGATTGAAGATGTGGTGCATACAGCTCCATGGAAGCCATCACTGATAAGGGACAACAAATGTTCAATGATTCAAGAAACTGCAAGAGAGAAATTCCCTGTCTTTTGAATTCTGCAAAAAAGGACTTGTCTATTCCAGCAAGGGAGATGTCCTCTGTGGAAGTCCTTTAGTTTATAGGGATCCACCAACCTCAGACTTCAAGGAAGAAAATCAAAGTCAATGGTTCACCAATCATCAACTTACCAGTCCTCCAAACCTGATGCAAATATACTGATGGAGAATAGTGAAGTCTCCAGTTGCCTGAAATAAAAATTCAGAGACTGGGGTGAAAATGGGGTGATGACACAAGTAATTTTATGTACAAATGTATAATATGAGTGACAAGAGAGAATATTGGCAGGAGATGTCATATGCGCATCTAAAAGGATTCATACTGGGGACTGCCACAAGTACCTGCTATTATGTCATCTGGAATTGTGGACAGAAAGGCTTCAGATCACGAAGGCTTAAGATTAACATCTGGTCCTCCTCAAATACTCTGTAGCAAAATTCATCATATCTATACAACCTGTAACTAGTTGCTAACATGCATTAACTATATCTTGTTGCTACAAGAATGACACCTGGACTTCAAGAGTTAGGTTCTGAGGAGAG
Source organism: Rhincodon typus (assembly GCF_021869965.1). NCBI lineage: Eukaryota > Metazoa > Chordata > Chondrichthyes > Orectolobiformes > Rhincodontidae > Rhincodon > Rhincodon typus. The sequence continues at coordinate 31,230,901 of NC_063343.1, forward strand.
ATTATACAAATTATGTCTACTTACCCTAGAATTTTGAAGGTTTAGATTTGATCGGATCACAGTCTTCAAGATTTTAACTGGAAAAGAAAAGGTAGATAGAGATAGACTATTTTCACTGATTGGGGATTCTAGAACTCAGGAGCATAGTTTTAAAATTTGGGCCAGACGACTCAGGAGGGATGTTAGAAAGCACTTCTACATACAGAGACTGGTAGAGGTATGGAACTCTCTTCCACAAACAGTGGCTAATGATAAATCAGTTGTTCATTCTAAATCTGAGATAGATTTTTTTGTTAAACAAAGGAATGAAGGGATATGGGTCAAATGAGTTATGGAATTAGACCACAGATCAGCCACGATCTCATTGAATAGTGCAACAGGCTCCAGGAGCTGAATGGCCCACACCTGTTACTATGTTGCTTTGTTGTTAACGACAAGAATCTGGTTTAGTTAAACCAGGAAGTGTTTCTTTCTGCCACACTAGAACAAGCAGGCCTTTACACTTTTTCTACCTGAAAAGGATGGTAGCAGTAGCCTTCAATATGAGCAGCAGCGATGAACTCATCTGCCCATAAACAGAATATGTCATGTAGTCATTATTTCTTATCTTCTTGATAATTATGTCAGCTTCCAGGCAGCTCAAGACCTGGAAATACTCTTGATATCAGCGTGCTGACCCAAAAACAAATCTTCAATTCAATTTATTGAACCTTTGACATGTTTCATTATTGAATGTGAATGTTCTATTTGTATCTAAGTGTGAATCTTATTCCCAGGTTTCATTCATTTTTGCTATCAACAGTAGATCATTGAATGGATTATAAGAAATAGATTATAACTGCATTATAAGAAAGGAGTTTCATAACACTGTCACATTTCAGTGTGTTTAAAATTATTTCTGCAGGATAGATTTAAGAGAAAAAAATTAAATCAATAGTTGGCACATATACAATTTTGAATAAAAAGATCCCACCGTGATGATTTTAAACATTGAGTAACAAACTAGTAAAATACAGTTAGCAGCATCAGGAGGCCTATGTAGTTTGAGGGCAATGCCTGATTTCCATGCTGCCATTACAAAGTTAGTCAAGCTTTCACAGCAGATGGCTGAAAACAAACATTGGCCAGGTTCAGGAGGTTACTGAGGAATTTTTTTTGTCTTAGAATTAGATAATCCATTGGAGAGGCCAGTGGAGAAGTATGATGTTTCTTATTTTGAATTATGACACAAAAATAACTTACACGGTTTAAGTAAATCTGATCATAACTATTACGTTCATTTGCTGTGAAGCAAAATAAATTGAGAATTAATTTTAGGAGAGTGGCTTGTTGGTCTTTCTTAAAGTTTATTTGAAGTGCACATGGAAAATTTAGATACCCAACTGGCAATATGTTATACTTTTGTATGGTGAAACACTGCACAATAAAAGGGAATCTAGTAAATGTAAAGATTCTCAGTTCTCTGCAGGTAAGATTAGAATTGCTCTATCTCGCAGAATGTTCGAGAAAGGTTCCTAAACATCTAATAAAAGTGAATTACTGCAGATGCTGGAAATCTGAACTAAAAATAGAAAATGATGGAGAAACGCAACAAGTCTGGCATCACCTATGGAGGGAGATTCAGAGTCAACATTTCAAGTGTAATATGACTTCTTTGGAACAGAGCCAGTTAACTTGAAAAGTTAACTGTTTTTGTCTTTGCGGATACTACTAGAGCTGTTGAGTTTCACTAGTCTTTCTGATTTTAGTCTTGAATTTTTAATATGCTCCTTACCAAGATACACACTGATTAAAATTGTTTTATGACCAACATGTTTGAAATACATTAACTGTTATTATATTAAGAAATCCGTAAAGCAGTCAGTTAGTGCAATATAAAATCATGCAAGCTGTAAATGAGTAAATGAAAAGACAATCTGCTCACATTGGTATTGCTTGAGGAAAACATTTTGTCCATAGTATTAGTAGAACTTACCACATAAATATAAGAATATAAGAACTAGGAGCAAGAGTAGGCATTTCAGCTCCTCCTCGAGCCTGCTTCGCTGTTTAATACAATCATGGCTGATCTCATCTCGGCCTCAACTCCACTTTCCTGCCTGCTCTCCATAGCTTTTTAACCCAATATTAATGAAAAAAGTCTGTCTATCTCCTCTTTAAATTTACTCAATGTCCCAGCATCCATCGTTGTCAAGGTTACTGAATTCCACAGATTCACAACCCTTTGAGAGAAGAAATTTATCCTCATCTCTGATTTAAATCTGCTACCACTTATCCTAATACTATGATGTCTCATTCTAGATTGTCACACAAGAGGCATACTGTCTATATCTACTTTGTTAATCCTCTTTAGAATATTATATACCTCAATTAGATCTCCTTTTACTCTTCTAAACTCTTGCGTGTCTAGGCCTAACCTGCTCAATCTCTCTTCATAAGGCAAGCCCCTCACTTCTGGAATCAAGCTACTATTCATTAAATAGTCCAATGAAATCTTTGACTTGACTTAAGCAGGAATATATCTATCTAAGTTTTAAAACCCGTGGGAAGGACAGATTCTATGATAGTGCAGTATTCCTTCACCAATGCACAAGTAATTCTTAGGTTATGCTCTCAGCGTTGACGTGGGGTTTGAAGTCACAACCTTCTGACTTAAAGTCAAGATGACATTTAATTCTTAAATAATAAAGTCAATAGAGTTAACAAATTATTCCAGTGATTTAAGAACTTTTGCGCTTTTCTTTGTAGCAATGAACATTGCATATACTTGGGATGGAACGTTATGCATGATTGATTGAAAAGCCATCCTGTGATAAAGGTGAAAGCTCACTGTGAGCTGTTGGCTAATATTTAAATGAAGGAATCTTCTGAAAGTGAGATTAGAAAGTACTTTAACAGAAACCACATTATAGTACTGTCCTGGAATATCCATAACTCTATCCAGAGACAAATTCCTTGTAAGGTGAGACTCTCCTATAAGGAAAGACTGGAGGAGGCTAGGTCTGTATTCTGCAAGAATGAGAGACAATCTGATTGATACTTACAAAATTCCTAAAGGTTACAACAAGGTAGATGTAGAAAAGTTGATTGGTGCTGTGGAGAACCAGGGGCCACGGCCCGGGAATAAAGAAAAGGAGACATTTCTCACTCAGAGCCTGGTTAATCTTTGGAATTCTCTACTTTGGAGGGCTATGCAAGTTCAATCCTGAAGTACATTCAAGGTGGATATTTCAAGATAAGATTTCTAGATACTAATGAAATTAAGGAATTTGGGGAAAGAACAGAAATTGGTATTAAGGTAGTTGATCAGCCATAATCTAGAATGGCAGACGGGTTGGATGGCCTACTCATTTTTCCCACATTTTAACTGCAACACAGGAGAAATTATCTTCTAGTTTTAGACATAAAATATCATCTCATGATAAAGCAATATTAATAGGACAAAATAAAAGGACCTCCACTGTTGATATTTCAGAACAAATGATGGGTATTGTAACCTTGCAATCAATATTGATCAATGTACATTTATGTTGTAGTTGATTTACATGAATATAATATACAATTTGGCTTATGGCTTTACATGCTTTCTCAGTTGTCTGTCCATTAGAATTCAATTTATGACTGAACTTCTACTTAATTGCACATTCATGACATATCTTTCAATGCAGATTTGTTTGTTAACAGGGGTGACGTTTGAAGTAAAATTGCGTTTATATAGAACAAAGTAATGACAGATTTATACAGCAATGACCATTGCTATGATGTTACTATAATTACTGAAAAATATTTAAACATGTGCTCAAATGTTTGTATATCTGCATTCTCAACAGCTTTCTTTCCTTAGGGAAATCTTCTAATTATAGAAATATTGGAAAAATGATTTTAAGCTCATTCAGAATGTTCTTTCTCTATCCATATTTAAAATAACAAGTATTCTGAGTATTCTTTGAAATGGGATTGTATTTTGTTCTTTAATACAGTTTATAACATCTGAACACATGTAAATCTGTTCAATGAAGACCTTTGCCCATAAAACGTTGACCAATTGACGGCAAAAAATACTTTCATATCTGTAATGAAGTGCGAGATTCAAGTAGCATTCATATATCATGTATTTTAACTGTATGTAAAATTTTGCTCAATATCCAGGTCAATTCTGGAGAAGCACATCACTTTTAAGGGTACTGTCTTTCAGCTGAGACATTAAACTCAGTTCTCTGAGGTACATGTAAAATATCATGGAGCTGTTTCATATTGGCTTTTGGATGCATAATGTTGTGAGACGTTGTCAATTGTGATACAAGAACGAATTGAATTAAGTAATGCAAAGAGCATATGCATGTTTCACAGACTGAACAGCATGAGAAAGCTGTTATGCAGCCTAGGGTAATTCCTATCTTGTGAAGTTTGATATGTACAAAGAGGAAAAATTTATCCAACATTGAGTTGTTTATTTATGCCTCACATTTAGATCATGTTGTATATCCTCTTGTACAATGGCACAAGCCAGCTTTCCTGACAGAAACATGGGTATCTTGCTTTCATAGATGATCTCCCATACCGTTCTCAGGGGCTCCCAATCCCTTTAGGTTGGTAATGTGATCGCCAAGCTCTTTGTTACTCTTAACTTGAGTCTTTAGGAAATCACAAAGATGAGGTTCAGTATTCCCAGAGGAGAGCTTATGCAGACCCAAGGAGACAAAGGGACATGCTCAAACAACATCATTATGAACAGATTATGTGATTATTAGCTCATTGCTGTTGGAAACTTTGGTTTCTGACATTGCAATAGAGACAAATTACAAAAGTGCTTTATTAGCTTTTAACCACATAAAATTATGAGAAGATGAGAATAGTAACAAAGATATACAAGTCTTTTCTGTCTTTCTTTACTTCTATCCCATTTTCTTCCATTAACCAGATTTAATTTTTGTTCTGAATGATTACTCAAAATTACTAATTCATAGGTTTCAATCCAATAATATTTAAATAGAGTAAAAGTGATTATTAAAGACAGAACAGAATGCAAAAAACATTTATAATTCCTAATTCCTAATGCACCAAATTTATAGGAACATGTGCAGAGGTCTGTGGAAATGGAAATTTCTTGCCTGGCAAGTTCAGCAGAATAAAAGCAGCCATCTTCAAAAATAACCATAAAGGCATAACAGAACATCAAAGATATTGCATATCTCAGCCTGTCTTATATGTTGATGAAAAGCACTTTTATCTTCCTTCCATAAACCTTGAGAACTCTACAGGATTTCTGCAATGTATTTAAAAATGTAATGTTTGTGTACTTGAATTTATCAAAAGAGAATATGAAGCAAAATTTTGTTTCATTTACTGTACTCTTCCATTATTGACTTTGTTTGCTAGTTTGAGACCCATCAGTGCATTGTGTTTTTATTTTTGGGTTGGTCAGATTTCTTAATTTTGATTCATTCTTCACAAATTCAAGTCATTCATCTGATATTTATTTAGTCAGTTAAATTTCTGCAGAGCATTACAATCCAACAATTTAGCAAAAATAAACACATGCACCCACTAAGTAACAATGGCAAAATGGACGAAACACCCATGAATTTCGATAAACTCAGCATCAAAACTTTGCAATCGAAAAGTCTGAAAACAATTCTAGTGTAAACCACAGTACATGAGAAGAGACAATTCACTGTGGCGCTAGCCTGCAAGACCAACAACACAAAATTAAAGTCAATGGTAATTTTCACACATAAATGTTTGCTGAAAAACAAGTTCTTTGCATAGCATTTGGGCAATCCATATCAACAGTCAGCTGGATGAGAATCAAGTGAATTTAGTCATATACAGTCCAGACAAATTACGAATGACAAATTTCCTTCCTTAAAGGAAATCTGGAATGATACATGTAATAACATATCAGTAATTGTACAGTCAGGTTCAAGCTGCTTAATCCCTGCTGATGAAAGAAAGCTATTTTTGTGTGACTGGCATCTGTCAAACATGCCTTTGGAAAATAGTGATTTCTTATACCTGTCAAGAACATAACTATCTGGTGGTAAACAGGTGAAGTCGTCGGAATGGCACTATAGCACCACTATCTTCATGGAATGCTGACTAACTAAATACTGTAATAAAGACTTACAAAATTGAAGTAATGCACATTGCAAAATGAAACCACATTTAAGTCCATAGGTTGTGCTGCAGGCCTCAACTATTGAAGGGAATATTTGAAATGAATGAACCATTTAATTGGACCTGTACTGTTGGAGAAGTTGACATTTATACTGAAGGGGTCAACATTGGTTTTGGTCAGATTTCTGAATTTTGACTCATTCTTTACTACTTCCATTCATTGACATTTATTTAGCCAGTAAGTTTTCTGCAGAGCATTTTGATCTGCCACTTCCATTCCGTTGAAGAGTCACCAGACTTGAAATGCTGGCTCTGCTACTTTTTCCCCACAGATACTGCCAGACTTGTGGAATTTCTCTAGCAATTTCTATTTTTGTGCCATGACATTGATACCAGTGCAAGTTCTTAAAATTATTTTTTCTGTCATGGGTATGGGTATCACTGACAAGGCTAGAATTTGTTCTCCATCCTTAATTTTCAGAAGATAGACAAGTAGGGAAGTTTTCAATTAAATAACGAGGCAAGGGTCCAAATTTGGGAATATTGTCATGAATCAAGAGATGTTGTCAGAAATGCAAGAGAGGATGTGAAATGATAAACAGACTATTACAGGAAGGAACAACAATTTTTTTAAAATTCAGTCATGGGATGAGGACATTGCTGGCTTGGCAGCATTTATTGCCCAGAGGGCAGTTAAGAGTCAACCACATTGCTGTGGGTCTGGAGTCATATGTAGGCCAGACCAGGTAAGGATAGTAGTTTCCTTCCCTGAAGGACATGAGTTTTTCCAATAACCAACAATGGATTCATAGTCATCATTAGTCTCTTAATTCCAAATATTTTTTGAATTTAAATTCCACCATCTGCCGTGGCAGGATTTGAACCTGGGTCCCTAGAACATCATGTGGGGCTCTAGACTAATGATCCAATGATAATACCACTAGGCCATTCCCTCCCCAGATCTATATGACAATGATCATGGTGTTTCTCAAGAACATGGTTGATGACGACTTGTGATCTAACCAATTTATGCCAGTTTGCATTTCATATCTTTTTTAAGCCTCCTGTAGATAATTCCAATGTGCTCTGCTTTAATTATCTTTCCCTTTTATTTTAGGTTTCTTGCATTTATATCTTATTTTGAGAGGCAAGTTCTGAGTACATGATAAAGAACAGCAGAAAGTTATTAAAGTTAGGACAAGCAGTTCTGAGGAAGGATCACCGGACCCAAAACATTAACTCTGATTTTTTTCTTCACAGGTGCTGCCAGATGTGCTGAGTTTTTCCAGCAAATTCTGTTTTTGCCCTTGATTTACAGCATCCGCAGTTCTTTTGGTTTTTAATAGGTTTAATTAATATTGTTTATTCCACTGAAATATTAGTTGGTGTTGTTTTTCAAGTATGTTCCTTGTTTCCCTATTCTGTATTTCAATTATATGTCTTGAGCTTTAGCCTCAAGACTAATATTAATGCAATTAAATCTTCCTTGAATTCTATCCATCATCATTAATTACAGTAATATTTTGTATCAAAACACAGAATTTTGGAACAGAATATCCAATGTGTTTCTGGCAAAAATTCAATATTTACAGACAATAGTCTAACATCTGTTTTATGAAGGTTAATAAATGTTATTTGTAATAGGGTAACTAAGCACTTGAATTAAATATTAGCTGAATTAGAGACAGCCAGTGTGAATATGCAAAGGATAAATCATACCTGTTAACTCCACTAACTGAAGAAATAAAATTGTACTTATTGAACTCACTGGTTTCCTGTAGTCACGTGATCTCTGCTTCTGTTGTAAAGACCTTTGTAGCAACCATTACACACACATCACTGGAAACATGGTATCAGGAATTTAAAAATGATACATTTGAAAATGGGTGGATTTTTGGAGCTGCAAAAAACCATTTCTGGGGAAAAAAGCAAGAAGTGAGAAAAAGTACAGTCTTCAACTTTAAATTACTGCATGAGTCAATATGGCTGTTCATTTTTCATTCCATGCTGCCATGGAAATTATAAAGACCATGTCATTTCTTTTCTGAGCGTTTAATTGTGGAATGAAATGAGAAAAGAACAGTGTAGAAACTAAGGATTTCTGGAGAATTGCCACATGTTTTGAAAGCAAATAATCAAACACTCATTGTAAGCATTGTATACACAGCTGTTTGTTTAAGCAGTGGTTAAAGTGCTTGCAGATGAACTAGAGTCCACAGGTTGTGTACAGATGGAGCTTTGGTTTGTAGATAGAAGCAGCTGTGGGCTAGTGACCAGTTATCAATGGCAAAGGCCCTCTGATTGCCAATAACTATGTGCTTGGTTTTCAGGTAGCTGAATAGCTTGTAACTGTTAACAAGATAGCAAGAAATCTTCGGACCTCTAGCAATTCAAGAGATCTCTCTGTATTTGCAGTAAAAATCACTTTAAGCCTGAAGAAAATTTGCTTATCCTTAACACACTGTAATTTTTTCCATATCTATTTCTCTTTGTGTTGTGTGTGTGTGGGTTGAAGATGAAGTTTGCAAGAGGATAAGAGTTTTAATTAGTATTTATCTGCTGATACACAGCAGATAAATACTACCTGTAGCTAGAGTCTATTTACATGTAATACATAATCATTCTTGTTAAATCCAGAAATCAGATTTGCGCTTTTTGTCAAGCTTGGTCTAAAAGGTAGATAAACTTGTGAATTTTGTGTACTTTTGAAAAACCTTTAACTTTAACTACACTTCCAATTATAGTTGGGCTTAATTTCCAGTACTCTACCCCAGTGAGGCTTAACAAAATTAATAGCAATATGAGACAGAATTGAAATTTCTCTATTCTCAGTGGAAAAACTGGAATAACCACAAAATTGATTTAAAAGGCCTGGGCAAATAAAGACAACATCTCTGCTTTCAAAACTAGATGAAGTGTGTGGCAAGTTGTATTACAGCCTAGACCTCACTGAGGAGCAGAAAAGCCATATTGTAGAGAATTTGAAGGCTTGAAGACACACTTTTAACCCTTATTAATGCTACTTGTGAATAGTATACTCTCAACATCAGAGCTCAAGGGGAGAGGGAGATTGTTGATCAGACTTTGAATAAACTGATACATTTTGCTCAATTCTGAGAGTCTGGACAAAAAGAAAGATGACCTGAGCAAATGTAGGATTGTCTAAGACATGGGAGAACACTTTTGCTGAGAAAAAGAGAAATTTACTCTTAAAAAAAGCAATCAATATGTACAGGAGTTTGGAGTTAGTTAATCATCAGCTTGAGTATATGATTGGTAGAGCAGATGAGGCTTTATATCATGCTGAGACACATTCCAGGCCAAAGCAAAGCAATATATTTGAAAAAAAGGAACAAATATTTATGTAAATTTAGCAGAACCAAGGCCAGAGAGCAGGATGGAAATAATGTGAAGGATTCACATAAAAAGAAGGAAAACATGTCAAGATGGGAAAACTTCAAGAAGCTGAATCACTTTGCACCCAATTGTTGTCAGGATATCTGTCGGAGAGATATTTTCCAATGATTTAGATGAATCACTCTACACCATTTGACAGGTTAACATTGTCAGGTCTGAGGGTGATAAATGGTTTGTGATCATTACAATGATATCTGAAGAAGGAAATCATCGAGTAAATGTAAAGTCTGAGATAGATGCTGTTGTTTTGTACAGACCTTTACAAAGTCATCCAGAATAATGATCCCTAAATGACACCGTCAAAGATAATATTGAACCTCATGATGGAACAGTACTCATTCCAAGAAGACATATGAAGCTGAAGCCCAATGCAATGTGAACAATAAAGATCTGGACCTCCGAATAGTAAATATTAAACAAAATCCACTCATCCCATTTGAAACAAGTCTAAAGCTTGGATTAAAATGCCTCAATGGCCGGACAAGATCAGAAATCACACAACACCGGGTTATAGTCCAATAGGTTTATTTTAAAACATAAGCTTTCAGAGCCTCAGCCCTTCTTCAGGTGTTACTGAGAGAACTAGTATCAGACACAGAACAAACCTAAGATGCTATTAAATCTATAGTCAGTTAGAAGGGTTTGATTGATTAATAAGTATATCTAAATCCTGAATTCGTTTCAAGTTACTGTCCTCAGAGAACTAAAGGTTTTATTTTAGATCAGACAATGCATGTTAGGTGTGAGACCTTGTTTAGAATCTGTTTGTGTTTTAGGTTGGAGTCAGACTGATTTTATTTCTAAAGTAGGAATTTATAAAACACCATATTGACTGACTGTCTATAAATTGTGTGATTTTTGAACAAAATAAAATGTGTCTGCAAGTACAAATTCACTCCATAGACTCGTGCTTTTGTGTGTGTCTCTGTGTGTGTGTGTGTGTGTGTGTGACAGAGAGAGAGAGAGAGGGAGGGAGAGAGACAATGTGTGTTTGAGGATTCAGGGATTTACATATATATATTAATTGATTAAAACCTTCTAACTGATTAAAGATTTAACAGCATCTTAGGTTCGTTTAATACATCCTCATCAATGGTGTGAACCTTTGGTCTTTTACTTATAAATTCTGTGTCTGATACTATCTCTCTCACTAATACCTGAAGAAGGACTGATGCTCCAAAAGCCTGTGTTTTCAAATAAAACTGTTGGACTATAACCTGGTGTCATGTGATTTCTGACCTTGTCCACTCCAGTTCAACACCAGCACTTCCACTTTAATGGCCAGAGGAGATTTGCAGCTTTTTGTAGTCTGCTAACTCATTGACTGTTGAACAGAATAAAAAAAAACAACAAAGATGTTTTTACAGGTCTTGGATGTCTTCTCATGAATATTAACTCAAAATGAATGAGAGCATGAGACCAATGCAATAACCATTGAAGAGACTTCCAGCTATCCTCAGCCTACCCTGAAAGATATAATTGAAGATCTAGATAAGCAAATGAATAATTTTAAAATTATGACAACTCCTATAGCAGCATGGTAGCAGTGAAAATAAAACTGAGGGTATTCAAACAGTAAAAGAATCTCGATAAAACTTTGAAGAGATTTCACTAACCCATGCCACCATTGCAGAGATTTTGCTGCAAATTGCTAAAACAAATATCTTAACTGCCAATTATGTAAGAACGGTTACCGGAAAGTGAAGCTGTATGAAAGCAACAGTGTTCTATTGATATTCAGAATGCAATTCAGGAGCTATGATGGTTGTACATGCTATTTCACACTTCCATTGTTTTGGAAGGGTAACAATGGAGACAACACAATATAGTGAATGATCTTCCCAGAGCAGAAACTATTGTGGATGATCTGATAGTCTGTGGATATGAGAATACAATGGAAGCAACCGTTACAGACTACAATTACAGTGTAATGCAACTGTAGAGAGGGCTCACCAGATGAACCTGAAGCTGAACAACAAAAAGAAGCAATTTAAATTTCCTGAAGGCAAGTACATAGGTAATGTACTGACAGCTAAGTAATTATACCAGGATGTACAAAAATGAGAGCTGATGGAGCAATGGATAGATGGGAAAACAGTACAATAACTAGTTGATTTGTCATCAGAGTGTGAACCTCTGTGCCAGCTCACTGCTAAAGATGTGCAGTTATTTCCCATGGAATTCGGATCAGAGGCTGAAGAAAAAGAAAGAATGAAAGAAGACATTGAAGAATTTTATCTAAGATTATAAAGGGATCTTGATCAACTGGGTCAATGGGCTGAGGAGTGGCAGATGGAGTTTAATTTGGATAAATGCGAGGTATCGCATTTTGGTAAAACAAACAAGGGCTGGACTAATACAGTTAATAATAGGTCCCTGGGTAGTGTTGTTTGAAAGAGAGATCTAGGGGTTCAGGTACACAGTTCTTTGAAAGTTACATCGCAGGTAGGCAAGGTGGTTAAGTAGGCGTTTAACACATTTGCCTTTATTGCTTAGACCATTGAGTATAGGAGTTGGGATATCATGTTGAGGTTGTACAGGATGTTGGTGAGGCCACTCTTGAAGTACTCTGTACAGTTCTCATTACCCTATTATAGGAAGGATATTATTTAATTGGAGAGGATTCAGAACTGAATGGGATTAGAGGGTTTGAGTTATAAGGTAAGGTTATAAGACTGGTAAGGCTGGGACTTTTTTCAATGGAGCATAGGAGATTGAAGAGTGACCTTATAAAGGTTTATAAATTCATGAGGGGCATAGATAAGATGAATAGCAAAGGTATTTCCCCTAAGGTGGGGGAGTTCTAAACAAGAGGATATTTTTTAAGGTGAGAGGAGAAAGATTTAAAGGGGACCTGAGGGGGCAACTTTTGCATGCAGAGAGCGGTTCTTATGTGGAACAAACTGCCAGAGGAAGTGATTGATGCAGGTACATTTACAACATTTAACAGACATTTGGACAAGTGCATGAATAGGAAGGGTTTAGAAGGATATGGGCCAAACGCAGGCAAGTGAAACTAATTTAGGTTGGGAAACTTGATCGGCATTGACGAGTTGGACTAAAAGTTCTGTTTCCGTGCTGTATGACACCATGATTCTGTAATCCCAAAGAGGATCAAAGCTGCCATAGAAATGTATGTCTTGGGGTTTTAAGGTGTGGAGGTATCCTAGAACCCAAAATACAACCATTTGGGACATATAATATCCAGTCCTTTATTTCTCGAAAACAGATTAAAATAGTCACAAGGAAAGAAGGTAGGCAGTCATTCTTTTTCTGTCTGAGTGTAGCATTTGCATTAATGCCCTGGTTGTAAACACAATTGGTTGCCCTTTCTGCATAAGGATCGCTCCAAGTCCTGTTTCACTGGTATCATGTTGCATGGTAACTTCATTGTTAATGCCATAGTGCTTCTGCATTGCAATGCCATTGAGTTGTTTGATCCAGTGAATGCTGAACTGTGTCACTCACGCCCAGAAATTTCTGTCCACTATGACAATAGAGTCCACCCACATACTCCTTCAAAGCATCTTCCTCAAACTGCTACTATCTTCTCCAAAGCATCTGTAAATATTTTTACTTTGCTTGTTATGATCCCTGCTTATGTTATTACTGGACAAGTCAGATCCCATATTGAAGTCTAACTTAATAGACCATATTTGTTGTTTTTTTTTCCCATTTGACTCAGTTAAAATGGCTGAGTGATATTGTCACTGGACTGTTAATCCAGCAACCCAGATGATGTTGAACCCAGGTTCAAATCCAGTTACAGCAGATGGTGGAATTTGAATTCAATAAAAATCTGGATTTAAGAGACTAATGTTGACCATGCATCTATTGTCAATTCTCAGGAAAAACCCATCTAGCTCACTAATGTCCTTTAGGGAGGGAAGCTACCAGCTTTACCTGTTCGGGCCTACATGTGACTCCAGATCCACAGGAATGTGGTTGACTCTTAACTGCCCTCTGGGCAATTAGAATGGACAATAAATGCTGACTTAATTTGTGACTCTCACATCCCATGAATGAATAAAAAAGAAATAGCATAGAATAAACTCAGCTATTTACATGCAACATAAATTGAAAGATTTCAAACGCAGTAGAAAATATATTTCATCCATCTCAAAAACACCTCTTTACATTACTCCAACACTAAAAAGAATTCCATGGTCTATTATATCTCTCAGTTTATCTTAACTGTTTTGTTTAATTTTTGATCTTGAGAGTTTATTTGTGTCTTGATTGAGTATTCACACTCATGCTTATATTTTCTCAGCTTCAAATAACCCCTTCAGGTTTCTGACCTGACCCTTCTGGAACTTTCAAACAAAAGCTCTGGCACTGAGGTAATCTTTTTCTCATCAGTTCTAATCTTTCTTCTGGTGAAACTGTTTTACACATTTTACTTCCACCAGAACTGTGAACTGAAGCCAAAAGGCTTTCCAAGCTTTGCTATTTCTTCTAAGCAAAAAAAAACAAAAACAGTTCTTGCACCTTCTTACCAGGGACCTAATACACTTCACTGTTTACTCTTTATCATTTTGTCACAATAAAAGTCATACCAGACTCAAATGTTAACTCTGGTTCTCTCTTCACAGATGCTGCCAGACCTGCTGTGTCTCTTCTTCATTCTATGGGCTTGTTTTAGATTTCAGGCATTCACAGTATTGTGCCCTTATTCATTGTTTACACTGTTCATTCAGTTAAAAAAACTCTTCCAATGCAAACAAATTCCCATTATAGTCATATGCTTGAAGTCATCAACCCAGCAAACATTGAATCTGAGAGTCAACTTTCCAAGTTCTGTAGGAATTATTGACGACACGATGGCTTGAATGTAGCAAGGACACCCCTGTTGCTGTAAGAGAAAGCTGGGCATATGGTGGGATAGCCCAGTACTCAATTGGCAAAGTGAGAATAATGAGATGAAGGACCACATCAACCAGTGGTGTGCTTGTAATGAATACCAACTATGCAAACTATTCCAGTCAGACTGTGGTTGAAGCTTAAAGTAACCTCTTCACTCTCATATGAACTGATTATCTTGTCACAATTGATTACTACTCTGACTGCTGGGCATTAAACCAATAGTACTGGAGACCTGTGCTCCACAACTTGCTGTTCCCCTAGCTAAGTTGTTCCAGTACAGTTACAACACTGACATCTACCCGACAATGTGGAAAATTGCCCAAGTATGTCCTATATTACCAAAAAGCAGGACAAATCCAACCCAGCCAATTACCACCCCATCAGTCTACTCTTTAGCATTAATAAAGTGATGGAAAGTGTCATCAACAGTGATATCAAGCAGGACCTGCTCAGTGACGCCCAGTTTGGGTTCTGCCAGGACCACTCAGCTCCTGACCTCATTACAGTCTTGGTTCAAACATGGACAAAACAACTAAATTCCAGAGGTGAGGTGAGAAAGACAGCTCTTGACTTCAAGGCTGCATTCGACTGAGTGTGGCATCAAGGAGACTTGGCAAAATTGGATTCAATGGGAATCTGGGGGCAAACTCTCCAGTGGTTAGAAACATACCTGGCATAGAGGAAGATGGTTGTGGTTGTGGGAGGTCAATCATCTCAGCTCCAGGACATCTCTGCAGGTATTTCTTGGGTTGGTATCCGAGGCCCAACCATCTGCAGCTGCTTCATTAATGACCTTCCCTCCATAATAAACTCAGAAGTGGGGATGTTTGCCAATGATTTCACAATGTTCAGCACCATTCCTGACTCTTCAGACACTGAAGCAATCCATGTCCAAATGCAACAAGATCTGGACAATATCCAGGCTTGGGCTGACAAGTGGCAAGTGACATTCACGCCACACAAATGTCAGGCTGTGGCCATCGCCAATAAGAGATAATCTAACTACCACCTCTTGACATTCAATGGTGTTATCATCACTGAAATCCCACTGTCAACATCCTGGGCGTTATCATTGTCCAGAAGCTCAACTCAACTGGACTCACCAGATAAACACAGCAGCTATAAGAGCAAGTTAGAGGATAGGAATACTGTTGTGACTAACACGCATTCTGACTCTCTAAAGCCTGTCCACCATCTACAAGGCACAAGTCAGGAGTGAGACGCAATACTCCCCACTTACTTGAATGAGTGCAGCCCGAACAACACTCAAGAAGCTTGACACCATCCAGGACAAAGCTGCCGCTTTATTGGCACTACGCCCATAGGCATCTATTCCCTCCACCACCAACATTCAGTAGCAGCAATGTGTATTATCTACAAGATGCACTGCAGAAATTCACTAAAGACCTTCATGCAGCACCTACAAAACCCATGACCACTTCCATCGAGAAGGACAAGGGCAGCAGATATATGGGAACACCACCACCTTCAAGTTCCACTCCAAGTCATTCACCATCCTGACTTGGAAACATATTGCCGTTCCTTCAATGCCGCTGGGTCAAAATCCTGGAATTTCCTCCCTAGTAGCATTGTGGGTCAACCCTCAACAGGTGGACTGGAGCAGTTAAAGAAAGCAGCTCACCACCTTCTCAAGGACAACTAGGGACAGGCAATAAATACTGGACAGCCAGGAACACCTACATCCCACAAAATGAATAAATAAAATAAAAAGAAATTGTAGAATGCCTGAAAGTACATTTTAGTTGTAACAGCATTCCACACATTATGGTGAGTGGCAATGGCCCACAATTCACAGTGAGGAATTCAAGTATTTCATAAAAGATGAGGAAATTCAACACCATACAACATTTCCACACTATTTAGCTCTCACATGGAAACTGAGGCTACAGTTAAAATTGCCAAAGTGCTCGTAAAGAAATTGAGAAAATCCAGATGAAACTTGTACAAGGCTTGAGTGGAAAAACACACTTATGGAAGGTATGGAAGATAGGACAGTTTAAAGACTAGTGCCACACCACATCCAAACTGCTCATTCTACACAAAAAAATCTAATGAAGCCAGAAGTAATAACTCATTGTGAGCATCAAAATCAAGGTGAAACAGAAAGCTACAATTCACTTTGAAGTAACTGCTAAGTCATTGTCAGAGCTGAGGATTGAAGCACTGGTCAGGATTCAAATGTTCAAAGCTTTCAACAAAAATCATCCTGCACGGCAAGTTAGGATCTCTGTCAAGCATTTGTAACCTTACTCAAATGTAGTGAACGTGAAGACCAGATATATCAACACAAGCCTAGACATATGTGTACAACAAGAGAAGCTGTTCTTTAATTGTGGGCTGACGACGAGGAAGAAATTATTTCAATTCATGCACAGAGTACAGAACAACCATTAGTTTCAAAGTTCCACTGGTTCTCAGAAGCAAAAAAAGGTCGATCAGCAATGCCAGTGACCACATTAGCAGCGTGACATTCTCCAGGGAAGGATTATCACCCCAGGAACGAATAGCTATCAAAAGGAATAATCAACAATAATATGCACATCTACCATTCGGAAATCTAAATGTTTTAAAGACTATCTACACAATGCATGTGCAGAGAATGATGGGAACCAAACTGAGGGAGAGTTAAGAGTCAATACAGTGTGGAGCTGGAGGAGCACAGCAGGCCAGGCAGCATCAGAGGAGCAGGAAAATTGACGTTTTGGGTTGGGACCCTTCTTCAGAAATGGGAAAGAGGAAGGGAGCTCGGAAATAAATGGGGGGCGGGGGAGAGAGGCTTGGGGAAGGTAGGTGGGATGGTGATAGGTGGATGCAGGTAGGGATTTGTAGAAATAGGTCATAGGAAGGGTGGCGCGGATAGGTGAGAAAGAAAATGTACAGGTTGTTTCAGGTCAAGGAGATGGGATTGAGAGGGAGGGTTGGACGTGGGATGAGGCAGGGGGTGGGGAGATTTTGAAACTGGTGAAATCCATGTTGAGGCCAGTGGGCTGTAGGCTCCCGAGGTGGAATATGATGTGTTGCTCCTCCAGTTTATATGTGGCATCATTGTGACACTGGAGGAGGCTCAGGATGGGCATGTCACCCAGGGAGTCAGGAGGAGGTTGGCAACCAGACGGTGCTGTTGATTATAGCATACAGAGCGCAGGTGATCCGTGAATCGGTTACCGAGTCTGTGCTTGGTCTCACCGATGTAGAGGAGACGACATCAGGAGCAATGGATACAGTAGACCAGGTTGGAAGGCGTACAGGTGAATCCCTGTCGGATTTGGAAAGATTGTTTTGGGCCTTGGATGGAGGTAAGAGACAAAGTGTAGGGGCAGGTGTAACACTTCCTGTGGTTTCAGGGAAAGATGTTGAGTGTGGTGGGGTTGGTGAGGAGTGTGGAGCGGATGAGGGAGTCACAGATTGAGCAGTTCCTATGGAAGGCAGATAGGGATGGGGAGGGAAATATCTTTTTGGTGGTGGGGTCGGATTGTAGGTGGCAGAAGTGGTGGAGGATGATGCGCCGGATGCAGAGGTTGGTGGGGTGGTATGTGAGGACCGGGG
The DNA here is from genome assembly GCF_021869965.1 of Rhincodon typus. Taxonomy (NCBI): domain Eukaryota; kingdom Metazoa; phylum Chordata; class Chondrichthyes; order Orectolobiformes; family Rhincodontidae; genus Rhincodon; species Rhincodon typus. The sequence goes on from NC_063343.1 coordinate 31,248,868, forward strand.
CACTCGGTCCTTATTTTTGTTGTGGGGAGGAGGTTTAAGGGCAGAAGTGCGGGAAATGCAAGAGATGCATTTGAGGGCATTGTGGATCAACCGAGGGGGGAAGCTTTGGTTCTTGAAGTAGGAGGACATGTGGGATGTCTGGGAGTGGACTGCTCCATCTTGGGAACAGATGCAGTGGAGGCAGAGGAGTTGGGAGTATGGGATTGCATTCTTGCAGGAGGATAGGTGGGAGGAGGTGTAATCAATGTAGCTATTGGAGACGATGGGTTTGAATTAGATGACAGTGCTGAGATGGTTAATGGAGATGGAGATGGAGAGGTCTAGGAAAGGGAGAGAGATGTCGGTGATTGTCCAGGTGACTTTCAGGTTGGGGGTGAAAAGGGTTAGTTCCTCCCGCAGTCCAAAGATGTGCAGGTTAGGTGGATTGGCCATGCAAAATGCAGTGTAACAGTTATAGGGTGGGAAGCAGTGTTGGGTCTGGGAGGAATGTTCTTCTGAGGGTTGGTACAGACTTGATGGGCCAAATGGCCTCCAGCTGCACTATAGGGATACTATGATTCTATAGATCATGAATAAAAACTGAAAACACAATAGAAACTCAGCAGATCTGGAGAGAAAGTGAGTTAACGTTTCGAGTTCTTTATGATTTGTTCTTTAGGAATGGCATGGTGCCTCAGTGGTTAGCACTGCTGCATCACAGCGTCAGGAACCCAGGTTCAATTCCACCCTCGGGTGACTGTCTGTATGGCGTTGGCACATTCTCCCCATGTCTGTGTGAGTTTCCTCTTGGTGCTCTGCTTTCCTCCCACAGTCCAAAGCGGTACAGATTTGATGGATTGGCCAGGCGAAATTGGCAATATTGTCCACAGATGTGTAGGTCCTACTATCTCTGAAATAGCTTTAGGAAATGTTGGGTTACAGGGACAGGGTAGGAGTTTGGGTGGGATGCTCTTTAGAGGGTTAGTGTGGACTTGATGGGCTGAATGGCTTGCTTCCAAAATGTAGGGATTCTCTGATTTTGTTCAAGAACTTTGAAAAATGGAAGTGCATGCATTTGGAGGCACATTAATAAATTGTTTATGGGTAGGTACGAATCAGAGAGTTGGAATACTGTGTATTTGTTTTAATTGTCAGAATGTGATTAGTGTACTAGGGCCTCAGTGATTCATTGTATTCATAAATGACTAAGATAAAGGAATGGAAAACATTTATCCAAATTGTCTGCTGACATAAACTTGAGTGGCACAGTACACAGTATATTTGAGCCAGAAAGTTCCAGGGAGATATTGATAATTTAACTGAATGAACAGGCCTATCGCAGATGGACCCAAGGAAAATAGATTGAGCCTTTTTTTAATAAATGATGAGAAGCTAGGAACTGTGAAAAAGCAAAGAGATTTAGGGTCCTATGTATAAAAATTAGTGGCAGGTACAGAAAATAATCAGTACAGTGAATAGTAAGTGGATTTCAAACTGGTGAAAAAGGCATTTGGTACGCTTGCCTTTATTGGTCAGTGCATTGAGTATACGAGTTGGGAGGTCATGGGGTAGCTGTATAGGACATTGGTTAGGCCACTTTTGGAATACTGAGTTCAATTCTGGTCTGCCTGCTAAAGGAAAGATGTTGTTAAACTTGAAAGGTTTCAGAGAAGATTTACAAGGATATTGCCAGGGTTGGAGGTTTTGAACTATAGGGAGAGGCTGAATAGGCTAGGCCTATTTTCCCTGGACTATTGGAAGATGAGGGGTGACCTTGTAGAAGTTTATAAAATCATGAGGGGCATGGATTGGGTGAATAGACAAGGTCTTTTCCCTTAGGTAAGGGAGTCCAAAATTGGAGAACATAGCTTTAAGGTGAGTGGGGAATGATTTAGCAGGGACCTAAGGGGCAACTTTTTCACACAGAGGGTGGTGCATGTATGAATGAACTGCTGGAGGAAGCAGTGGAGGCTGGTACAATTACAACATGTAAAAGGCACCCGAATGGGTATATGATTAGGAATGGTTTAGAGGTATATGGGCCAAATGCTGACAAGTGAGACTGAATTAATTTGAGATACCTGATTGGCATGGATGAGTTGGACTGAAGGATATGTTTCTGTCTGTACATATCTATGACTAGTGGAAGGTATACTGCTACGGATAAAGTCCTCGCTAGACTCAATCTGGAGCTCTGCATTCAGACTTCAGCCTGTATAGAATGGGACTGCTTGCCTTCAAAAATGGAAAGTTGTGCAGTGATAACTGGAGAGAAAGCAGAGCTAATGTTTTGAGTCCAATGAGCCTTCTTCAGAACTAAACTTCAGTTCTGAGGAAGGGTCACTGGACTTGAAAAGTTAACTCTGTTTTCTCTCCACAGATGCTGTTAGACCTGCTGAGTTTCTCCAGCAATTTCTGTTTTTGCTTGTTTCAGATCTCCAGTATCCACAGTTCTTTGTTTATTTTATTGTACAGTGATATAATTGAGATGTTTAGGATGATTACTTAATTTGATAGAGCTGCTAGGGGTAATTCAGAACATAACTTTAAAAATAGCGTTATAGTATTCAAGGAAGATGTCAGAATACATTTCTTCATATAAAGAGTAGTAAAGATCTAGATGTCTCTCTCCAAAAAGCTGTTGAGACTACGCCAACTGAAAATTCAAAAACTGTGCATGAAAGACTTTTGTAAGTTAAGGATAAGGGACCTGGAACCAAGTAGCCTGATAGAGTTAAATTATACGCAGACATTACCTAATTGAATGGTGGAACAAGCTCAATGAGTTTAATGATTCAAATGATCCTGTTTGTATGTTCTTACGAAAATAACCCCCAGTGTTTTAATCATAGCTCTTTGCCCTTCAGTGACCAATTTACTTTTCTTGTTGATGAGCACTTTTAAAATGCAAACACAGTGACTCAAATTATTATCCCCCAGTCATCGACTATTCATATCAGATGCCAATCTTTCTTAGATATTTTTTAAATCAACCTGTTCAGAGATGTTATTACATGCTGCTGGAGCAGGTGGGACTTGAGCACAGGCCTCCCAGCTCAGAGATAGCGACACTACTACTGTATCACAGGAAACTTCTTTCTAATGTGATTAAGCATTACAATTAATTTTCATTGCTATTTTCTGTATCTTAATTATATTTGTAAACAATTGCATCTATATTTCAAAACAATTATTTGGGTGTGATTCTGTACATTGGCAGCTGAAATGAAACAACGTTTAACTTTTGTTTCATGCTGCAACATTTGCCTTAAATTGTGAAGGATATGGTGGTTATTCATTTCTGTGATTTGTTTTAAGATTGCAATCAATGGTTAAGTTGCAAAAATGAAATGACTTCAGTGCCCAAAATCAATTTAGATTAAGATTGTTTTATACCTTTGCTTGCTAAAGACGCTATTGATGTGTATTGCCCCTATTGTCAGAATAACTGGAGATTTACATTGTAAGATTTCTGTTGCTTTTGATTTATGACAGCAGCAGTAACAGCAAAGACAAACAGTATGATTGATAATAAAATAAAAAAAAGCTGGTAATCCTTAGAAGGTCAAACAACATTTGTAGATACAGAATTAAAGTTTCAGGTTGAGTGTGTTGCAACCTGAAGGTAGCGTGCACGCCATTCAACTGCAAGACAAAGACCATCTCCAATAAATGAGAATTTAATGATCTTCCCTTGAAATTCAATGGCATTATTATTCCTGAATCCTCTGCTATCAATATCCTCGAGGTTTCCATTGACCAGAAACAGAAAATGTACCAACCATATAAACACCGTTGCTATGAAAGCAGGTCAGAGGCTAGGAATTCCATAGTGCATAACTCTTGTCTCCATCTGAAATGCAGAAGTCATCAGCGTGATGTAATACTGTCTACCTGCATGAATGAGTGCAGCACTAACAATTCTCAGGAAGACTGAGTATCCAGAACAAAGAAGCTGGCTTAATGCTAACTGATCCAATACTTTTAACATTCATTTCCACACACACAAGCACTGCAGCAATGCTATAATGTTGCTTCAATAGGACATTCCAAACTGTGACCTCTACCACCTAGAAAGACAAGGGTAACAGGCAACGTGAGCGTCAGCATCTGCAAATACCCCTCGAAGCCAAGCATCATCCTGATTTGGTGGTATATTACCATCCCATCACTGTTGGCGGGTTAAAATACTGGCTTTCACTTCCAACAGACATTGTAAGTGCAGCCTACTGATTGCAGTGGTACAAGAATGTAACTCTCTATCTACTTTTCCAGAGATTATATATCTCTAGATTAGTCACACTGCATTCAATTAATCATGTTAAGTTCCTGAGTTCGATAGCTATTGAAGATTGCTTTAGCAAATGGTTATCTCTTTTTTAAAAGTAAACATTTTCTTCATGATTATTAACGTGTCATTTAAGATTTTTATTCTGCAGCTCTATTTCTTTGAAGAAAAGCTAGAAATGGGTAATAAATGCTGGTCTAGCCTGAGACACCCACATCCTGTGACAAATATAAAAAGAAAAACTTCATCAGAAATCCACTTTGATCGGGAAGGTTGATGAAGTCTTTTAATTTTTTTGTGAAACTGTGGTGGTGGGAGAGATGTAAAAATGGGCAGAACCCCAATCACTAGAATGAACAGACAAGTCCACTGGATCTTCTGCTTATTCGGAATTTATAAAGTTACCCAGAGACCTTGTCCACTTATTTATTTACTCAGTGAACTTTCTGCTGGGACAAATTCCTGAGACAGTAATGTCCCACGCTGCCTGACGCTGCTGGCCAATCAAAGACTGGGAGATATTGTGAACTGCAGCTCTGTCTCAGTTACTGTTTGGCAACCTGGAAGTACCAGAGCAGCGGGCATGGCAGAATTGTAGGGTGGGAATTGTAGGGAGAGCAGGTTAGAGGTTTCAGAAGCAAATTAAGGGGGTGTCACTTATCCATGCCCCTGATCATGACCAGATAGGTGAAGATAAAAGCGAGCAGGCCAGCCATTTTGATTTGCTGATCAGGAAGTTCACCAATGTCCTTGCTCGCCTGGAGCCAAGTTAATCATAATGATGGTGTGAAGAGGCCCTTACATCATTGTAAACTGAATGCTTAAGAGTCTCAGCTGGGTAGGCCTTCCTACCTGGGAAATAATTCCTGTGGTACGGCAGTGGGTATCTCCCAAGTTTCAACCAACCAAATTATCTTATCCTTCCACAGCCTTCTCTCCTGCTTCTCAGGAGGGGAAGACTCCTGTGCTAATTTGTTTCTCTTTCTATATCTGCTGCCTGACTTCCTGAGTGTTTCTAGCATCTAGTTTTTCTTTTTATTTCAGATTTCCCGAACCCAAAATATTTTGCGCTGTGTAGAAGTCAATTGATAAATTGTGATACAAATTGATTTGAAAATCAGAAACATTTAAAAGTTTAGAATACTAACATCTTCTTTTCAAGGTTTCACATTGTTGTACATTTCGGTTTCGGTTGAACATAAGAGGATTGAGTCATAAGGAGTCCCAGAATTATTACAGTACAGAATAAGGCACCATCAAGTTCACCCTCATTCCGTAGATGGTAGAACCATCCAGCCAGTTTCATTCACCCCTTCTACCTCTGAAGCTCTGCAAGTTATTTCCCTCATCTGCACCATTGTTGAATGCATCTGAGGGTGGGATATGAGTTTTAGTCTATTAGGGGCCTCAAGACTTTGAGGATGGGGCAGTTCAAAGTTAACACCTAAGATCAGCGAAGATCATACTAAAAGGAGAAACAGGATCAATGGGCCATGTGGTCTACCCCCCCATTCTTATTTCTTGTGTCCTTGCACCCTTCCAATTTCTTTTGGAAATTATTGAGCATCCCATCTTACACCATCGTACTTGATAGAGAGTTCCTCGTTACTGAGTAAACATCATCTTACTCGCATTTCTCTCATTTTTTTGTGCAAAATTAAAATCTTTGTCCCATAGACCTTACACCATTAGCTAACTTTGCCATCCTTATTTAATCCTGTTATAACCTTTCACGCTTCTATTAAATTTCCACCCCTTTTGATTAACAGAGAGGATGGGAATATTCAGAAGTACAGTAGTGTGCCATTAAGCCCCTTGAGACTGTTCTGCCATTTAATTAGGTCATAGTTCATCTGTGGCCTAACTCCATATGGCTGCCTTTGGCACATGTCCTTTATCATCTTTGCTTAACAAAAATTTATTTATCTCTGATTTACTGATCTCACATCAACTGCCATTTGTAGAAGAGAGTTCCAAACTTCTTTCGCACATAGTGTATTGAAGTGCTTCGTAACATCTTTCCTGAATAGTCTAGCTCTAATTCTCAGACTGTCCCCCTTAGTTCTCGAGTCCACAACCAAAGGAAATAGTTCATCTTTACCCACCCTATTTTCCATGTTAATATTTTGAAGACTTTGATCAAAAGATTTTGAGCTCCAGAATGCTGAAGAAAACAAGCCTAATTTGTATAATTTCTCCTCATAACTTAATCCCTGAAGTTCAAGTATCATTCTTGTAAAGTTACCCTCCTCCCTCTGGAAATTTTAACCCCACTGCGAAGCCTCTTCTAAGGATGCCTACCTTGAAGACGTTACCCTCCTCCCTCCGGAAGAAGGGTCTAGGCCTGAAACGTCAGCTGAAGGGTCTAGGCCTGAAATGTCAGCTTTCCTGCTCCTCTGATGCTGCTTGACCTGCTGTGTTCATCCAGCTCTACACCTTGCTATCTCATCATTCTTGTAAATCTGTGTTGTACTCTCTCCAAGGTCAATATATCCATGTGAAGGTATAGTGTCCGGATCTGCTCACAATACTCCAAGTGGGGTCTAACCAGGGTTCTGTATAGCTGCAGCATAATATCTGTGTCCTTAAACTCCAATTGTCTCCATAAACACTCCAGATTCTTCAACATAACATTGTAGTTAAATCCGTCATCCCTGAAACTACTCTGGTAAATCTCTTCTGTACCTTCTGAAGACTCTTGTGTCTTTTTTTTAAAATGTGACGACCAGATCGAATGCAATTGTAGTGATTGTAATGACATCAACCAGTGGACTTCATAGAATATGAGTTCCTTGATTGGGACTGTTGATCTGCTCCAATCAGGGAACCCTGGCTGACAGATAAGAACACAGTATCAGACATCCTGTTCTCTCTGAGAGCTGGCTCTGAGGGAGCTAGTTCAGTGTCAAGGACTCTCCATGTGTACATAAAGGGTGACATGGTGATGGGATACCAACCTCTGTCGAGTTATTTCAACAATATTGTAGTTGCAACCTGACCAGGTCTTTATAAAGATTCCACATAACCACTCTGATATGTAGGATACCTGGGGGAGGATAAGAATTTACAGTAGAATTCATTGCTGGCAGGGGGACTGAAGTCAAACAGATGAACAGAAAGTGTTTTGACAAGCCCTGATGCAGGGAGGGAAGAACTAAGTGGTTTAGGTGACTCTGAAGAAGTGGGACTGCAATACCAAGAGCATGCAGTGGTATGTTAAATTTTAGCGTTTTGCAGGCAACAAGTAAGAATAATTCAAAGTTACCTTTCTAATTAAGACGGAGGTGCACAACAATCATAGGCCTTCACATTCACAAAGATTCAAAGTTGACAATGAGCGGGTGAGGCAGTCCCCAGGTCCAAGATAAGCCTGATGGAGCTGCCTATCAACAACCAGAGATTTTGTTGGAAAAGAGGCGAGGTGGCTGAGAAACATTGCAGGTAATGTCAAGGGTCATTCAGGGGAGGTTGGGAGTCACTGAGGAGAGGTCAGGCTCACTTGGTGAAGGCTAGGCTTCATTGAGGGAAGGTGTTCAAAATGAGGTAATGAACTGATGGACCAATTCAAGGTAAATCAATATGATGAGAAATATGGTTACAAGGAGATCAAAACTGGGAACTTAAAATAACGGGATATTTGCTCTTTCAGACAGACAGAGGGAATGGAAAAGTTGAGGGGGTTGCACTGTTAAATGGAAATGAAATGAGGACGGTTGTAGGAGATAATCTATCCTTGGATAATGTATAGTCCATTTGGGAGGGGCTTGACAGGGTAAATGCTGAAAGAATGTTTCCCCTTGTGGGAGAGTCTAAGACCAAAAGGCACAGTCTCAGAATAAAGGGATGCCAAATTAAGATAGAGATGAGGAAGAATTTTTCCTCTCAGAAGGTTGTGAGTCTTTGGAACTCTTTGAGACAGAGTCCTTGTGTATATTTAAGGCAGAGATAAATAGATTCTTTATTAGTAGGGGAATCAAGGGTTACAGGAGTGGCACGGTGGCTCAACGGTTAGCACTGCTGCCTCACAGTGCCAGGGACCTGGGTTTGATTCCAGCCTCGGGCGACTATCTGTGTGGAGTTTGCACACTCTCCCCGTGTCTGCGTGGGTTTCCTCCAGGTGCTCTGGTTTCCTCCCACAGTCCAAAGATGTGCAGGTTAGATGGATTGGCCGTGCTAAATTGCCCATAGTATCCAGGGAGGTGTAGATTAGGTGGGTTAAAGGGGGATGGGTCTGGGTGAGATACTCTGAGGTTCGGTGTGGACTTGTTGGGCCGAAGGGCCTGTTTCCACACTGTAGGGATTCTATGATACATTAAAGTGGAGGTGAAGAACATTGGATCAGCCTTGATTGCACTAAATGGCGGAGCAGGCTCAAGGGGTGAATGGCCTACTCCTGTTCCTATTTCTTATGGTCTTATGGTCACTGAATACAGGACCAGGGTTAGATGAAACGATGGGTGCAAGATGTTTGTTGAAGGCCATATCACCATTGAAAGGCACTGCATTGTCAGGAATCTGATTCTTATAACTTCTGCAGCCAGAATGAGTGTCATAGAGACTGAACCTGGAGGCTCAGGCAGAGGAAGAACAACACAGAGAAAGGATGAAACTGGCTGTAGTTGTAAAGCAGCTAAAAGGTCAACAAGGACTGTCAACTGCCACATGAACAGATTCTGAGAATGATCAGGAGGGGGGCGACTGGATGGCCCAGTCTGATTAGTGCATCTCAGATTTTAGATATTTTAATCAACCTGTTCAGGCACATAGTGATATATCCGGGGAACATGGGACTTGAACCTGGGCTTCCTGGTCCAGAGGTAGGGACTACTATTGCTGTGTCACAAGAATCCCATTCAGAGTTTACTGTTCGCACCTTAACTGCCTGCAGGTGAGAGAGAAGTAATGACAGCTATGGTTGAGGATGTCTAGGGAGGTAGTCATTGAGCAGTGTGCTCTCTCAGAATTACCTGTGACCCACTTGACTGAGAAGCAACTCAATGCCAATAGTTTTAAAAGTCACTGTGGCATTAAACTTCTACACCAGTGATTCCTTCTATGATTGTAAGGTGAACATGGGGGGCATCACACAGGCAGTAGCACAATGTTGAACTAAAGAACAGATGACTGCCCTCTTTAAAAGGCCCAGAAATTGTTTTCAGTTCAGAACAGATCCTGAGACGCAGGTGGAAATAACTATGAGCTTCAGGACTACTGTGGAATTCCCACAGTTCCAAGAATTTATTGATTACATTTTTGGCAATCAGGACTCCCTGGTTCTGTAATCTTTGTCAACAGAAAAGGAACTATACTATTTATGTGCAATTGGTCTATGACAATAGGAAACATTGTGACAATACTGTGGCTTTAAAAGGTGTATTTATTTTTGAAGAGAGGTTTTAAGGCAGAGTTAAGAGCTATCTATCAGAAGCACTAGAGTAAACAGCTGGTGAGGCCTTGGGTTTTTTAAAAAGTTGGAACAATAGAAGCAGCCTGAATGGGTGCAGTCAAGCTCCCAAAGATCCAGAATTTTTAGTTTTAGCTTTCAGCAGTTGCTGTTGGGGCCTTGAAGAAGTGGTAGCTATTTTTTTCCATCTCTCAGTTATAGCCAAAAGCTGGGGGTTCTCTTTCTGCTTACTGGATTTGCATGTGAAACAATCTGTTTTCTGAATTTGCCTTTTGCAAAGGAATGGGATTTACTATATTGCAACAGTTAATTAGTAATAGTTACTGCATGTCTTATTCTATTAAGTTTTTCAATAGAGTTAAGTTATCCCCATTCCTTCTTTTTTGTTGTATATTAACTGTAGTGTTTGAATAAAATGTCTTTTGCTTTAAATCAAGTAGTTTGACCAATTGTTTTGCATCTGGAATACAACAGCTTACATTTACCTTTAAAATAAGGAAATGTTAGGGTCTGGACTATCTTCTGAATAGTTTGAGGGCATTTGGTCTGGTCCATAACAATATATCCTTCAGGTATGTGTTCAATTCCCAGAGATATCTCATGATGTATATATTCTTCATCATGCCCCGATTCTACAGCCATTTGGAACCCTCATACACTTCAGTGACAGAGGATATCTCCTTAAGACCTGGCTGATTACACCAATCAGGGAAACTGGAAATTCATCCGGGGAGTGCTACAGTGAATTCTATGTTTTTCCAAAGGCTACAATAGGGAAGACCATCAGACCGTTAAAAACAAGTTTCCAATACCTGAAGTACTCCAATGGATCACTGTGATGTGTGCCTCAAAGATTCTTGAAAGGTATGGTTATGCCGGTACAACCTCACACTGCAAATGGAAAAGACTTTGCCAATCACAGATATCAAGAAGCTAGTATCTGACAAAGAGGGTGGGGAGGATGCAGCAGACTAGACAAATCTGCACATTTGGGTTCCAACACAAGATGCCAGTACAAAGCAAGACCTGTAGTGGAAACCCATTATTTTCTCATTATCAGCAGTGTCCTGCTTGATGTCTTTGAGAAACCATTATTGTGAATTTACTAGACTTCTTTTGATGCTACTGTGATGATACTTTGGATTTAAGAGATGTATTTTGTTCTGCTTCTTTTATGAAGAAAAGTTGAGACAGAGGAGACGAGCAGTCTGCTCAAAGCCAATAAAGTAAACAGCTTGTAAGGACTTGGGTTTCTTTTAAAGTTGGAATAATAGAAGCAGCATCAATCGGTGAGGTCAAGCTCCCACAGACCCAAGATTTTGAGTTTAACCTTCTGCTGTTGTTGAGATCGTAAAGCTGGATGTGGAAGCATTTGTTCTACTCTCTGTTACAGCTAAAAGTTGAGATTCTCTTTCTGCTGATGAAATTGCATGTGAGACAATCTATTTTACTGAATTTGCCTTTGCAAAGTGTGTGTTTATGGGATATTACTTTATGAGAACAGTTCATTAGCAGTAATTACTGTATATTAGTTTGCTAAACATTTTGACAGAGTTACAGTTAAGTCAATTCTTCTATTTTCTTTTTATTTTGTCTGTATTTTAAATGTGTGTGAAAATAAAGCGTGCTTTGCTTAAAGTTGAATAGTTTGACCAATTGAATTGCACCTGGAAATGCAACACCTTACCTTTACCTTTAAAATAAGAGAAAAAATAGGGTATAGGCTATCATCTTAACTATATTTGTGGGGGTTTGGTGTGGTTCATAACACTACATCAGGAGACTCAAGAACAGAAAACGCACAACACAATTCTCCACACACTACAATCAGCTCTAGACCTTATGCCATGGGCCTCCGAACCTCCAAGAGAAATCAATTCACCAGTGTCTGCAGGCAAGATAATCAATACTTGTCACTGAAATCAAATTACCTTCACTCATATATGATTGGAACATATCTGCAAGAGAACATACTATACCAGCTCCTAATAACAGTGCTTTCCATTATACATGGATATAGCTAATAAGAATATTTAACCAAGCACTGACATAAATTGCAATGAAATGTTCGTTCAGTCATGCCACCCTCACATGACTACAAGTTTGCTCATTTAACCTTATGATCAATGCAACACATTCAGACCACAACATTTGCAGCTGAAGTGGAGACAGGCTAAAGTGAGCCCAATGCCTCTAGTAGCCAAAGCAATGGAGCAGTATGTGCAGCTATGCATGAATTCCTTGGCATGTCAGTCTCTTCAGGCCTGAAGGAAACATGGCAAGGTCATCAGGCCTCTTCACTGATATGACCCTGATGACCT
>NC_063343.1:31261259-31270179 GCF_021869965.1 Rhincodon typus
AGGTCATCAGGGTCATATCAGTGAAGAGGCCTGATGACCTTGCCATGTTTCCTTCAGGCCTGAAGAGACTGACATGCCAAGGAATTCATGCATAGCTGCACATACTGCTCCATTGCTTTGTCTACTAGAGGCATTGAGGTCATGGGCAAGGGCATTGAGGAGTATCTGCTCACCTTTGTAGCATCCTGAGAAAAGTCCCCAAAGAGGCAGATTCACACTCTTCTTCCTTTCAATATGTGATGGCAATTTCTCGACCACAGGAGTAGGAGGGGCATTTGGACACAGGTTCAAATACCTCATTCCATTCTTGCCTAATAACCATTGCATAGCACCCAAGGCCAGGGTGATAATGTACGTGTCTATAAACATATCATGCAGCCATTAGCTGGTATATTGAATAAGGCTGTCCGTGGTCATTGCCAACCTCGCCATAGAGGAAGCTCACCCACCTGAGGCATGGACTCCTCCATCATTCATGTCTGTTTGCAGAGAGCTGCTGACTACTCTGTTTCTTTGCCTAGCACTACATATCTGGAAAGTTTTTTGTGGCGTCTGACTTCTAAAAGTCAGGTCCTTATGGTCACAGCCTCAGGTGTTCCATCATGCCTGGGATGTACTTAGCAGATTGTGACCCACAAACACATATCCCCCCAAGGTGAATGTATCTATGCTGGTGGATGGTATAGGGAAAAGATGTAATTGCTGCTTTCTACCTCTAAGGCAGTGCCTCTAAATAGATCTACACAATGTGAAGACTTCTCAGAATGAACAGGAAAAATGAAGGTAACAAATAATTGATTGTTTTCCTTGTTTCAATGAGCCAAGTGCTCATCAGCTTCCATTTTACTAAAAACCCAATAATTAAGCTATTCTGCAATAAAGTAGTTGCACTTTAACCAACAAATGGCTTTTGTGTAATAGCAATGTGGTTGATTCTTCCACACTTGTAGTAAAATAACAGAAAGTGGCTTAGAGAGTGGTATTTCTATTTACTCCCATCACTGTAACTTCAACACAACTCAGTACTATGTGGGTTTGGAAATGAACAGCCACAACTTGTTACAAGTCTGTGGTCAAACTACCATATGTGATGTTGTGATGAGTGCATTGGCCAACACTGAATTAAAATATTAATTTTAATTAGTGCCTCCAGACAAATGTTGAGCTAGAACTGTTAGTAATTTACCAGTTTCTCATTTGAACAGATGCACTAGTCAAGAGAGAGAAAAAGAGAAACGCTCATGAAACAGACTGTTATCTCCTGTAATGTCTCTGATTTTAATTCCACTGTAACTCTCCATTCCGACTCTTTTAAAATGTCTTTTAATGCTATAACACTTTGTTCTCACTTGAAGTTACCGTTGTCATATTTGTTACAAATGCATAAAGAACTGAAAATTCTTCCTGGGTTATTTTCATCGATATTCGTATTTATGATTCACCTTTAATAATTTTACTGCCTTTCACTGCTCTATATGTGATTAATAAAAGTTGCCATAGTCCAAGACTGCAATATGAAGGTGCCGGTGTTGGACTGGGGTGGACAAGGTCAAAAATCACACAATACCAGGTTATAGTCCAACAGGTTTATTTGAAGACACAAGCTTTCAGAGTCTATCTCCTTCCTCAGGTGTCAGTGAGACAGGTGGCATCAGACACAGAATTTATAAACAAAAGATCAAAGGGGCATAGAACTGATGTGAATGTGTTGAACAAACCTAAAACAGCTGTTAAATCATTAATCAGTCAGAAAGGATTAATATGCAAATCTCAGAATTTCTTTCTAGTCACTGCCCTTAGATAACTAAAGGTTTTATAAGTATACTAAAGGCAACATCTCAGGTCAGACAATGCATTTTAGGGTTGTGAGACCTTGTTTAGAATCTGGCTGGTATCAACTTGGAGTCAGCCTGGTTTGATTTCCAAAGTAGGAATTTACAAAATGCCACATTCACTCCCTACAAATTGTGTGCTTTTTGAACAAAATAGAATCTGTCTGTGATTACAAATCTGCAAGGACAAATTCACACCATAGATTTATATGTGTGTGTGTGCACGTGTGTGCGTATGTATGTCTGTGTGTGTGTGAAGGAGAGAGCGTGCGTGCGTGTGTGCATGTGTGTGTACGCATGCGTGTGTGTGCGTGTCTGTGTGTGTGAGGGAGAGTGTGTGTGTATGAGAGAGGGTCTGTGTAAATGTGGAGTGTGTGTGTACCAGTGTGTTTGTGTGTATGAGTGTGTATGTGTGAGTGTATAGTGTGGTGTGGTCACCTGTAGGGTGACACAAACGCAAGATCCCGGTTGAGGCCATCCTCTTGGGTACCAGACTTGGCTGTCAGCCTCTGCTCGGCGACTCCGCGTTGTTGTGTATCCCAAAGTCCGCCTTGGAAGACATTTACCCGAAGATCCGAGGCTGAATGTCCTTGACTACTGAAGTGCTCGCCCACTGGGAGGGAACATCCCTGTCTGGAGATTTTTGTGTGGCATCCATTCATCAATTGTCATAGCGTCTGCAAGTTTCACCAATATAGATCCCTTGGGACATCCTTGTCTGCAGCGTATGAGATAGACAACGCTGGCCGAGTCACATGATTATCTGCTGTGCATGTGGTGGATGGTGTCCCCACGTGTGATAGTCGTGTCCACATTGAAGATCTGACATGTCATGCAGAGGTTGCCATGACAGGGTCATATAGTGGAGATATCAAGAACTGCAGATGTTAGAGCCAGAGACAACATAGTGTGGAGCTGGAGGAACACAGCAGGCCAGGCAGCATCAGAGGAGCAGGAAAGTTGGCGTTTCAGATTGGGATCCTTCTTCCTGTGGGTAGTGGCTGTCACGATTTGGGCCAAATTAGGATGGCCTGAATGTTGTTTGGACTCCATTGGAGATGATCCGTCTGCATAGGCAGGTACTGAGAAACGTGATATGGGTGTAGAATCGGGTTTGTTTAAGTATTTGATTGAAGAATTTCAGGGCAGAGGAGATTACCAGTGGGTTGCAGAGGGAGAGAGATCCACTGAGGTCTTTCCGGAGGGAAGAGGAGAACTTCTTCAAGGTGGGCATCCATGGAAGAAGCTTCACAGTGGGGTTATAAATGACTCGGAGATAGTAAGAACTACAGCTGCTGGAGTCAGAGATAACACAGTGTGGAGCTGGAGGAACACTGCAGGCCAGGCAGCATCAGAGGAGCAGGAAAGCTGATGTTTCAGGCCAGGAACTTCTTGTGTAGTTTAGAGGTTGATGTTGTCCTGAAGGCTGGGTAGTTTGCTGCAAACAATGGTCTATTTAAGGTTTGGCGGTTGTTTAAAGGCAAGAAGTGGGAGCATAGGGAAGGTCTTGTTGAAATTGTCATTGAGTGTGTTGAAAGCCGCGAAGAACATGGCGTAGTTTCTCTGCTCCCGGGAAGTACTAAACAAAGAAGGGTATCTTCTCAGTCATATCCCATATCTGTCTTCTGAGGAAATCATGTCACACTACAGGTGTTCCCACCACACTATATACTCATACACGCACACATACATACACTGTCTCACACAAACACAGTCACACGCACATACTGACCCACTCACACAGGACCTCTCTCATATACTCACTCTCTCTCACACAGGCAAAAGCACACTCATATATATACACACACACTCACACACACTCTCTCTCAAGCACACGTACACACAGACACACACATGCATACACATACAAATCTATGGGGCAAATTTGCATTTGCAGATTTGTTATTGCAGATAGATTCTATTTTGTTCAAAAAGGGCACAATTTATAGACAGTGAATGTGGCATTTTATAAATTCCTACTTTGAAAAAAAAACCAGTCTGAATCCAAATTGATACACAGTCAGAGTCTAAACAAGGCCTCATATCTAAAATGCATTGCCTGACCTGAGATGTCACCTCTGGCATACTGATAAAACCTTTAGTTATCTAAGGACAGTGACTTGAAAGAAATTTTGGGATTTGCATATTAATCCTTTCTAACCGATTAATGATTTAACAGCCATCTTAGGTTTGTTCAACACATTCACATCAATTCTATGACCCTTTGATCTTTTGCTTATGAATTCTGTGTCTGATGCCACCTCTCTCACTGACACCTGAAGAAGGAGCAAGACTCCGAAAGCTTGTGCCTCCAATTAAACCTGTTGGACAATTGCCCGGTGTTGTGTGATTTTGACAGAGTCCAAGAGATCATAGGACTGCTCTCTCATTGTAAGAAGATGACTGGCGGTGGTTTAAATCTAAGGGTTACTACACTTCTGCACAGGGGAAAGGTTGAGAAGGTGGAATCCTCATGATAACCTCAGCCAGTATGGGAATCGAACCTGCACTGTTGGCACCTGTCTGCATTGCAAACCAAACATGCAGCCAACATATAGTGAAAAATACAGTATTTATTAGTAACATATTGTTACATCACCTATGAATAATTTCACAGTTGAGTAGCTGTTTTATTAATGTAAATCTACTCTCTTGATGCAAATGTATTAAAGGGAATTGGTTGTGTGTAACTTGAACCTTCAATTCATGAGATAGCCTAAGAGTGCGAACTTAAGGACAACTAGAGATGGGCAACAAATGTTGGCTCTGTCAGTGATACCCACATCCTGAATAAGGATAAAAAAAATGATGTGAAAGCAGCCTCAGAATTCTGGCTGTGGTCAGGCAGAAATTATCAGCTAGACTTCTGATGATGATGACAAAATGACTGTGGAAAGAATAAACCTGGCACATGTGCTACACATGAAGTTGCCTCTTGCTTGCGGTGCAGAATGATTTTTACTGATGCCTTGTTTGTAGGACGAGTGCTTGTTTTACTCCTTCTGAGAGACCACATGTTGTTGCAATGGTGAATTCAGGTCCACACCCAGTGTCACAATTGTCTAGCTTCATTGTTATACAGAAATGTGCTCAGGATACAGGCCTTATAGATATGCAACTTTGCCCTATGGGCCAATTTGTTGCTTTTCCATGTCCTTTCATTAGTCTGTCAAAGTTGATGGCTGACTTTGCAATATGTCTGTTGAGCTTTTCATCAAGAGACAGGTTGCGTCTCACCATGAATTCGAGGTAGCAGAATTTACTGACATCATACAGTGGGGTGTATTTTTGAGACTGATGGTAGGTAGAGGAAAAACATACTGTCCCTTAATTACATATTTCTTAATGCTGATATTGAGAAGAACTTGTCACAGGCATAAGACAGTTGATCCATGAGTGTGGAACTGGTCTTCTGTTTGGATGACCAATACGGCATCACCATCTTACGTAATTGTTCAGGATTGTTCACACTTTTGTCTTAAGTTTCTGTTTTGATGTATTAAGTGAGTTTCCCATCTGATTATGTGTGAAAGTACATGTTTTCCATATTAGCAGAGAAGGCATTTGTCAGTAGGACAGAGGAAAATATACCAGAGTAGGATCTACTGCAGTGCCTCATTTCACCCTATTTTTGATGTCAAAACTATCAGAGATGGAGCCATCAAATTTATCGACGATGTGCGTGTTATTTTGGAAATGCATTAGATGACTGCAATCTTGGGAGGAGAGCTGATTTCTTTTTTCACGCATCTAGTAGAAGCCTGTTCTGCTCACGGTTGAAAATGTTTTTGTAAGAATCACAAAATTAATGGTGTTTGTTGTTCTTAGCATTTTCTTGAAGCAGAAATAGAGAGAAGATCATGGATCTGCCTTCTCAAAAGCTGCATTGTGCCTCTGAATATTTTCTGTTGGCTATTTGATGGGGCCTCATCAGAATGGGTTTGGCAAAGACTTTTCTAAAGCTGTGTGATGGTTGGTAAAATTCCACTGATTGCCTTTGTTCTTATTTAACGAGATACTGTTTGCATCACATATTTCTTGTTCGATAAATCTTTCTCTCCTATAGAGGAAGACAGGAGTTTATAGAGGTATGGCAGTAATTGGAGCTTTCTCTAATCGAGTAAATAAACTGGTATTCCATTCTTTCAAGGTACTTTCCTTGATACTGGGGAGTCAATGGCCTTTTCAAGCTGAAGTAATGAAAGTTCTGCATCAAGCTCCAGTATCCCAAGTAGCCGCAAACGATCATCAAGCGCAGATGGAGTTCCGAAGAAGAGTCACAGAGTCAGAGTCATACAAAATGGAAACAAACCCTTCGGTCCAACCAGTCCATGCCAACCATGTTCCCAACCAAACTAGTCCCACTGCTTTTATTTGACCCATGTCCCTCCAAGCCATTACTATTCATCTGCTTAACCAAATGCCTTTTAAACATTGTAACTGTACCTGTATTCATAACTTCCTCTCGCAGTTCATTCCACAGAAAAGCACTCTCTGTATAAAAAAAGTTGCCCCTCATGTCCTTTTATAAATCTCCTCTTACTCTAAAAATATGCCCCCTAGTTTTGAACTCCCCCACCCTAGGGAAAAGACCTGTGCTATTAACCTTATATGTGCCCCTCATGATTTTATAAACCTCTGCAAGATCACCCTTCAATCTCTTACGCTCCAGTAAAAAGAGTCCCAGTCCATCTTTATAACTTAAACCCTCCATTCCTGGAAAGGTGCTCTATAATCCCAAGCAAAGTGACCACTCAACTGCATTTATAACACAGCGGTTGACGTCTACATCTCCCCATAGGCAATGTATAGGGAGGCTGGAAACAGCAAGGATTAATACCACCACGTCTTCCTCTACATCCTTCATTTTTCCACACAGAGTCAGCATTAGGACCTTTTACAGGAAACATTTTTCCAATCTTATTCCCTTTGCCTTTATCTACCTCTTGAATCTCCTTCTGTCAAGCTCGAACCATTCATCTTACTATTCATACCTCATCACATGTACTATTTGAGGGGTTAAAATTCTCACGCCTCCAAAAGTTCTTAACCAATTAGAACGATCGTGTACGGTTAACCTCACAGAAATAGAAATATAAATTTATTGTCATGTGTTCTTTAACATGAAAAATACAGTGAAAAGTTTTAGAAGTTGCCCCAACACTGTGCCTACGTTAGTGACAGAAGTTATACATAATAATAAAAAAAATAAAATTAAGGGGAAGCTCATCACAGTTCATTTAACAGCCACTGGGGCTCGGGGAAAGCCAATTAAAGAGCGGCAGGATATCCTGAAGATGCAGTCGGGATAAGACTGCCATTCCGGGATGAGGCTGCCATTCCAGGAAAAGACCACCATGCCAGGCCCCTGAAATACTGGGCTGGAAGGCTCTGCCAAAGAAGACCACCATGCCAGGCTGAGACCACTAATCCTGGGTGAGACCACCATGCCAGCCTGCTGGAATAGCTGGAAGCCGAAGACAAAGAAGACCTCCACACTGGGATAAGACCTCCATGCCAGGACAAGACTGCCACACCGCTAACCTGTGCCGAGATGCCACTTCTCCTCCTTCCTGCGTCCAGGCCAGCTGCAGACCTGGAGCTTCGGCCTAGCTTGTTAGTCTGGGCCAGGGCAGTCAGCCTGGAGCCTGCTCCTCGCTCGTCAGGAGACCCCAGGCTGGGATGAAGCTGTGTCTGGCTCATCCTGGTGTTGGTGTTGCTGCCACTGGAAGCTCCTTCTTCACTCGCCACTCTCTAGACTTAAAAGAAAACAAAGAAGAAAGGGGTTAAAAAAAAGAAAAGAAATGCGCTAAAGAAAGAGTAAAACAAAAAGAGAAAGAAAGCCGGCACGAGTGGATGAGCCCCAGGGCTGAGCCCACCTACTCCACCACCATCTTAGATTGATATGATCTATATTCCCAGAAACTTGAACAAAATGAATCCAGAACTGACCCGCTTTTGCAGTTGGCAGCTCCCCTTTTGTTTACCTGCATCTATTTAAACTATCCTCTAGATCCCCTCTGTTAAAACCTATGATAGTTAATTATTGCTTTCTTCATATCTTCCAATTCACCTCCCCCTTCACACATAGGAGTGGATAAACCAGATTGAATCACAGGGCCCACACACATTAGCAAAAGTTTTATTTCTTCTCTGTCATCAAGCCAATGTAAAGATCTTTTCTGATGAGCACTTTCAAAAGGATCTGCATTGGGTGCAAAAGTGGAGAACTTCTTAGCAATTTCTCCTGACTGTGTCAGCGTAAGCAAGGTTACATAGGTGACTGACTGTGAGTCCTCACCTTCTGGGTGACTAGCAGTTAAAGGATGCTTCTGGGTGGGGCAGGTTTTTGGAGGTGCTGAGGGATACAATGCCTCTGGAAAAGGGAGGTCGGAATCCCCAGTCATCACCGACATGCAGCAGAGATAGTAGGAACTGCAGATGCTGGAGAATCTGAGACAACAAGGTGTAGAGCTGGATGAACACAGCAGGCCAAGCAGCATCAGAGGAGCAGGAAGGCTGACGTTTCGCGTTTCTAAAGAAGGGTCTAGACCCGAAACATCAGCTTTCCTGCTCCTCTGATGCTGCTTGGCCTGCTGTGTTCATCCAGCTCTACAACTTGTTGTCTCACACCAACATGGAGCATACAGCTGGGCACTCTCAGCTAGCTCTCCCCAATCCACTGTTTAATCACTCCCTCAGACCGAACTGTTCCAATTGCACACATCATTTCTTTTTGTAATGACAGCTAAGATTTTAATTTATCAATCTCCTGCTGGCACTTTGACTGATCAGCCACGAGATTTGACTTTCTCTGTCGACTTGATACTGAATTTAACAGCAGCCTTCACTTTTCATTCAGTTCTTTCACAGCCTCTTTGGCCCCCATCTCCCTCACTGTTTGTAGGCTGAACTTCTTGGTAAGCCTTCTCACATTGGGTCTGAAACTGACATGTATCTGACTCAGAGATAGTAGGAACTGCAGATGCTGGAGAATCTGAGATAACAAGGTGTAGAGCTGGATGAACACAGCAGGCGAAGCAGCATCAGAGGAGCAGGAAAGCTGATGTTTCGGGCCTAGACCCTAA
>NC_063343.1:31270279-31286487 GCF_021869965.1 Rhincodon typus
CCCTAACTCTAATCCTAACCCTAACCCTTAGGTCTAGGCCCAAAATGTCAGCTTTCCTGCTCCTCTGATGCTGCTTGGCCTGCTGTGTTCATCCAGCTCTACACCTTGTTATCTCATATATCTGACTCCTTTGCTCCTGTGCTGCCACTTTTCTACATAACCTTTCCATCTCTCCATGTAACTGTATATTTTCCTCACATTTTTTATTTTCTAACTCTTTTCCCCTTAACTGCTCCAAACAACTGACTACTGCTGTAGCCTTTCTAAGCTTAGAAGCATGCTTCCTTTGCTTTCTATGTGGTACTTCCCACATTTTTGACCTGCGGATCCCAGATCTGGTATTAATTTACTGCAATGTTCAACCCACTTTCCCTATTTCTTATTTAGATACTTTCTTAATATCTCTTCCCATTCTTGACAATCTGCCTTTCTTTACTCTTAATTCTTTAGGTGTCTTCTAAGGGATATGAAAAATAACCAGACTGACTTCACAAATTCTGCAGTTTGTCACATTCAGCAAACACCCAATTTAAGTACCAAAACTCAACATAAAACATACATTCATTGCAACATTTTCTTATTTCATTTAACTTACCTTCAACTTTAACTTACTGCATTTAACTTCACTTTATCTCAGCTTTAAATTAATCCACATTTAATCCAGTTCTTATTTTAACAGTTTGGCTTGAATCAAATATCACTCCAATTCATGTGAAGTAGTCAACTTTGTTCTCCATGTAGATCCTGCCTTATAATTCTTTGTCTTCTCTGAAAGTAACTTCAGAGTATGTGTTTTTCTAATGTGGTCACGAAGGCTTCTTCTCTGAGAGAAAAATCTCTTTGTTCTGTTAACTTATCTGAAAATGTGCTTGATTCAAGAGAATCTCTGGCACTCACTCAATGAATTGATCAAAGCCTGATCATGTTGTTCGATCTTAGCCAATGGAATTTATTGATAAACAACTCCCAAATGTTTACAGCAAGCCATAAACAGTGACATTCCATTCTCCACATAAGGTAATTGTGGTGCCAGCATGTCTAGAGACCAACATGACACTTGCCTTATTTGGTCAACATAGGAAACGGAAGGTCACAACTGATCCTGGCTGCAGTTTAACTGAAGTCAGAGTTTAAACTAGCTTGACCAAAATTCCCAGCATGCTTGGTTGTAGCTCTTAAACAGTGTCAGAGCCACTTCTGTGGTGTCCATGAGGACAGCCTCAACCGGGATCTTGGGTTCATGTCACTCTACAGGTGACCCCACCACACTGTACACTGCCACTGTGTCTCACTCACACACACATACACACACAAACACACACAAACACACACACACACACACTCTTTCTCTCTGTCACTAACCCCCCCCCACACACACACATGCACAACTCTCTGTCTCTCCCTCTCACATACACACACACACATGCACATACACATGTGAATCAATGGGGTGAATTTGTATTTGCAGATACATTCTATTTTGTTCAAAAAACACACAATTTATATACAGTCAGTCACCGTGTCATTTTATAAATTCCTACTTTAGAAACAAAACCAGTCTGACTCCAAGCCAAAACACATACAGATTCTAAACAAGGTCTCACACCTACCATGCATTGTCTGGCTTAAAATGTCACCCCTTTTTTACACTGATAAAACTTTTAGTTCTCTCAGGACAGTGACTTTAAAGGAATTTGGGGATTTACATATACATATTAATCAATTAAAATCTTCTAACTGATTAAAGATTTAACAGCAGCTTAGGCTTGTTTAGTAGTGGTGTGACATTTTGATCTTTTGTTATAAATTCTGTGCCTGATACTAACTCTCTCACCAACACCTGAAGAAGGAGTAAGACTCCAAAAACTTGTTTTTCCAAATAAACCTGTTGGATTATAACCTGGCGTCGTGTATTTTCTGACTTTCTGCTGCTGAACACATGATCACACTTTGTTCCCGTCTATCATTTTGCAATCCTGGCCACTGTAGTTTAATAGATAATTGACTGCAGAGATGTCCTTGTTACTTCAGAATTGTCTGGTGAGCCTTCAGTTGAAATTTGTCATCAGCATTCATTCATGGAATGTTGGTCTTGTGTATTTTCCATGGTTGCAACTTCATCCTGACAACTGAGTGTTCAGTATCACAGTAGAATGATGTAAAGTCTGTACTTTCTAATGATTCTCAGGTCAGGTTGGTGCCATTGGTCAGATCCTGGATGGTGCCATGACACTTTGTGCCAATGGCTTTCCTGGAAAATGATGTTGTTGGTGCAAAGTGCACGCTGTTCACAAAGTTCCAGTAATGGCTGTCAACTTTCATTGATTTTGCCAACACAATGATGGCTGAAGCATCTTTACCATCAAACTCTGTTTGATTCAACTCTTTTGGGAAGTTCTCCAAGAGAATTAACAGTGCTCCATGTGATAAATCCTTCAGTGCTGTAGAAATTATTTTTGTTTTCATCATTAACATACAAAGTTGGTGCATAACTACACAGGATTGTGACAAAACTGTTGTCTGATGGTGGCTGAAGTGATATGAAGATTTCCAAAATCGTAACAGTTATCTTAATTATCTGTTTTAATCTGTTCTTGGCAGTAACTTGCTCATGCTCATGGTGGTCATCTGAACTTTTGCCAAGAAAAGATATCATAGGATATTGACATAAAACCATAAAATTCACACCTTGCTAATCAAGATTCTTGAATAAATGGCCAACATTGAATCAATACAAGAAGCAAAATGAACGTAGAAACATACAAATTAGGAACAGAAGTAGGCTACTCAGCCTCTGGACAGAGATCCACTACTCAATAAGATTATGATTGATCTGATTCCTTCACATTCACACCTATCCCAATAACATTTCACTCTCTTATTTATCAAGGTTCTTATCAATTTTATGACTTATGAATTTTACTTTTTAAGAATATTTCCTTGTTTAAACAAGTTCATACATTCCCAGATTTCAATGCGATGAATTGACAGGGAAGAGGAAGTTACTGCAGAAGCTGGAATCTATACTGAAGACAAAAAGTGCTGGAAATTACAACGGTTCAGGCAGCATCCACAGATATAGAGCAAGCGAACGTTTTGAGTTTAGATGACTCTTCACCAGAGATGATGAAGAATTAACTGGACTCAAAACATTAACTTGATCTCTCTCCATCGATGCGGTCTGACTTTCTGTGATTTTCGCATTTTTTTTGTTTTCAGTTGTGATGCATTGACAGCATGGGTACCCATAGCCTTTGTAGCCCTTGCCACTTCCAAGTGACTAAACTTTTAACATTTAAGCATTTGTTCTTTTGCTTCTCGTCCCAAAGGAAGTTATGATTTAGTTCCTGGTCATTTGCATTTTCCGGGGGAAAAACAGGGAAAGAACTGCTAATAAAACATTATATCCATAAACTTACACCTGAGATGATATATGGGAAATATAGTACTCATATAGTTGTGAATATATCCAAGTATGTTGCATATGGAAAATAATAATGGGAGAAGTCCAAATTCCATGGGTGCCAACTTGCCTAGGTGGGTATTGAACTCACCAACGTAGATTCAATGCATGTTCAACAAGAAGTGGCTGCTTAGCTGCAGGTTTCCGACTCAGGTCAAATTTACATAATGAGATTCAAGAGTAGCAGTTGAGATAGCTGTTATAAAGGAGAAAATTTATTCAAAAGATTTATAAAGATCTGCCGCAGTTGAAAATACATAATCATGAAAGCAATGATTTTCAGCAGCTCTTTAATTGCTTAGGAACGAGATGTTTGAGCTGACAGCACAACCTACAATAAAGAAGCTCTTTCTTTCTGAAATTAGACAAAGGTATGAGGTTTTTTTTGGGAACCCTGCAATGACATCTTACATTGTCATGGGAGGAGGTAGACCGAATGTTCAGTGCCAGCTCCATGGGGTAGTTCTTGACTGAATTAACTAGGTTTAGTTGCCCTGGCAGATAATTCACTAATATTTCTTCCTGTAGTCTCCCAGTAATACTTTCATTACCACTTGTTGATGTCATCCCTCCCAGAATTCTGCCCATTATCAAACTGGGAGCATATATTTACCCTCTCTGAGTGGTCCCAGAGCAAATACCAGTCTCTAGTCAAAATAAAAAATGAAAAAGCTGTAAATGCTGTAAATCAGAGATAAAATATAGAAATTGCTGGGATAGCTCAGCAGGTCTGGCATCATCTGTAGAGAGAAATCAGAATTAACGTTTCGGGTTGAGTGATCCTTCCTCGGAATGCTAATCCTCAGAACGCTCAGTCTCTAGTGTCTTTGTTCAGTAGTGAGTGCTACAGTTTTATCGTTCATGAAAGCGAGGCAAATGTGGCACCTGTGTCTGATATTATGGTCTCTTTTTAAGCTCAGTTCCTTGTTCAATGCAATTCCATTTGACATACAGCAAAGATGTCACAAATAAAGTAACAAATGAACTATATCAATTTAACATATTTTTCTTCCTAGCTATTTTTCTTCAGTTGTTTTGACTTACTGATGTTTCATTTTCTTAGTTTGTCTTCCACTTGCACTTTGGTATTGAATATCCTAATTGGTTTTCCCTAACAGTATAAAAGCTCAGACAACTGAGATTGCCAGAAATTTCTTGAACAGCACAAATACAATAGTGAATATTCCAAACATGTAGAACCACCAATTAATAGTAGAAACTCTCTCACAAAGAAACCCACGTAGTAGTCTCAGCCAATTAGAAAATTTATGGCATACTGAAAAATATATGACAATGATAAAATTCCAATCAAACATATGATTTGCTAGATCATTGATCTAAAATTACATCAGTGCATTTGCATGCCAACAAGACATTTATTTTATGTGGGTTAACAAACAGGATCATTGATCCAAATTGAAGTGACAGATTCCAAACAGCAGGAATCACTATTAACAATCTAAATACATACTGTATCTGCTGCAACAACAGCCCACATTGCTTTTGTGAAACCTGAAGAATTATGTCGCTGCTGTTTAGTTTTTTCTTTTGTCATACACATCTGTTTCGCACCCTCATTCCACTAAGTTAAATGAAACCATACTTACTTCTCCATAGCCTGATTCTAGCAAAATGAATAATCATGATTGAATCCAAGCATGTTTTATTGTTGTAGTTAACACCTCACATTGCTTGCATCGTAACTGATTAATTCTCTAGCCAGGGACACTAGGCTCCTGACCTCATTATAGCATTGGACCAAAGATGAACTAGGGAGCTGAATTGCAAGAGTGAAGTGACGTGATAGGCCTTGATATCAAGGTATTTACTACATATGGCTTTGAAAAGCCCGAGCAAAACTGGAGTTGGTGGGTTGTGGGGAATTCTCTCCACTGGTTGGCGTCAAATGTATCATAAAGAAAGATGGTTGCAGTCGTTGGAGGCTGTTATCTCAGCCTTGGACATCTTTGCCACTATTTTTCAAGGTAGATATTTTATTATCAGCCAGACAAGCCATATAAATAATCTGGCTACAAGAACAGATCAGAAGATAGGAATTTCGATGTAAGAAACTACAAGGCACAAGTTAGGAGATTGCTGGAATAAATTCCACTTGCCTGGCTGGGCATAGCTCTACCAAAACTCAAGAAGCTTGACTCCATTCAGGACAAAGCAGATTGCTTGACTGGCATCTCCTCCGCTGCATTCAACATGCACTTCCTTCACCACCAGCGTACAGTATCCCGGTGTGTATCTTCTACCAAATGCACTGCAGTAACAGACCAAGGCTCCTTCAACAGAACCTTCCAAACCCATGACCTCTACTACCTACAAGGACAAAAGCAGTAGAAACATTGGAACACCACCCCCTGAAAGTTCGCATCCAAGTTATATAACTCTGAACTATTTTACCATTCCTTCACTATATTGGTTCAAAATCTGGGAACTTATTTCCAAATAGCGCTGTCAATGTCTCAAGGACTGCAGCAGTTGCAAAGTACAGTTCACCACCACTTTCTCCAGTGCAACTATGGCAATAGATGCTGACCTAACTAGCAACATGCATATCCAGTGAGAAAATAAAGATAAACAACAGGCCTACATGAACTCATATTGGCCTCTCAGCCTGTTGGTTAATTTCTACCATGAAGACAAAACCAATATAGAATGCAGATGTTTGCAGTGGTCTGTTAAGGAATAATTGCATGCCTTAACAATTTATAATCACTTCTGTTATTTATGCCCTGTGCAAAAGATAACCTCCATGGCAAGTCCACTACCGATGTACCAAATTGATCCTTAAATAGCCAATTAACTTGGAAAAACGGCCCAAATAAACAAGTTCATCTCTATAATTAACGACAAAAATTGCTGGAAAAACTCAGTAGCATCTGTGGATAAAGAAACAAAGTTAATGTTTCAGATCTGAAATGATTACTTCAGAAATGAAGGTGTGGGAAATATTGTTTTAATGCTGTTGGCAAAGATGGGAGGAGAAATTAGAAGAACAGATGGTGAAGGTAGTCAGAAAAAAGACTAAGGGAGTGTTAATGATAGTAGAGAAGAGATGAAGAATAGCTATTAAAGCCAGGTCTGGACTGTAAGAAATAGGTCATCTTTGCTGAACAAATGCAGGCAAACCAGGCAACTTGAGGCCTGGGGGAGAAGGGTGTGTAATCAGAATGGAGGACAGTGATCATGCTCCAAAATTGTTGAGCTCAATGTAGAGGTACTGTTCCTTCAGATTGCTGGAGCAGATCTAGGATAGAAATGTTTCTCTGAGAGTAAGGTGGTATATCAACATTTTTAAAAACTGGAAAATTGGTAATAAGAAAGACCTCAACCAATTTTCTACTAGTCACTCATTGCATTGAATACCTATCTTGCATCTGTATCACTCTTCCACTGTCAGTAACAGTCCCATTGGCTTTTTTCTCTGTGTGCCTTTACCATCTTTCCACTCACTTCCATTATTTCCTAAGAAGAGACATATTGGACATGAAACATTAACTCAGTTTTCCTCTCCACAGATGCTGTCAAACTTGCTCAATTTCTTCAGTAGCTTTTATTTTCATTTCAGATCTCTAGCATCGAGAGTACTTTGCTTTTATTAAACCCCATTTATATTCTGACAACAATGTCTCTGATTCACAGACATATAAGATGAGCCTTAAAGCATAGGAAGCCTTGACTCACTGGTAGTAGCCTCACTTCCAGGTCCAAAGATTAGAAATTGAAAATACAGAATCTAGAGTCACATTTCAGTAGTATGCAGGGAATACTGAACTATCTGATGTGTTGTTACACCAAATTCTTTAAGATGCATATAAATTATCACTTGACATTCTTTGAACAAGAGCGTGGGAGAAGTCCTTAGTGTTATGACTAATTATCTGTCACCGACACATTATTTGTTCATTATCTCTTTACTGTTTGTTGGACCTGTTATGCACGAATTAGCTGCTTTTCCGACATTATAGTGATTATCCTTCAAAAGTAATTAATTAGCTTTGAAAGCATTTTGGGAGCTCACGAAGTTGTAAACGTCACTATATTAACTCAAGTCTTTCTTTTATCTCTCTATTTGTCAATTCATGTTCCTGACGCAGCATTCTACATTCCACGAATGATTATCAAAAAGATAGATGCAGAGGTATGCAGAATTTTCTCTCTGAAAAAATTAACGGCCAGATAGTTTTGTGCTGGGATTGTATGTTATCAATGTCTGTACTTCGGGCATAAATTGTGAACCATGAATTAAAATGGAAAATTAATTAGGAAAAAGGTCAAACATAATTTCTTTCAATTACACTTATAGAATGATTAACTTCTCACCAATAGTTTAAATTCATCTCAAAAATAGTAATCACCTCAAAACTTCAAACATTTTCTCAATGTGAAAGAAATATCTATGAAATGTATTGGTAATTTACCGGCTGCATGCTCCCAATATGACCTATGCACCAGGAACACAGATGGAAAATTTAGGCAAATATGCCTCATGATTTTCTGGCTATTAATTTAAATTCAGTGTAATTATAAATTGGCATGCCTGAGTTTCTAATATATGCTTCTGGCTGCTGGGTTGCCAAGATAATAAAGTTGCAAAACTATCCTTTCTCTCTGAGAAATCAAATATTCAATGTGTGACTCAATTTTTACTGGTTGTTCAACTATTTTGCAAAACATGGACTTACTCACGACATCTTGATATTAATTTATCTACTTGTTGTTTAGAAATTGAGCAAATGTACTAAAAGGTCCTCACTGGCAATACTAAAGCAAAATTATTGCAGAGATTGAAATTTGAAATGGTAACTGAAAATGCTGGACCTCCTCAGAAGGCCTGGTAACAACTGATGAAAATTTGTATGCCTGAAGAATTAGGCTGAATTTTCAAGCACAGTCATGAAAGAGTGATGGAAGCAGATGGAATGAAGGACCAGCTACAGGAATTGTGAAACATCAAGTAACAGGAGGGCATGGGAGAGGAAAGAAGGGTAGGAAAGCTACAAAAATCAGAATACTGGCACTTTATATCACAATTATTTATGCCTTTGTCATTGAAGACCTCTCACTTTGCAGCATTGTCATCATACCTTGCCAGGACCCATCAAAAATGCTTTTGATCTTGAACTTATTCTGGTTCTTTTCAAACTTCAATTGTGGATTTTACTGGCAACTTGTAATTTGTATCATGTGATACATCCCTTGTGGCTTCAAAGGAAGTGGAAACAGCCTCCTGAGTAATAGCTTGTTGGCAACTATGATGTATTTTTATTCATTCATAGGATGGAAGCATCACTGGCTAGGCCAACATTTACTTTCCATCCCTAAATGCCCTTGAGTAAATGGTAGTGACTTATCCTTTGAACTGCTGCAGTCCATGTTAGATGTGGTGGAGTAAAAGGTGGGTGTTAGGGATTAGGTACCCTGATCATACTGTTAGGAAGGCAGTTTCAGGACTTGGTCCCAGCAACAGTGAAGGAACCGTGATACAGTCCTAAATCAGGATGGTGTGTGATTTGGAGAGAAAATTTCAGGTAGTGACTTGCCTATGCATCTGTTGCCGAGATACTTCTAGGTGGTAGAAGTCCCAGATATGGAAGATGCTCTCAAAGGAGCCTAAGTGAATTGCCATAGCACATCTTGTAGACGGTACATGCTCCTGTCACCGTGCATCAGCGGTAAGGTGAGTGAATGTTAAAGTTAATTGTTATGATTCTGAAAGGAGGAGTGTATGCCCAAGTTTTTCACAAACTGTACCAAAAGTGTATATTTTTTATTGAATCACCAAAAATAGCTAATTTGTCTCTATTTGGAATGCTATCTACAGTAAAATTAATGCACACTTGGCTTCTTTAATTAGCTCCTTTATTGTGAGCAAGATTAAATCTTTAAACAAGTGGCAAAAATGCTTTACAACTAAGTTGTTATTCAGAATGAAACCATATCTCCTGAATCAAAAAAAATTCACATACAGAGATTATTGTATGCTGGAAAAGAAAAAGGCCTAAAAAAAATCCGTGTGTCAAGAATATAAATTCAGAAGTTAAAATGAGTTGACTTCTCACAATTGTTTTGATTACCTGTCAATAAGATCTGATTACTGAAAATGACAGAATAGCAGCCCTTCAGACCAGATTTCAATTTCAAGTGTAAAACAGGAATCATGATATTTCAACTTTATCAGGTTTCGCAAGTACTTCACTAAGAAGTATTTCAGTTATTTTACTTTGTCTCTTACTGACAGAGACAGAGAGAAAGAACTGCATTTCTTGGAAGGCTTTCAATGTCATTCTCATTGAAAAGTTTTAACATTTCTCTCCCTTTCACATAAGGTTTGAGTTGACAGTTTCATCTCCACTAGTGTCTTTTAGAAATCTACTAATTTTCTTTTAAACTTCTCAAATGCCTCTACATTAGTTTATTAATTCATCAGAGGCTGGAGCTGCGTGTTCATTGCTACAGTTTGCACAATTCACTCATTCATTCTCTCTCATCGGTGCTAATTATGGGTTGATTTTTCTTAATTTAATTCAGCACTAAATCCTTTTGAAATGCTTGAGTTTTACTCACAGACACATGCAGCCACCAGGGTCTGCCTTCTGGCTCCTCAGAAATTTGAAATAATTGCACTATTTTACACCAGATACAGAAGGTGACATCAAATGTATTTTTCAGATTTCATCATGTGTTGTAATGTGAAACATTGTGAGTTATAGTGAATCACTATCACACAACATGGCAAGCTGGATACTTATATAGGCATGTAGGTGACACTATGGCTCCTGGTTCCTCTCCATATGGGATTCATATATAAGCGCACACAGGTTCCTCTAGATATCTACTTTTCTTTTAGTATTTTTCACCATTTAATATAAATCAAATTATTCTATTTCTTTCTTCCAAAAGTGCATAACATCATAATTCTCTGCATTGTATTCCATCTAACTCAATTCATTACAATGTGTTATTTCTTTTGCAAAATTCTTGCATTCTTCCTAAATTGCACATTCTTCCTAAATCTGCATGATCAGGAAAATTGAATATATGATACTAGGTCCTCTTATTCAAATAATTAATATTGATATAAATAGCTGAGACTAGGGTCCCTACTATTTACAGCTTGCCAACTCAGGAATGACTTATTTGTGGCAACTGTCCATTTCCATTGCTAACCATTTTTCTATCTGTGTGATTATGTGAGACCAAGTTTTGTGTAATTACATCTTCTGTGTTAACTTCTTGAATGGTTTTTAAACATTCTCCTTTGTCCAACCTGATTAGAAGCCCAAAAATCTGTAACAAGTTTGTCATGTGATTTCTTATTCTTATTCTTTTTCTTCTTCATAAATATTCTTTGCCTTTGGCAATCATGTTATGATTTTTAAGACCCATTTTCTGATTTCTATAAAGATAAATTCACCTATTTCCCTGCTACAAATATCATGTTGACTGTTCTCTAGTTTCCAGTTTCCTCTCTTTTTTTGAATTGCATAGTTGCATTTGAATATCTTCAAACCCATGGGGGCTACTTTAAAATCTAGGAAGATTGAAAGATCAAAAACAATGCATCAAATATCTTTGCAGTCATCCCTTTTAAAACCCTGGAATGAAGGTCATCATATCCAGAGATCTGATGACTTTTAGCCCGATTAATTTATCTAGTACAATTTATTCACTAATTTATTTCACTTCCTCATTTTCAATAGACTCTCAGTTCTTCACCATACCCAAAAATGTGTATTTTTTTGTCTCCTTCTGTAAATACAGACACCATGGATTGAATTTTCCTGTTTGGAGTTAAATGTGGTCGCGAGTGAGTTTCATGGTGTCCGGGTTTCCATTTCTTGTGAAATTTTCTCACATGGTCTTTCACTTTTAACCTGATTAATTATGCAACTGAGCTGTTGGACAAAGTTCTCAGGGAATCAAAAGTGGAAGTACTTACCACTAGTAGGATCTTCCTGCTCACATTGCTTTAGGATCATATTTAAAGCTTAGCTGCAAACCACATCAGATGCTGGAAACCAGAATTACCTCAAACTGTAGTGCATATCCCTTTAAATGTCTCTGAGGCGAGGCATAGCACAGAGTACAGCTTCCATACGGAGAAATGGAGGTTCTTGCTGATTGGGGCATGGAGAGGAGGGTAACTCCTTTTTTTGCTGACTGCTAAAGGGACCCAGCCTGGACACATTTTGCAACACTGGTCAGAGCTGTGTCCTGTATCAAAAGGGGCACCTAGCAAAGCTGCAAGAAGTTCATGATCTTTTGCACTTCTACCACATTCTCTCCGGTCCTCACACTCACAGGGCCAGCATTTACTCCAACTTTGCCACTGCATATGTGTCTCACGGATACAACCTTCAATAATGCATACATTATAGGATCCCTACAGTGTGGAAGCAGGCCACTCATCCCATCGAGTCCACACTGATCCTCCAAAGAGCATCCCACCCACAACCCCCATATAACAGCATTTCCCATGGCTAACGCATCTAGCCAGCACATCCCTGGACACTGTGGGCAATTTAGCATGGCCAATCCACCTAACCTGTACATCTTTGGACTGTGGGAGGAAACTGGAACAACCAGATGAAACCCACGCAAACATAGCGAGAATGCGCAAACTCAACGCAGACAGTCACCTGAGGGTGGAATGGAACCCAGGACCCTGGAGCTGTGAGGCAGCAATGCTAACCACTGAACCACTGTGCCCCACTTAAGGGCTCACACCCATTTTATCCTCACGTACTATTAATCCCTCATGCCCACTACATTTCTACTCACTCATTGGGAAAACCTCACCATCTCTCTGCTCCTGAATGACCCTAACACTTTTTGAATCTGTTTCCATCTACCCAATCCCATTCTTTGTCTCAATGCAGCAAAAACTACCCCATTCCCCCAGACTGGGGCCACAATGGCACCACAACAGACTTACCTGACCTGCTTGGACTTTACGTGCAGAACTAACAATGGTCAACATTTTGTAATGTAATCAAATGACCCCTTAAATGACTGCGGTGTTACCCATGCCTGACAGTACTCCCACTTGACCCCACTAAGAACTCTTCCTGTTTAAGTTTCACACATCACCATTTGCTTGAACCATATGTAGTGTTGCTGCCTTATAAAATGCTGGCACCATGCAGCTCTGATGCTGTCATAGCACAGTGTCATACAGTGACATATCCACCCCCTGTCTGACTGATAGATTGACTGTCCAGTGCTTTCACCATCATAAGGTGCCTGACTCACCCTCTTCACAAAAAAGCTAGCTGACCTGAAGAGTCGGCAGCTGGTAACACAGTACTAAGGTCAGTACGCATTCAAAAAGCAATGTGAAGCAGTCTCTGGTAAGTGATAAAGTGAATGAGTGCAAACAAAATTGGTTAAGAACCGTTTGTCCGTGTCTGCATGAAAGCATCTTATACAGATGCAAGGCTGTCCCTGTATGCAAAGCAACTTTACAGAAACATGCAAATTGTTCATGTCCAGCAGCCCCAAAGTAGAGTTGGAGGCCTGAAGTGGCATCTGAGTTGGTCTGAGAAAAAGCACAATGAGGTTAATGGCTTGCCAAAGAGGAGTTATGTAGATGAAGGGTTGAGGAACATGGTGGCAATGGAGCATAAAGAAATGATATGCCGAAGAATGAATTGCACATTGGCTAGGACAAGCAATCCACAGGCAACATCCGTGAGGTACCCCTCTGTTTTACCCACCAGTAATTTGTGCCATCTAGTTTCTCAGTGAAGGAGAGGAGAATTGGAAGTGGGATGTAAATACGGCACACCGGAGGTCCAATAAGGTAATCACCACTCATGAGCAAGAGTCTGAAGTTACTACTTAAGGCAAGAAGCAATATTGGGAATATTTTTCTCAATGTCACAAATCTGACTATACTTCACTCTCTCCCTTTTTTATCACCATATATTACTCTCACACCAGACAGGTAAAAATTCCACCCAATATATTTGTTAAATACCTCTTCTGTTTCCTTATTTCCAATTCTGTCTTCTGTTTCTGTCTCTAAGGGACCGGCATTTAATTTATGAAAATGTAACCTCTCAAACCTGCTCCGGAATTTAATCAGAACATGGCTGATCTGATTGTTATCTCAAATTGACATTCCAGATGACCACTCAAGAACCATTGACTTCCTTGTTAGTCAAGAATCTATTCTCTGTGCTTTGGACACCTCGTCTACTTTTTGCGTCAAAAAAAATTTACTCCAAGCACTTTTGTGTGGACTGTGGAGAAAGGGACACAGGATTTGCGTTACAAATGGAAGACTGGAAGAACACAGCAAGCCAGGCAACATCTGGCAGAAAGATGCAGTCAACGCTTCGAGTATTACCCTTCTTGAGGACTGGCAGACTGCTCCTTTCCTCCAGATGCTGCCTGGTTTGCTGTGTTCTTCCAGCTTCCCATTTGTCTACCTTGGATTCTAGCATCTGCAGTTTTTTTTTGTCTCCAACAGAATTTGGTTTGCTGTTCAACTCAATTTTATTAACAAAAAGTAATTTATTAAAACACCTGGTGAGTATTTCCCACATTTCCATAATAATAATTCTTTCTCTAGATCTATCTATCTGAAAAAGGATATTAC
This sequence comes from Rhincodon typus, assembly GCF_021869965.1. Lineage (NCBI taxonomy): Eukaryota > Metazoa > Chordata > Chondrichthyes > Orectolobiformes > Rhincodontidae > Rhincodon > Rhincodon typus. The sequence goes on from NC_063343.1 coordinate 31,284,361, forward strand.
CCACAACAATCCATGTGTTTGTGCAGGGCCATTGGAATCTCATTCCTTTCCAATGTTGGGCTGGCTCTCTGCCATGAAGGTGGGTCTCACAGGTCAGGGCAGATCTTCTACTTGTTCTTCCTGGAATGCTGCAAAATCTTCTGCCACGAATCTTGCTACCAGTCTTCCCTGCGAGCCTTCCTTGAATCTTCATTGATTCTCCACTGAATCCTCACTACCGGGGGTGGCATCCAGGTCTGTGAGTTTTACCCCCCCCCCCACACTAGACCTTCCAGAATGTCCTGTGGCCTTTTGCCAATGGGGTCATGAGCTGGGTTTAAATTATCTAGTGGGGTTTCACCAACACCCTTCACTGTTGCCATGCTAGTGAGGTATAAAGTGCACATCCTCAGGTACTGGCTGGAAGTCAAGGTGCCAGAAAGTCTGATCAATACTTCTCCAACACACAACTCTTGGTCTGGTTACAACTGGTTTCCCATGAAACTTTGTGACCTCCTTGATCTCGATTTCCACTGTTCTCTGTAGCAAATAGCTACTACTGCTTATTTAATTTAGTCTGGCTAATTTTCTATCAGGCCTGATTTCTCCAGCTGCAAGTCCCTTGACCACAAATCAATCTACCTCCATCTTTAAATATTCAATGACCCTGCCTCTACCATTCCCTGGGGAAGAGTTACAGAAGTTAATAGTCTCTGAGGGAAACAAATTCTTCTAATTTCCATATCAAATTGGAGACTCTATTTATTTAAACTCTGTACCATTTTGGTCTCTTTTACAAAGTTAGACATCCTATCAGCATCCATGCTGTCCCTCACAAGTCCCTTCAGGATATTGCATGTTTCAATAAGGCCACCTCTCATTCTTCAAAACTCCAAGGAATGCAGAGGATACTCACAACCTATCCACCATTCTTCATGAAATAAGTTCCCCACCTCCACCAACTCAGGCATTGTTTGAGTAAGCTAACTCTAAATACTTTCTGACATTTCTTAATCCATTTTTAATGAAGGAGACAAAATTATACTGGGTACTCTAGATTTCATCTCACTAAGGCAAAGGGAAACTCAAGCAAAATATTCCGAATTTCAATATTTGTTTGAGCCATTTTTTCTCATGTGAGTTTTTAGGCATTTTATATATATATATATATATATATGTTTCATAGCACAAATTAATTCTTTAAATAATTTTGTTGCTTATTTACAATCACAAAATTTATTCCTGCTTCCAAACTACCTTTGCCATCTCATCCCCTCATTCCAGTAGTCCACCACACTATTATTTCAAATTGATTGGCCCAGTGTATAAGAAGATTAAAGTCCTTGATGATTATTGTAGATATTTTCACTTCGACCTATTCAGAGCTGTTATTATACACCTCTACAGCAGGCAAGATTTGAACCCAGGCCTCGTCTCTTAGAGATAAGGCCCCTTTGATGATTACTGTATTATTCTTGTTATAAGCACCACTAGTTTATGATTCATGCATCATGCCTCATCCAAGAATTTCTATTATAGGGCATATGTACTTCTCCCACTACTGCTTACATCATATTACTTATTTAGTTCCACCAAAACTGATCTATCATCTTGATTTTCCAAGCTAAGATCCCTCCTATCCATTGTCTTTATTCCATCCTTTATTATAAATGCCTTCCCTCCTCCTTGTCCATTTTGCACATATTTTCCAAATGTATAGACAGCAATAGGTATTTTGAAATATTTAGTTTAGATTTTTTGCAGACTATTTTATTATTACTTGTCAGCAGGAATATTATAACTGAATTATAAACTAACTTCTAACTTCACTTTGTGAATAAAAATTCAGTCAATTTTCTAAAAGCAGTTACAGTTTAGTCTCAGATAGAAATAATCAAGAGCAAGATCATACATTTTTAAATATCAAAGCCAAAGAGAATGTGTTGGGCTCATTTGGTCAGGTCAGAAAATAATTGCAACACCCAAATGTTGAATAAGTTGTGACTTCAAAAACTCTTACCAAAGTTTGAAACTATAATACAAGCTAATGACTGATTTTTGCTACTTTCTTGCCACAAAGTTTACAGCACTACAGATCATACAGAATGTGATACAAAAGTTAAAATTTACCCTTTACTATATCTAGGA
>NC_063343.1:31286887-31347700 GCF_021869965.1 Rhincodon typus
TTCTTCAGAAAATGGTCTAGGCCCGAAACGTCAGCCTTCCTGCTCCTCTGATGCTGCTTGGCCTGCTGTGTTCATCCAGCTCTACACCTTGTTATCTCAGATTCTCCAGCATCTGCAGTTCCTACTATCTCTGCATGGATAGAATCTTATTTTAAGAGGAATTGGCACACTGTGAGGAAAATGAAGTTAACTTACTACAGTAGGATAATTTTTCTCTCATGGATCTATGGATCTCTGGAGAGGTATGAATATTTTCTGGCATGGACCTTATTTGAGGAGACAATGAACAGTTGTTAGTGATCCTTCTGTCAGGGATAAAGGATGCTGAATGCATCAAAGAGGAAGAGACTGCCACTTACCATTTCAAATCCACTGAGAGAGCTGAGAGACTTGAAGATGACTTTGGGGATATGTAAAAGAAGCATCAGGAAGATGCATGGAATGAAGAGAGGAATATTTATTTTAGAATGCTTACTCTGTCTTGTAAAGATAATAGTAACAAAGGCCATTGTCCTGGATAGCTATAGTCTTGGGAGATAACTAACTTTGCACAAGAAATGTGCGCTATGAATAATTTGTGCACAAGGGCTTGAAACTGATACTTTTCTATTCACAAGGGAAGGTTTGGAATTTTATGGGACTCAGGCAGAAATCCATACTGAGGCATTATCTAGGCTCCTTGATATACTACATTCTAACTAACAACATAAACTTGTTGTTCTATAACTTATTAAGAACCAACTGTATTGCTAAGTGAAACAAGAATCGTGAGGGTAATAGGCCTGTCTTATCCCTTGAAATCAGTGAAATGGTTGAGAGCACACTTCATCAATTACTCTAGAATTAAATAGATGTTTATAGAATCCCTACAGTGTGGAAGGAGGTCATTTGGCCCATCGAGTCCTCACCAACCCTTGAAAGAGCATCCCATCCAGACCCACCCTGCTACCCTATTTAATGGTTAATAAAACTAACCCGCACATCCCTGGACACAACGGGCAATTTAACATGACCAATCCGCCTAACCTGCACATCTTTGGACTGTGGGAGGAAACTGGAGCACCTGGAGGAAACCCACGCAGACACGGGGAGAATGTGCAAACTCCTCACAGACAGTCACCTGAGGGTGGAATTGAAACCTGTCCCTGGTGCTATGAGGCAGCAGTGCTAACCACTGAACCACTGCGCAGTGAACAGTGCACAGTGAACAGAAAAGATGTAAAGCTCGTTGAAGAACATTTTTTTTCAAAGCTTCAAGAATATTTTAAAATTGGCAACATCTAAAACTTACATTGATTCTTTTGATTTCAGTTGTCCACTAATAAGTTCACATGAATAATGAGCAATTCTGTTTTTGTTAGAAATTGCTGATTTCTTAATAGAATGCTTAGAAGTTGAAAACATCAACATTTTTCCAACTGAACAACTTGTGGATAAAGGAGTTGCTTTAATTATTTTACAGAAGGAATGATTCAAACACAGATCACCGATACAGTCAGAATTAACTAACCATTTATGACCAAAATTGTAAAATTAAACAGAAAATCCAAGTTTATCAGCTTCTTGCAGGCTGATACACAGCAAAAATCCTGTAGTAAAGCAACTACACCAGGAGCAAAAGATTACATGCATGTGGATAAAAGATGTATCATGGGCAGCCATGCAACTTAGATATGACATTTATATTTGGTGAGAAATTTTCCAACTGAATATCTGAAAAGCAGCAAAGTCATAAGTCAGTTAAGACCAGTGCCATCTATTGAATTTAAATAAATTCTTGTGGGAAGTAATACATTCTTGTTCAGTATATTAGAACATGGGAAGAGAAATAAGCTATTTACCTTTCAACTGTTTCACCATTCAGTGAATTTCATACTTCCACTTTGTTCCACTTCTCTTAGTAACCCTTGTTATCAAAATAAATTATCAGTTTCATTTTTTAAAACTAACAATTGACTCGGCATAAACCGCCTTTTATAGAAGGGAGTTCCAAACTTCTACCAACCTTCGTGTTAAAGGGCATTTTGTAGGACTCGATATTATGGGATGCCCCATTCCTTATTCCTTCACTTTACTAAAAATTTCACAAATTCCAATAGTGGCCCTGTACAATTTAAGGCCGGAGCAACGTTAATTGCTTTAAGGTGAGATTTCAGTCACTTTTTCAGAACAAAGTTTTTCCCAAGAAAGCTGTCAATCAGAATGGCTGGCAACTCTGTACTCTCAGCAATGCCACCCAAGGATGATGGCTCCTGCTGGGACTACAGACAGGCCCACTACACTAAGAAGCCTAGGTTGGTCTGGGGACATGGGTCTAATTGAGAGGGAAAGTGGAAGTGCAGAACGATGAATAATTTTGAAGGAGTGCATTGGAATCCCACAAATGAGCCCCCTTCCCTCTTGTCTATCTTGAACTCTCGGCCCCTCCAAGTGAAGCTTTAGGGTTCCCCTTGCTATACATAAAAATAGCAGCCTATAGGATGAGGCCATCCACTTCCCACCATAACATTTCAGACAGGTGAGTATGCAGCAGGAGACCCTCTGCTAAATTTCATAAGCACACGCACATTTGGTGATGGGAGAGTGTAAAAGCTTCTAATTTCTCTAGCTTCCTTATCAAATTTATCTTAGCATTTGTAAAACCTCAATCAAATTACACCTTAATCTTCTAAAGTCCATGGAATGCTGTCCTAATTTGTGTAATCACTTACTATTATTTAACCCTTGGAGAGCAAATAACATTCTGGTAAATTTATACTATACTCTATTGAAGGCCTTTATTACCAATAGCTGAAATTTAGATACTGCTTTTAAAGTAATTAAATATCATAAAGGGCTTCACAACAGCATTATAAAATAAAATTAGACGCTGCATGAGAGGGAGGTGTGGTTGGCTACCAAGAGATTCTGATTGACAGAGGTGTTGCCATGAGGAATGCACTAATTAATGATGATTGACAGTTAACTGCCAAGCTTTCTTTGTATTTTGGTTGAAAATTACCATGATAATTTCTTTTAATTAACTCCTGAGATGAATGAAGCATAGCTACCTAGCCCAGCATTAATTGCCCATCCCTAAATGCCCAGAGAGCAGTTAAGAGTCAATCACATGGATATGGGTCTGGAGTTACATGTAGGACAGACCAGGTGAAGATGGCAGATTTCCTTCCCTAAAGGTCATTAGCGAACCAGATGGGTTTTTCCAACAATTGACAAGAGTTTCTTGTAGATTCTTAATTCCAAATTATTTTTATTAAGTTTAAATTCCACCATCTGCAGTGGTGCGACTTGAACGCAGCTGCCCAGAAGATTAGAGACAGTAAGAACTGCCGATGCTGGAGTCAGAGATAACACAGTGTGGAACTGAAGGAACACAGCAGGCCAGGCAGCATCAGAGGAGCAGGAAAGTTGACGTTTCGAGTCCGGACCCTTCTTCAGAAATCAGGGCCCTGACCTGAACCGTCAGCTTTCCAGCTCCTCTGATGCTGCCTGGCCTGCTGTGTTCCTCCAGCTCCACACTGTGTTGCCCAGAACAGTAGCTGAGTTTTTTTAATTAATAGTCTAGCGATAATATCACTAGGCCATTGTTACCCCAGCAAATGGCTGTCACCTTTGTTTTAGTTGAAACAGATGGAGTCTGTGCGCATGTTCTTTCTGTTTGCAAAGAATAGGGCTCTTTGTATCAATATATGTAGTTTCCAGCACATATAAGTGTTGCAACACTGCTTACCTGGTAGATAATACAAAGTTGATTATCTGTGTAATTCTTTGCACACTCTGTTATCCAGAAAACGATGCCCAGTTGCATCTAATGTTATTTACAGTGTTTCAAGTTTTGCAAGCATGGGATGCTTGTAATAGTCTGTACCTTGCTTGTCGACTGTAATCTAAAGAACTGCAAGAATGGATATACAACTGACACACTCCAACAGCTAAAGAATGATTTGTTTGTCTTGGGACATGAATGCAGCGAAATGAATCTTCTGAGCCTCATCAGGACTGTCCTCAAATATGAAATGCTCTTAAATGCTGGAACTGGCTTAACAGCAGTTATAGAGTCATAGAGTAGTACAGCACAGACTCAGATCCTGGGGCCCAACTCGTCAATGCTGAACCAGATATCCTAAATTAAACTAACTCCATTTGCCAGCATTTGGCCCATATCTCTCCAAAGTATCCCTATTCATGTCCCCATCCAGGTGCCTTTTAAATTTTGTAATTGTACCAGCCTCCGCCATTTCCTCTGGCTTCTCATTCCATACACGCAACACCCTCTGCTTGAAAAAATTACCCCTTATGTCCCTTTTAAATCTTTCCCCTCTCACCTTAAACATATGCCCTCTAGTTTTGAACTCCTATACCCTGGGTAAAAGATCTTGTCTATTTACCCTATCTATGCCCCTCATGATTTTATAATACTCTATAAGGTCACCCCTCAGCCTCCGACGGTCCCGGGAAAATAGACCCAGCCTATTCAGCCTCTTCATATAGTTTAAGTCCTCCAACCCCAGCAACATCCTTGTAAATCTTTTCTGTACCCTGTCAAGTTTAACAACATCTTTCCTGTAGTAGAGAGACCAGAATTGAACAGTATTCCAAAAATGGCACAACCAGTGTCCTGTACAGCCACAACATGATGTCCCAACTCCTATACTTAATAGCAGGAAATCCGCTCACTGTGTTTACAACAGTTAAATGCTTGGAAATCTTCCTTGCTGTACTGTAAAATGCATCTTCGTCAGAAAACTCAGACCACAGATTATGCTGGACTACAGTGTCAGATTAGATGAGTACAACCTTTATTAAATCTAGTGAATAGCCAAGGGCACAGAAGAAACGCCTGTGCACACCATTAATCATATTCTCCCAATTAAATGATCTTCTCACCATCCCTACACTGTTTCTTGCAACTCAGTTAATTCCCTTACTAGGTAAAAATTGATTGCCTTCAGTTCCATGAGTTGTAACAGCCTTTTAAGAGGCACTTAAGCAGATGTCTTCTCGAAACCCAGAAATATAAAATTCTTTGACATTCCCTTCTGTCACACATCAGTCTACACTTCAAAAATTGTAACATTATACAAATCCATGCTGTCTAATACTGATAAGCTACAAACTTCAAGGTATTTAGACATTGCATCCTTAATTACAGACTCCTGGAACATCATAACAGATGTGAAGCTCAGCGCTCTATAATTTCCTAGATTTTTCCTCTCACTTTCAGGAAATAATTTATTTGACTGCTATAATTTATATTTTTAAAATGAAATATAATGAAACATTATCAAAAGCTAAAACTCTTTCGTGTTCCTGTTATAAAAACGTGTTAGCTAACTTTTACTCTCGTGGTGAAAATCTTGTTGTTCATTTGATCAAGAATAAAGCCAAATGTTAAAAAATGCAGCTCTGATAATACTACATTTTGTATAATGTCATAGTCTGCCACAGGGTTGAATATATTAAGTTCAAAACTGTTTGAAAGGCAAGGATTTTATTTTATCACTTAATTTTAGTATTGTCAGTCATAAACCAATGGGAAATGTTCCTCCAGAGATAGTAGGAACTGCAGATGCTGGAGAATCTGAGATAACAAGATGTAGAGCTGGATGAACACAGCAGGCCAAGCACCATCAGAGGAGCAGGAGGATGCTACTTGGCCTGCTGTGTTCATCCAGCTCTACACGGAAATGTTCCTCCATTCATTTTAGTGTAGAAATGGTTTTCTTGAACATTTCCATGTGGTGTCATTAACAATTGGATTATTGTTCTTCTGAATCACAATTAGTGGAAATTTGATTGCATACGCTTAAGAAACCCTTGAACAAGCTGCTATGTCGACTCACTTACTACTTAACCTTAACCTACTTTCCTTAAATTCGCGTCTTCAAAATCCTTGTATTTCTGGAGCTTTTCTCTTAAGTAACTCAGGACTTATTCCCAGTTCTGCCTTGACTGTTTTGGAGACTGCTAAATTTTTAGCATATCTCTTGTTAAAAACTTCTTCTCTCTGAATAAATTTAAACACAACCTGGTTCCTCTTAGATGGTTCTGCCTCTGTTTTGCTCTCTTCTGCTCTTCTTTCTAATGAACTGAGTTATTCACCTTGAGCTTTATTCCAACATTGCAAACCTTCAATAAAATGCTTGTATAAACAAACATCAGACACACGGACATCACTCGATAGAACAAATTTAAAATGAAATTAATAATCACTAATCTCCCTACCTTTACACACATAACGCAGAAATACAAATCAAACTTAGAGTGATGCATCATTCTTCCATGTTGGAATCCAATATTATTAATCTTCGCCAGACCTCCTCATAGAAAAGAAATGAATAGGTACTGTTAAGTAAACTTCCAATTTTTCTATTACAATTTCTTCTTATTGCTACATCTATGCTATATATACAGATTTTATTTTGATAGTTGGAATATATTTAAAATAAATATGCAAGGAATTTCCATGGTAGCCATTTTTTTCATGGAAATGAGTCCATTTTGATCATGTCAGTTGTTTTAATTTATATTTGGTCATGATAAAGTATCTATTACGTTATTATCTCTCCGTCCTGCATGAATTATTTTAAATTGTATAGTTTCAGCATTAACCTTCAACAAAGTATTCTCAAATTTTTTGTTGTAAAATCTTTATGATCTGAATAAATAACAGAAACTGAAGATTTGTTAGATATGTAGACTTCAAAATGTTGTAGATCCACTACCAAACTCAGTCTTTTTTTTAATAGTTGAATATATCTCTTGGCACACATTCAGTTTGTGTGAAAAATAACTGCCTGGTTATTCAATCTCCATCTCATCCTCCTGTCATAACACTGCACCAACATTGATGTGGCATCTACAGCCAGTTTAAATGCTGTTACATAATGTGGTGCTGCTACACTCGGTGAAGTTGTCAGTACAGCTTTCAGATTGTCAAAAGCATTCTGACATCTCTTTGTCTATTCAAATTTTTGGCCTTTTTTAAAAAAAGCATTTCAAAGATTGTACAACAGTTCTGAAATTTGGATTGGATTTCCAACAGAATCCACTCATGTCAATATACTACAAAAATTCTCATTCTGTGTTGGGAATGAAAGTCTCCAAGACAGATCTTATTTTTGCTTTCATTGGTGTACCTTGGCCTTGTCTCATAATATGGCCTACGTAAGTGACTTTTAGCCAAGTTTATGATCAAATTGACCCTGTGGGCTGAATCTTAAGTATTTTGGCTAAGAGTCAATTGTGTTAAGATTTTTGGAGTGTTTTTACAACAAGGCCTAGCAAGGTTTCTCACCATATCACACAAAAGGTGCATCATTAATTACCTACCTTGCTCTTTTGAGTTCCTCTCATTCAATGTGGGCCACATCTTACCATACACCGTTCCTGGAACAACTTGTCACTCAGTGGAGATCCAATAAAGAAGACCATCCCCGTCTCAATCTTTCAAATATACTGTACACCCAGATAAGTGTTGACAATATGACATTGCCCTTCACTGGCAATGTAATGGTAGAGAAGCCATAAGAACATAAGAACATAAGAACTAGGATCAGGAATAGGCCATCTGGCCCCTCGAGTCTGCCCCGCTATTTAATAAGATCATGGCTGATCATTTTGAGACTCAGCTCCACTTACCTGCCCACTCACCATAACCCTTAATTCCTTTACTGTTCAAAAATTTATCTAGCCTTGTCTTAAAACATTCAGCGAGGTAGCTTCAACCACTTCACTGGGCAGGGAATTCTACAGATTCGCAACCCTTTGGGTGAAGAAGTTCCTCCTGACCTCAGTCCTACATCTGCTTCCCTTTATTTTGAGGCGGTGCCCTCTAGTCCTAGTTTCACCTGCTAGTTGAAACAACCTCTCTGCCTCCACCTTATTTATTCCCTTCATAATCTTATATGTTTCTATAAGATCTCCCCTCATTCTTCTGAATTCCAATGAGTATAATCCCAGTCTACTCAGTCTCTCCTCATAATCCAACCCTCTCAACTATGGAATCAACCGAGTGAATCTCCTCTGCACCCCCTCCAGTGTTAGTATATCCCTTCTCAAGTAAGGAGACCAAAACTGCACACAGGACTCCAGGTGTGGCCTCACCAGGACCCTATACAGCTGCTCCATAGCCTCCCTGTTTTTAAACTCCATCCCTCTAGCAATGGCAGACAAAATTCCATTTGCCTTTTTAATTACCTGCTGCACCTGCAATCATACTTTTAGCGATTCATGCACAAGGACACCCAAGTCCCTCTGCACAGCAGCATGCTGCAATTTTTTACCATTTAAAACATAGTCCATTTTGCTGTTATTCCTACCAAAATGGATGACCTCACACTTATCAACATTGTACTCCATCTGCCAGACCTTTGCCCACTCACTTAGACTAGCTATGTACCTCTGCAGACTTTCAGTGTCTTCTGCACACTTTGCTCTACCACTCACCTTAGTGTCATCTGCAAATTTTGACACACTACACTTAGTCCCCAACTCCAACTCATCTATGTAAATTGTAAACAATTGCGGTCCCAACACTGATCCCTGAGGCACACCACTAGCCACTGACCGCCAACCAGAGAAACACCCATTTACCCCTACTCTTTGCTTTCTACTAGTCAACCAATCATCTATCCATGCCAATACATTACCTGTAATACCGTGCAACTTTATCTTATGTAGCAGCCTTTGGTGTGGCACCTTGTCCAATGCCTTCTGGAAATCCAGATACACCACATCCACAGGTTCCCCATTGTCCACCATGCAAGTAATGTCCTCAAAGAATTCCACCAAATTAGTTAAACATGACCTCCCCTTCATGAACCCATGCTGTGTGTTCCCAATGGGACAATTTATATCCAGATGTCTTGCTATTTCTTCCTTAATGATAAATTCAAGCATTTTCCCCACTACCGAAGTTAAGCTAACTGGCCTATAGTTACCTGCTTTTTGTCTACTTCCTTTTTCAAACAGTGAAGCCATGTTACTCACAATACATAGCCAGCATGGTTGACAGACACTTCCTTGCACATATAAACCCATTTTCTCAAACTAGTCACTGGTTAGTTACCAAGCCACACAGTTGATATGTCCTTAGCTACATCCTGTCTGAACACCGTCTTGAGTTTTGTCCCCAGTGCCCACTGATGACCTGCAACTTGACATTGTCCAGTAAGGGAACATCACTTACAGCCATGCAAAGCAAGGTTAGTAGACTACGGACCAAGTGAAGGTAAATGGGATCAGTACAGTTTGAGTGTTTGTACATCAGCATTGACTTGGTGAGCCAAAGGGCCTGTTTCTATGCCATAGGACCCTATGACTATGATGAAATCAATAGAGGCTGTTGTTCATCCCTGTGATATAAACAAATGCTGTCAGCATGACCAGCAACTATTTTACAGTCCACGATGATCTGCTGTGCACAACTTTCATCCACTGGAACTAGGTGTCAGTTAGGTCCTTTTGGCTTTTAGTGCCCAATACGGTTGAGCTCTGTCATGCCTAAGGAAAGCTTCCTCCTCCTCAAAAGGCCGATCTTGTTTTCCCAGTCCCTCAACATCTATTAAATTGTCCTGTTGCCTACTCCGATTGTGCAGAGTACAGCACATAATAATGTGTTATAAACTTCACCACAGCAAAGTGAATATTTACTTAGTTTCCCAGTGAGTTAAACAACAAAAAAATAGAATTTGAGATGAATTTTTAAAAGTAAATGAAGAATTGCCATTAATTTGTTAATATTCATATTCAGTAAAGTCTCACATAAATGATTGTTATTACTCATTGAATTGAAGTGAAATATTGACATGGCAAGGAGATTTGATTCGGAAAACAAAGACAGAAACTTGATAAACTGGGTATGTACTTGAACAGAAAGGAAATGACTAGTAATGTCTACAATGATACGTACAGGTTTTCAAATATTCACTATAGTTTTTAATGAATGGGAATAGAGAATAGAGAGTCATTTATCTGTATGTGGCAATGACACAAAAAATGTTAGAATGTTAATAAATAGTGTGTACAGGAACATTACATTGCAAAACATTATAGATAGATTCAGGCAGTCAGCAAAACTGTGGAAATTGGATTGCAATGCATAAAGCACCATACGATCCATTTGGAGACTGATTGGAGAATATTTTTTTAAAAATGGTGAAAATCTAGGAACAATTGAGGTACAAAAAATACAGGAGTTCTTGAACCCAGATTATTTAAAAATGTAATAGCCAGGTATAAAGATTAAACTAAAAGGCCAGTGGGATGAAAACATGTACATCTAGAGGCTGGAATGAAAAGGGGATGTTATTTTTACATAGTTAAACAAAGTTCTTGTTTAACCACATTTGGTGTAGTGTGTACGATTCAGGAGATAGTATCTTAGAAACTATTTGCTGAATTTTATACCTAGGTACAAGTCCAATGTTAGGATTAGTTCTGAATCCCAACCCAATATATTTTTAAAGAAATAGTAAATAAATGCTAGGAAACAGGATTAGCAATGATGATGGACTAGTGATTAAAAGACCAATGAAAGGCTCTCCAACACTCATAGATCAACAGCCTCAATAGCTAAAGGGGGATCTGGCAATCTTAAGATAGAGAGAAAGGAAGTGTGAAAGTCAAGGCTTTTCATATTTTAAAAATGCTGGTTTACTACAGATCTGAAATAAAACAGAAAATGTTGGAGAAACTCAGCCAGTCTGGAAGCATCTTGAGAGGAGAGTAACAGAGTTACCATTTTGAGTCCAATAACTCTTTTAAAAAAAGAGAAGTGGTTACAACTGTATGGCTATCATGTTGGAGGGTTAGTACCCCCATGGAATGACCAGTAGCTACAGCTGTGGGCTGGTAACCTTAAGAAATAATGGGGTGGAGTGAGGTTGCTGTCTCTTAGGTGCAAGTAAATGCTGTTCCCTCTTAAATGATAAAAGGTATGTTGGCCTTCAAAGCATAAGGATTTGAGGACAGGAGCACTGAAGTCTTGTTATAACTTTACAGGGCACTTGTGAGACCACACCTGGAGTTGTGTGTGCAGTTTTGGCCTCCATATCTGAGGAAGGATGTTATGGCTTGGAGGGAATGAATGAAGGTTTACCAGTCTGATCCTTGGATGGAAGGACTGATATATAGAGAGAGTGGATCAGTTAGGATTATATTCACTGGAGATTAGAAAAATAAGGAAACATCTCATAGAAATCTGCAAACTTCTGACAGAACTAAATAGGATAAACAAAGCTTGGATGTTACTAATGACTGGAGAGTCTCGACTATGGGTCACAAGTCTAAGGATATAGGACAGAGCATTTAGGACTGAGATGAGGAGAAACTTCTTCACCCAGAGAGTGGTGAGTCTATGGAATTCTCTGCCAACGAAAGCAGTTGAGGCTAAACATTGAATGTTTTCAAAAAGTTTTAGATTTCGCTCTTAGGGCTAAAATAACCAAAGGGTATGGGGAGAAAGAAAGAACAGGGTACTGAGTTGGCTGATCAGCCATGATAACATTGAATGGGGAGCAGGATTTGAAGGGACGATTGGCCTACTCTTTCTTCTATTTTCTATGTTTCTCCTCCATGATCTCTTCTCCCCCCATGTGACCCTATTCCACTCTCCTCTGTCCCATTCCACTCTATGCTGATCTCTGCACGTTACCCTCTCCCGCTCTGACCCCTCCCTCAACCTACATCCTCCAGCATACCACCCCCCCACCCCCAACATTTTTCAACCTCCAGTCTCCTGCACTTATCCTTTTGTCCTCGGTTTCCCCTGCAGCCCTCTTCCATACCTCTACCTGCTCCCGCAACCACCCCATTCCCCACCAACTCCTGTTCCCCTATCATTAGGATATTAAGCATTTTAAAAGTGAATTTCTTAACTGTAACCTTCAGGTCCAATATTATCTCCTGATTTAACCCACTGGGCCAAAACAAACATGAAACAAATGACAGTCAGTGACCTGTAATCCTGTGATAGCAGACTTTCGTCCTGATATACAGATTGAAGGGGCTCTCTGCCACTGGGTTTACACCTCCCATCACTGTTGTCATTCTCATACAAATCTGCTTCACTCTCTCTGTAGTTACTAATCATGTGCTGTCTTGGACTGTTTCAGAAGCTGCTGACCTCACTGAATCTTCCTTTGTTTCAAAAACTGTTGACTTCCCTCTCTCCCATACTTTAATAAACAAAAACAGAAATTGCTAGAGAAACTCAGCAGGTCTGGAAGCATTTGTGAAGAGAAAATAGTGTCAGTGTTTTGAGTTCTCTGATACTTTTCCTGAAGCTGCCATATCCTCATACTAATTTTTCATGCAAAAATGTAAAAAAAAAATCACCTACAAGTACATAAAAAGTTTCTAAATCATAACTGCATGGTCTTTGCAGACAAAAGAACAAACACAACATTGGGATGTTGAGATTTTTCAGAGCTTCTCCATGGTTGCAGAAGAACAAAAGCATTCCCTACTTATGCAGGTAACTACTTATATTCATTTTGAAACACTGAGAGAGCCTGACAACTGAACAGACCCTTGTTATATCTTGGCAGGAAAACCTGAGATAGCTGTCTTTCTCCATTAAAACTTGGTGGCAACTTTCCCGAACTTTATTGAACCCTCAGCACATAGTCCTGGACCTTGGAATGCACTGGTCTGCGACACTCAGTCGAGGTCAACTCTTTAATTGGTCCAATAAGTTTTGGGCAGACCAAAGAGCCTCTTTCATCGAGACAATGATCTTCCAGGCGCTGTCGATGTTTGTCTCAGATTATGTGCTGGGGAACAGCCTGTAGTATCTCTCTCTAGACCTTCTTTGCAAAGACATATTACAGAAGGAGGTGTGTAACAGTCTCTTCCCTCTTTTCTCACTGCAGCTAAGCTGCCTAGGCAGTAGAATTCGAGAATGTAGTTGGCTTCATTCAGTTACAAGATACCATTGACTTCGCACATCACACTGACAGTGCCATATCACAGCACTGCAGAATTCATCAATGGGTTTCATTCCATTAACATCCACATGGTCTGCAATCAATGATACCACTTCCTGGAAGTATGTGCCCACTATGCTGGCAAGTGCTGTATCTCTTACATACTGGAGCACTCTTGTGTACCTGGTACGTTTGAGGCAGAATCGAATTTGTGTTTTGATTAATACATTGTTTTCCATTGCCTTGATCTGCATAATGAACAGAGTGAGGAAGGAATCATCACATATTTCATTTGAATTATATGTTTTATGAATAAGTGTGTCTGGCATGTTTAAAAATCACTGCAATTAAAATTATATCATGTTGAAATAAAGAGTTTGTAAATTCTCCTTAATTGTTGGACACAGCAGAAAACATTTCTCTTCTTTAATGTGCTAATAATTAGAATTAAATCAATCCACCTCATCTGGTGACATTCAAACCAGTTATAGATGCTGGTCAAATAATCACTCAAGGAGCTATCTACTTAATGTATGGTTAATTTGACTGTCCTTAATCTTGAGGTCTAACCAAGTACAGTCAGAACTTGTCATTACTCATTAAACCTTGAGCTGAACTCAGCCAATTCCAACTTCTAATTTCCAGCAGGAATCCAGCAGAGCAATTTGGAAAAAAACACTTCCAATTTCTCTGCCCCTCCCCACCCTACCCCATCCCTCACAATGAGCAGCAAATATGAGAGAGAACATCCCTGTGCTTTTAGGAATGGCTCTGCACTAATTCAATCCAGTTCTGATGCACAAACCTTGTAAGGCTGTTTACTGGTGGTTAAGACGACCCACTGTAAACATTGATGACACCATTGTACAGTCCCCGATTGATGCAGAACTGCCCATGTTTCAAACGGGACCACAGTACAGCAAACAATAGAGCAGCCACAGATGCTGAGCTGCAGGGATCAGCCTGGTGGCGCCCTCCAATGTAATACAGTCAGAGTGTACCACATCATCTTATTGTGCTGTTTTCTGCAGAATTGGAACAGGCAATGAGGTGCTGTGCTAAACACTGAGGAACTGGAAAAATCGGATCAGTCTCTCAAAAAGGAAGGTTTGGACATTGAAGAGGATAAAGCTGTCCTTTTGTATGACAGAACTCAGCTACTTCAGGCGTTACAAGTCAGACAGGACTTGATCAGCACCCGGTTCCAGGTGATGAGAGCTGCGTGCAGAAAACCATCATGGAATATAAAATAGTTGCTGGTTATGATGCCGGCATTTTGTTTGCATTGTAACAACAGCCGCTCATAATTTTGTTTGTGTCCCATTTGCTGATTAAATTGAAGCTCATGTTTTGAATTGTGCAGTTGCTAGCCTGTGTGTGATGCTCCCCTACTGGATAATAACAAGATGTGATTCTACAATGGACATTGGGCACAGAGTTAGAGAGTCATAGAGATATACAGCACAGAAACAAACCTATGCCAACCAGGTGCCTATATAAATCTAGTCCCATTTGCCAGCATTTGGCCCATATCCCTTTAAACCCTTCCTATTCTTATACCCACCCAGATGCCTTTTAAATATTGTAATTGTACCAGCCTCTGCCACTTCCTCTTGCAGCTCATTCCATACATGCACCACCCTCTGCGTGAAAAAAAGCCCCTTAGGTCCCTTTTATATCTTTCCCCTCTCGCCTTAGACCTACAGTCTATCGGTGCCCCTCATGATTTTATAAACCACAATAAGGTCACCCGTCAGCCTCCGTCGCTCCAGGGAAAATAGCCCCAGCCTATTCAAACTCTCCTTATAGCTCAGGGTGTATAGGTGAGATGTAGCTAAGCACAGCTGAACTGTATGACCTGGTGGTTGACAGCAAAGAGAGTGAGAGAATGAGATTAAATGCATAAGGGAGTCAGGCATGCAAATGATGAGCCATGGGTGGCATGGCTTCGAGACTTCTGTACTACTACAATGCCAGTAAAGGCCAATGCCTGATCATCAATGCTTGTCCAGGTGTACAATAGCCTTTTTAAAGGTGTTGCAGGTGCCAGTGATGCTGGTCTTTCAAGATATTAAGTGACTGGTGAGTTCTTCTGTGAATGGCATGAAGTAGAATTGGGCTAAACTTGGGTGAGAAGGGCATCAAAAGGGCAGGGTAAATATTTAAGAGGGCAAGTCTTATGAAATGCAGCTAGAGAACTCACTAGGCTTCACACAGAGAAATCCTCCATGAAACCCAGCAAGGCTAACACTTAGCCAAGAAAAAAGATTCAGCTCCTCAATTTTACAGTCTTGTCATATTTTCCCAACTGACTCACCATTGCCAATGTTGTACAAGGACTGAGAAAATACAATCCATAGTTACAGATGTCGTCACTAAATAATACTACAGTAGACATTAATATTTAAGCAAAATCAGGATTTTTACAAAAGTAAGAGTAAGTGTAGATTGCATGTGTTTCTCTTCATATAATAATACCATGGCAACCTTAATGGAGAATCCATAATAAAGGATTTACATAGGACATAACATTTTGTAAATGTCTTTTCTGTGGCCTTCCTTCACTTCATGAAATATGAGTGGTGTTATTTAGCACATAGAATTCAGCTTTATGTATTCTGCTGCAGAAATCACAGGAGCTGAATTAATGTATATGTTTTCATTATTAAAATGCCAACAACTGGTTGAGTTGAACTTGTTTCTACAAGTGCACAACTGACTTGAGTTCTTCTATATTCAATGAGCTTTTTCTTATGAATAATTTTAGCACTTTTTTTTGGTCAAAGTGTAATCTTTTATAAATGTGACTGCTTACTGTGGCTAAGCTAACTGAAAGTAGTTTTTGTACAAAGTTAGCATAAGGATTGAAATGTGGTACTGCCTGTGGGATAGTTACAGTCCAGAAAAAAAATTTAAAAATAACAAATAATAGTACAATTTAAATTTTTCATGACATTACAATAAACATGTGAATATATGAACCATAGAAGAAAGTAGATTTGCAGGACTGAACCCACTGTATATTTTATGGCAAAAGACATCTGCAATAGAACACCTAGCAATGGAGTCCCTAATATAGGCCAACGGGGTCCCTGGTATATCAATGCTTTGGCCCCGATGCCTTTTGTATTCAAGATTTTAAAAATTTGAAAGAGGGTACCCCCATCTTAGCATATCCTTTCCCTCACTTACATCCAAAGCTATCCTGTGGTCATTTCCAAGCTGGAAATTGATCCTTCAGTTTTAAGACCCAACTGACATTAGTTAGATTATCTTAATTAGATGATCTTAGTTAGATGACCACATGTATATGTCCTCTGCCCATTAATTGGTCAATTTGGGTAAAATCACAGGTGAGTGACTCTTACTCATATCATGCCTTTTTTGATGACCAGTTGAGGCTCACAGTTGTGTCCTGATGCCTTTAGAGAAAGCCACATTCTGTTTCACTTTACACAGATGCTGCTAGACCTGATGTGTATTTATAACATTTTCTTGTTGCTTAATATCACATTATAGCTTGTTTTCTATAGTGAAAACATATTCTGAAATTAAGCTTTCATTGTTTGAACTTCTTTAGATTTGTTTTTCAGTTTATCTTAATTTTAATAATTAATTCATTCATCCATGGGATAGTAATGCATATAAAATCAATAGGAAGGCATGGTGATGTGAAGTTGAGTAGAGTACCTGTGGGTTGGAAGGCAGGAAGTTAGAATTTGGCGTTTGTAAAATGCTAGAGGAGAAAGCATTGCATGTTCCCTTTGAAAGATGAAGTACCTTTTCTACTCTTAGAGATTCAAAAAGGATGTCTGTGAGTGGCAGCTTGTGTGTTTGCAGGTGCACAGAGAGCAAAGAATAGAAACATTTACATCAAAATGCTATACAGTTAACAGGCCAAGCAGCAGTTTTGTTTTGTTATCAAGGCAACAAGTTTTGATTTTAGCCAATCAGTTTAAATCAGGGACTTAGACACCAAAAAACAATTAAATTTAAATCTGATGGTTTTGACAACATAGGACCAATCCTATTGTAAGAAATTGATATGTCATCTAGAGTATAAAAAGAGAGAGCAGTTGGAAAATTGGAAGGGTTAACTGCCATCTGCTAGAGTTAACAGCTCTCAACTCGCAAGAGAAGAATCACTGACTCCCACAGTTTTCTCTCTCAAAGTTTTAGAGGAAGCATCATCTAAATCAAAGGTACCAATGGCACAACCAGTTAATGATCCTGATAGGACATTTGATGGAAAAGGCATTACTGACAGAACATTCATCACAGAAGGCACAAAATATTCTGGAAGACATGTAACCTGGCTGTAATTTTGAGTGACTCATGTCTGTGTATTTTTTTATTTTATGTAAGTTGGGTTTGTACGTATTGGAACAGCACACTATTAGAATTTTTTTATTCAGGAACAGTTAGTGAACAATTTAACTGAACTATTTACAAACCAAATAAACCCCTTCTAATGACTAACAGTTCCTAAATAGAGTTAGATAAATAAATTGTTACTTGTTGGTTGCAAAGTGAGTGTGAGGGATTTATTTTATTTAGCCACTAGGAGTTGCTGAAAGGCAGGTTACACCACTTTTCATGCTCCTTTTTAATGGATTATAGAATAAGGTATTCCTGTTTGGGTGTTTTGGTTTTAATTCTCAGGGGAGGGGACAACCTCCACTTGATAACAGATTAGGGGCTTGGGTTCAGGATCTGGCCAGGTCATGTCCAAGATTTGGATGGATTTGAATGGATTTGGATGGATTTGAATGGATTTGGACAGGTTTGAACAGACTTAGGGTCCAAAAGGTCCCAGCACATTTAAAAACAGACTAGTGTTCTAGATTTTTAAAAAGACTTAAGTGAGAAGTGGAAAATCAATTTATTTTCGGTTGCTTGTTGTCAGTTAAATGAAAAGAGGGGAAATGCTCTTAACATTGCTAAAGAGGTTTTGGGAGTCAAAAATGCTTCCCAAGTTTGCCAAGAAAATGTAGAAACAAACAGGCTAGAATTAGGTTTAACAAGGTGTAAGAGGACAGCTTAAATTGTAACGGAGTTAGTCAAGCGCTTAGGTATATCAGAGAACCAGTTAAGTACAGTGGAGTTAGAAAGAATTAAATTGCAAATTAGACAATTGGAGTTAGAAGATAAAGAAAGGGAAAGAAGAGCCAGGGCAGAAGAGGAAGAAATGGAATTGAAACAATTTGAAATATGGTTACAACCAGAGGAAAGACAAAAAGAGAAAGAGAGAGAGTTTGAACTTCAGAAGTTGCAAATTAGACAGGATAGCTGACTGAAAATGATGGAAATAAAGGTAGATAATAGGCTTTGTGAGGAGGAAGGTGCTGATGAGCAAACCCATCATAGCCAACGACCTGGGATAACAAGGTGTAGAGCTGGATGAACACAGCAGGCCAAGCAGCATCAGAGGAGCAGGAAGGCTGACGTTTCGGGCCTAGACCCTTCTTCAGAAATTGAGAATATTAAAGACATGAAGTTTTTAGAGATGTTATTCTGCCTGATGAGTTTAAAAACTCACTTCCAGAAGTGATAAGTGGAATTTTTCTGGACTGTTTGGTTACAAGATCCCACACGCATAAGTTAAAACAAGAAGGGAAAACAAAAGTGAAAGATCAAGTTGAGGTCCACTTAGCTGATGCTCTGTTTGATGAAATGGTAAAAGAAAAACCTAAGCAACTAGAGGATCAGGCAGAGGTGTGTAGTTCTGAAAGATTAACGAAATTACAACAAAAAGATGAGATAATAAAGGATTTATGCCATAAATCCTACTCAGAAAAGGAATCAGAACTTATTCCAGAATGTTATTACTTTAAGGATAAAATCTTAAGGCAGAAATTGAGATCTTGGCAGATTAGTGCAGATAAGAAATGGACCAAAGATGACCAGATTGTGTTGCCAGTAGAATACAGACAGGGAGTATTGTGGGTAGCACATGAATTACCTGTGGGACGTTGTCCAGGAGTGTGGAAAACTCAGGCTAGGATGCAGAAGCATTTCTATTGCCCTGGATTACATAACAATGTGGTTGAATTTTGCCATTGGATTATGTATCTGAGGTGACAGAAAGATAAAACAGAGTAGATGAATTAACTAGACAACGTATGATTTTGGCACAGCACATAATGAAGCAAGACGTAGATAAGAAATTTAAACTTCGTACATTTGCCCATGGGGATAAAGTATTGGTGCTGTTACTAGTAGTAGGAGATCCCTTCAAAGCAAGTTTAGTGATCCCTTTAAGATTGAGAAGAAGTTAAGTCATTTGAATTATCTGTTAAAGATGCCAGGAAGGAAAAAACAAAGTTATCAGGTATGTCATGTGAACACGCTGAAACATTACTATGACAGGGAAAGGGAACCGGAGAAACAGGTATTAGTTACTGACATTCAGAGTGAGGAATCAAATCCAGATTATTTGGATTTTGACGTGCCTCAGAATAAATTGAATAACGAGGAAGTCCTTAAAGAATGGGATAGGGTAATGAGCTATCTGTCCCAGGAACAAAGACTTGAATTGAAAGACTTGTTACAGCGTTATGATGACATATGTAGAAACAGAATGGGGAGGACTAATACCCTAGTACATGAGGTTGACGTAGGGAATTCTGTTCCAATAAAGCAACACCCCTACAAGTTTAATCCTGTCAACGCAGCATAGGTTCAGAAGGAAGTGGAAGTGATGCTCTAAGAAGACATCATAGAGCTGAGTCAAAGTGAGTGGAGTTCGCCGGTCATGTTGGTTCCCAAACCTAATGTAACTCAACGATTCTGCATTGATTAGTCGACGGTCAATGCTGTGATAAAATCTGACTCATACCCAAATCCAAAGCTGGAGGACTGTGTGGAAAAAGTAGAAGAAGCCACTTACATCACAAAGTTGGACTTGCTTCATGGTTACTGACAAATACCTTTGTCAGAGAGAGCAAAAGAAGTTTCTGCTTTTGTAACCCCTGTATCAATTTAAAGTTGGAATGAAAAATCCCTTTGGAATGAAAAATGCAACAGCCACTTTTCAAATACCTATGAACAGAGTTGTTACAAGATTGACTAATTCTGCCGTCGACAGAGATGACTTAGTGATCACATCAAACATTTGGCAGAGCTCTTTGAGAGACTACCGGAAGGCAAAGTTGGTCATAGACTTGGCAATAACAGACTTTGTGAAGGTGGAAGTAACATTCCTAAAGCACAACATCACACATGGATGGATGACACTGAGAAACATGAAGACAAAGGCCATTGAGGAATTTCCAAAACCATCCTTGAAGATAGGAGTGTGACAATTTTTAGGATTGAGTGGATTCTACAACAAATTTATGCTAAACTTTCGGTGCGTCGTGGCACCATTGACAGACTTGTTAAAAAAAAAACACAGAATTTCGGAGGACAGAACAATGCCAGAAGAAATTTGTGAATTTAAAAGCAGTGTTAACCACTGCACCAGTTTTAGCCACCCACCAAATTTTTTGAAACCCTTCAAAGTAACCATCAATGCAAGCAATGTAGTTGTTGAAGATCTGTCGTTCCAGGAGGAATGATTGTAAGAATTGAAAGGGCAATCGGTTATTTTTCAAAAAAACTCAATATCCACCAGAAAAATAAAATCAACCATTGTAAAAGAGTTATTGAGTTTGATAATGGCTTTACAACATTTTAATGTTTACGTTGCAAGCAATGCATCAGAGACGATTGTGTATACCGATCACAATCCTTTGACATTTCTAGAAAGTTTAAAGACAAGAACATCAATTTATTTCTTTTGAGTCTTATGTTACAAGCATTTAATTTACGGATTGTACATGTTGTGGGTCGTGAAATTATTATTGTGGATGCTTTGTCATGGGTTTAAAAGAAAAATGTTTATATAAGTTAGAAACAGCAGTGTTCAATGTCATATGTAAATACAATCAGTGTGAAATGTGTAACTCTAGATTAATGAGATATGGATCTAGTAATACAGTGGAGTTAAGATTTGAGAAAAAATGAAGCCTTCTTTTAATAATAATGTTTCTTTATTTTCTTAAACAGGGACGCGTTGTGAAGTTGGGTAGAGTACCTGTGGATTGGAAGGCAGGAAGTCAGAATTTAGTGTTTGTAAAATGCCAAGGGAGAAAGCAGTGTATGCTCACTTTAAAAGATGATATGTATTTTCCATTCAAAGAGATTCAAAAAGGATGTCTATGGGCAGCAGCTTAGGCATTTGCAGGTGCACAGAGAGCACCCAAATTGAAACATTTGTAACAAAAGGTTAAACAGTTAGCAGGCCAAGCAGCAGTTTTGTTTTGTTATCAAGACAAAATGTTTTGATTTTAGCCAATCAATTTGAATCAAGCACTTAGATACCAAAAACCAATTAAATTTAAATCTGATGGTTTTGACAATATAGGACCAATCTATTGTAAGAAATTGATATGTCATCAAGGGTATAAAAGGAGAGGGCATTGGAGAATCAGAAAATCTGCTAGAGTTAACAGCTCTCAGTTCGCAAGACAGAATTACTGACTGATAGTTTTCTTTAAGTTTTAGAGAAAGCACCAAGTAAATCAAAGGTACCTGTGGCACAAATAGTTAATATTCCTGGTAGGATATTTGATGGAGAGGCATTCCTGAAAGAACATTCGACATAGAAGGCACAGAACATCCCAGAAGACATGTATACTGGTTGTAATTTTGAGAGACTAAAGTCTGTGTTTTTTTTATTTTATATACGTGGGACTTGTAGTTATTGGAACAGCATAGTAGTAGAATCTTGTTTTATTCAGGAATAGTTAGTAGTTAGAAGAGGTTTATTCGGTTTGTTAATAATTTAGTTAATTTGTTCACTGTTAGTGTTAGGTAATTAAATTGTTACTTGTTGATTGCAAAGTGAGTGTGAGGAATTTATTTTATTTAATCACTAGAAGTTGCTGAAAGGTAGGTCACGGCACTTTTAGACTGTTTTTAACAGATTATAGGGTGAGGCACTCCTCTTTGAGTCTTTCGGTTTTAGTTCTCAGAGGGGGGGTCAACCTCCGCTTTGTAACAATGGTGTATTTGAGCCGTGAAATTTTACTTTAGCATAATGAATATGCAGAATCCTTGGTTACTAATGCATGCAAGGCTTCTAAGAAAGTTTTCTGCATAGAAAATTCTGTAAGCAATTGTCCATAAATGAGTACAACCTTCAAATAAACTCCAGCTGTCATCTCGTTGTCTAAAATCAAGGTGAAATCTCTATTGAACTGAAGTATGTTCAGCGAAATGCATGCACAGAGAAATTCATTGAGGGAGTCAATTTGTAATTTCTGTAATAATTTTAACTGGGCGTTCAGTGTTTGCATATTAATAATATTGACTGTATCTCTGGGTGACATTCTCTACTCATACATAGACTTGAATTTCACCAGGGAGGCATAAAACACGAGCTAGGTATTTTTTAGGTCAGAAACCTGCGTTTTTTTGGGCCACTGATTAAAGGCCAGATTTTTATAAGGATAAATGAACTGGAGATGGGCTTCCTGCCCACTTAGAGCCAGTGGAATGGACGTTTGTCAGATGAATTACGGGACTGATTTAGACACCTCAATTAAGCCAATACCGAGGTGATAAGGAAGAGAAAGTCAAGCACCTTGACATCCAACAAGGACAGCTCTCTGCACTCTAATTCGCAAGTTTATGGACCATGTGATGGAAGGTGAAATTAAGGTTTTCTTGGCTGGCATAGGCACACTAGGCTGAATGGTCTCTTTCCATGTTGCAGATTTTCTATGGTTATATGGGACAGGATTCTGACGCCCCCTCCCCCTCACAACCCCCCATATCATTGACATGAATTAAATATGTTAAAAATCTCTCTTAGAGTATTGTATGAACATGCTAGTTTATTATGTTGTATGAACTATTAATTATGATCCAGGCTGCAGGCACGATCCTTTTTAAATGTCAAAAACTACAGTGGCTACTTTGTCTAGTGTGGTAAAGAAAACCACATCCTGGTTTAATGAGAAGAACCTTTTGTTCTTAACAAGACATAGCTTCTTGCATTTTAGCAACTGGTTACAGGTCACCTTGATATGATAGACATTGCTACAGAGACTTTGATGCTGACTGCCTATCATGGGGTTCCTCCCTTGCTCATTTGTCTAAGCGTTACTAATAGTCTGTTTCTGAACCTTTCTCTCACATGCTTCTTAATGAAATATACACATACATTCCAATGAACCATCCTCCTTGTTACTTCCTCAAAAAAAATCAATTAAGACACAACGTTCTCTTCACAAAACCATGCTGACTACCCATGATAAGTCCATGTCTTTTTATGTGATATCTTACCCTGTTTCTTAGAATTGATTCTAATAATTTGTCCACCACCAAATCAAACAGATCGGCCTTTAATTATTTGGGATTGATTTTGGGATTACTACTGACCAAAAGCTAACTTGAATAGCCATGTAAATAGTATGGCTACAAGAGCTAGTCAAAGACTGGGAACTCTGTAGCAAATAATTCACCTCATAAATTAAAGCCTGTCCACCATCTCCAAGATGCAAGTCAGGAATGAAATGTATTGGCCTCCATTTATCTCAATGCATATCATTCCAAAAGCACTCAAGAGGCTTTGCACCACCATTCTCTTGACCAGCACCCAGGTCACCACCTTAAGCATTCACTCCTTTTGGAGTCCAAAGCAGCCTTGATGTCAAGGGCTATCACTCTCGTCTCAGCCCTGGAATTCAGCTCTTTTGACCACATTTGAACTCGGGCTGTAAGGAGGTCAGGAGTTGAGTGGCCCTGTGGAATTCAAACTAGGCATCACTAAGCAGGTTATTGCTGAGCAGGTGCTGCTTGATAGCATTGCTGATGATACCTTCCATCACTTTACAGATGGTTGAGAGTAGACGGATGGGACTGTAATTGGCCAGGTGTACAGGATATACCCGGGCAATTTTCCATGTTTTCAAGCAGATGTTAGTGTTGTAGCTGTACTGAAACAGCTTGGCTAGGTCCAGAGCACAAGTCTTCAGTACTATTGCCAGAATGTTGTCAGGGCCCAAAGACTTTGCAGTATCCAAAGCCTCCAACCATTTCTTAATATCTTGTGGACTGAATTGAATTAGATAAAAACTGGTATCTGCAATGCTGGGGACTACTGGAGGAAACTGAAATGGATCATCCACTCCGCACTTCTGTCTGAAGATTGTTGCAAGTGCTCCAGCCTTTTCTTTTGCACTGACATACTGGACTCTTCCATTATTGAGGATGGGGATATTTGTGGAGCCTCCTCCTCCAGAGAGTTGTTTAATTGTCCACCTTGATTCACAACTGGATGCGGCAGGACTGCAGAGCTTAGATCTGGTCCATTGGTTGTGGGATTGCTTAACTCCATCTCTCGCTTGCTGCTTATGCTGTTTGGCACTTAAGTAGTCCTGCCTGGTAGCTTCACTAGGTTGACACTTCATTTTAGATATGCCTGGTACTGCACCTGGCCTTCCCTCCTGAACTCTTCATTGAACCAGGGTTGATCCCTTGGCTTGATGGTAATAATTGAATGTGGGATATGCTGGGTTGCAGATTGAGCTAGAGTACAAATCTTTTTGCTGTTGATGGCCCACAGCTCTTCATGGATGCACAGTCCTGAGCTGCAGCGCAGTGTAAGTGCTACACAAAATGATCAAGGGTGTTCTCAATGTGAAGGTGAAATTTTGTCTCCACAAGGATTGTGCGGTGGTCACTCTTACCGATACTGTCATGGACAGATGCATCTGCAGTTGGCGGATTGGGAAGGATGAGTTCATGTGTGTTTTTCCCTCTTGTTGGTTTCCACACCACCTGCTGCAGACCCAGTCTAACATCTGTGTCCTTTAAGATCTAACTAGTTCGAATCAGTAGTGTCACTATTGAGCCACTCTTGGTGGTGGCCATTGAAATCCCTCAACGAGAATACTTTTTGCACCATTGCCACCCTCAGTACTTCCTTCAAGTATTGGTGCAGTATTGATTTATCAGCTGAAAGAGGATCGTACATGGTAATCAGCTGGAGGTTTCCTTCTCCATGAGACTTCATGGAATCTGAAATCAATGTTGAGGACATCCAGGGCAATTCCCTCCCAATTGTATACCACTGTGTCACTACCTCGGCTGGATCTTCTTCTTGATAGAATAGGTCATATCTAGGGATGGTGATGGCAGTGTATGGGGTGTTATCTGTATAGCATGATTCTGTGAATGTGATTATATCAGGCTGTTGCTTGAATAGACTGTGAGACAGCTTTTCCACTTTTGGCACTAACTCCCAGATGTTAGTAAGGAGGACTTTGTAGGGTTGACAGGGCTATTTCTGCTGTTGTCACTTCTGGTGCCTAGGTCAATGCCAGGTAATCCATCCAGTTTTATTTCTTTGTGAGACTTCATAGCGAGTGACCTGTTAAGGCCATTTCAGAGGGTAGTTCGGAGTCAACCGCATTGCTGTGACTCTGGAGTCACATATAGCTCAGACCAGGTGAGGATGACAGATTTTCTTCCCAGAAGAACAGCAGTGAAAACTTTCGGGAAACTGGTGGTAATAACTCGTGTGTGCATATTGAATCCGATTTTAGTTAATTTTCAGAATTCTACAGAGTGCTGGCTGTTTATCTGAATAGTTCTTGCTACAGTTAGTTGAAACTTGTCCTTCAGCAATGTGAGATGTATTTTGTCTTTTTGTATTTCTGTAAACATCTTCAGAACCGGGCAAGAAATAATCGCAATTACTCAGCTCTGAATAAGCATCTTAAAATTTAGCTCAAGGATATCACATTAAAAATGCTTTAAATCTTTTTTTGGTTGAGTGGCTTAAGTTCTGCTTAAAGACCTTAGATGTTGGATTATTGCAGACAATAAATATGGAAAATTATTTCGTGAAATTAATATATTTATTACACAGAACAAATAATTTGACAGCACAAGCGCCAGAGACTGAAACATGATTAGAAACTAACTTGTGCCAAGCAGCTTGCATATTACAAATTTAAATAATGCACCCCACGGTGTGTATGTAGCCCAATTGTCATAGGCTCTAACTATACCGACCTAGCATCAAGGCTATTTTATTATAAATATTCATACTTCTTCCAAAAAAAAACTTCTGATTTGTATTAAAGTAGAATATTGACATTCAGTTAATACAACATGTAGTTGTAGCACAGGAGGTAAACATTGAAGCAATTCAAGAAGGTTTCCATTCAGACTATATGACTCAAGCTCTAATTTGTCAGTCTTTTCAGTGTAATCTGTCAGCTTTGGATCACTTGTAGGAATTTTGCCATATCATTTGGATGCGGGTTCAAATTCCATTCCAGAAACATAAGCCAAAAGTCAAAGCTGGCACCTCATTCAGTGCTGCATTGCCAGAGCTGCACACATTCGGTTCAGACATTAAAATGCCTCATAGATGCGAACAATTGTATAGAACTATTTCAAAGAAAAGTAAGTCCATTCACCCCAGAGTCCTGGCCAACATTTAGCTCTCTACTAACACCAGCAAAATAGCTTGCTAGTTGTGGGATCTTGCTGAGCACATTGGAGTGCCATATTTCCTCTTGCAATTGTGAAATGCGGGGAGAATGTTGTAGGGTGGGGTGTGACGAATGATGGAATGAGGGGAGGCAGCAGCCTGCATTATTGTTTTGGATCCCCAAATCAAGATTTCTACACCTGTAAAACAAAAGGTCATGCCACTTACCTTTTCAAGTATTTTCTGTTGTTGCACCAAGGATCACCGTTAGGAACGCTCACAACTATACACAACCCAACGCAATTAATGGTAAAAGGATTTTGTGAACATTTTTAGAATACCACTTAACATAGATGAATAGGTTTCCTGCCTGGTCCAAGCATGCACCTCAGTTACCCTGGGCAATGAAAACTGACCTGAGGGCTTGTGTAAGAGTGGTGTATGTCTGATTCCCAATGCCTACTGTCACTTCAAACCTGCCTCATTTTCATTAGGCTGTGGGAGTTAAAGGAGAGAATCTTATAACATGGACAATGATGAGATTTGTGACAGAATTGAGCAATAAGTCCAATGAGGCACATTTTGTCTTTAAGATAATGTCATCCCATCATTTACACTTTTCCGAAAAGGCATGGAGAGATTCTTACTGAGCAGTGGCAACTTGCCAATTGACACCAATTAATGCTTGTTAATGTCACTGTTGATAGCCCTACACACCTTATTAATATTCCAGTTGCAATCTTACCAAACTCATCCCCCACGCTAGATGTCAGGGAGATTCAAAATAGAAACCAGAGTGGGTGCTTGGCAAATTGAACTTGCCACCTACGCCAAATGAGCTCCATGTTGAACACTGGGCATTAACATCTCAGAGCATATTCCATGGGCACAAGCTATACCCACTCCACATTCACAGACATTAGCTTCCAACATTTACCAGCCTCTGGGAACCCTCATGGCACATTTATAATCCACTTGCAGGATGGTTTTACATTTCAGTGATGCAACTCAGGGCCACTGAGTGGGCAGTGTTGAGGCCATGTAGGGTTAGTGGTGTCACGTGTTAGGGTAAGTGAGTGCTAGTGGGAAAGGTGTTGCAGGCAATAGTGAGAAAGGGAGAGCAACAGCCTTGGTGACTTGG
The DNA here is from genome assembly GCF_021869965.1 of Rhincodon typus. Classification (NCBI taxonomy): domain Eukaryota; kingdom Metazoa; phylum Chordata; class Chondrichthyes; order Orectolobiformes; family Rhincodontidae; genus Rhincodon; species Rhincodon typus. Next base: position 31,314,450 of record NC_063343.1, read on the forward strand.
AACAGTAGCACATATAAATAGGGTGGTTGTATCAGAGAGATAATTGTGATACTTATGCTGGAAAATGTCATTGACCATCTTCCTACAGTCCTCGGCACTTTTCCAGATGAAGCAGGCTGTATTAACCCAGGCGGCAACCTCGAGCAAGCCTGACATGGTCCAGTGTCATAGCCTCACTGCTAATTGTGGGAGAAGAGGATGAACTTCTTGTGTGCTCATCAGTTCAGCAGGATCCTCAGGACCCTGCACAAATGGCAGAGCGCCAATTTTCCCCAGTCTGTCAGTCTGCAAATGTCAGAAATCATGCAGGACAGTTCCATTCTGACAGCTTGTCAGGGTGCACAAATGGCAGTTTACAGATAGTACCTGTAGCAGGTATGCTGGACAATTCTGGGATGTCTGGGGAGTGGCGAGTTGGGAATCTCTCCATCAAACTCAATACGACTTGCAGTTACCATAAAAAACCTCACGAGATTCAACCCAGAATGTGCTGACTAAGCCTTCACAAATGGAAGTGCAAATAGAGAAGGCTACCGAATGTCAAAATAGTATTCTGAGCAGAAATGTGAAAGGAAAACACTTTTTTATATTCGGTGCAACATGTTAATTAGGTCACATTTGAAACAGTATGTTTAATTCTCTCTATCTTCCTCATCAACTCAATAAACCTCTCTAATTCACCAATTACTGAAAAGATAAAAGAACTATAAAAGGTGGCAGGGAGAATGATTCACAAGAGCGTTATTAGGAATAAAAGATGTTGCATTGAATTTTCTGTTTCCTTCAGTGGCCTGGGCAACGGCAAGAAAGTTGGGAAAATACAGTGAAAACAGAAGAATCATACTTCTAATGCTGAGGGTTTATACAGTTCAGAATCTTGCTAACAACTGATGACTGCATTAATTCCATGGTCTTGCATTTCATTTGCAGCTAAACTGACCTTTTTATGCCAATCTCAGTTCTTCTTTCCCTTCCTGAGAAACTAGATTCCCAGTTTGAAAGTCAGAGTAGATATTGGGAACAGCTCATCACTGGCTTCTCCAGGCCTTCATCCAGCTCTGACTTTCTCACAACATCTCTCCAGGTTCCTTTGACATTGGCTTCTTCAACCCTTCACCCATGAAATTCAGTAACTGCAAGCCACCAACTTTACCAACTCATGGCTGCTTTTGGAAGAACTCAAACAATGCTTGAGCCCTTGAGGACTTCATTTTGGAGCTCATAGGCAATTATGACTTACACTCTTCTGTAGGTCCATTTCTAAGCAGAAGCATGCATGCATCTCATGCATGTACACAGGGTGCATGTTAAAGTTCTTAGTTTCATTGTGGTTTTCTCATTCAATTTCCACTTATTTGGAGTTGCTAGTTTCTGTGGCTACATTACTTATTAGCACATAGGAAGAGGGCAGGCAATTTGTCACGGCTCAGGGATCTCAACAATCAAAGGGGTGTACCTGTTTCTGCACATCACAATGTTACATCAACATCACACCGACAGAATGTGCCAGAAGCTCATGGCAAACACATTACATACGTTTCAAATAAATAGCTGTGTTTGTGAATGTCAAAGGCAGCAGTCTTTGCTGGGAATCAAAGCGAACTATAGTCAAATCAGGGATATCTTCATGGTCAGTGAAGGGACTTTATCCGATTAAAACCCAGGGGGTTGGCCATGCTGATCGAGCACAACTAGACTAGAGATTGTAAGGACATCAGTCAGGGTGCTTTGAAAGTATTTACTTGGAAGGTAGGGCAAATTTTCCTGCATTGAGTTAAAGGAAGGGACTGATTCTCATGACAGTGGATGGAAGAGCAGTTAGTGGTGATACATTAGCAGCAGAGGAAGTGAGATATCCTCAGTGATTGAATAGGAAGTGCAAAGGGTAGGAAGTGTTAGAAGTTTGGGAGGATCAGGTGGGTGAGCGTTATTGAGTCACTATGATGCACGCAATCTTGAGAGTTATAGTCCATGAGCTTTTGTAAGATGCATGTGTAGTGGCAAATTAGAAAGTGTGGTACTTCTGTAAGTTTGAGGTAGTACAGTGAAGATGATGGCACTTACTCTTGCAGAACACTCTGTGCTGTTGTTTCTCGTATGTTAGCTGGCATACTGCACTGAGCTGTACCATTATCTCAGTTCAGGCTGGCTGAGTCTTGGTCACATCCTTTGCCAGTCAGCAAGAAATTATACTGCCCTCATCTTCACCACCCAATCCATTAGCATCTCCGGGTCCCTGTCATCAAACTAAGGAGCTATCTGACTTTCTGGGATGTTTCATTAATTGTTAAAGTTGGAACATCAGGCTGCAAGACAAAGGAGGAGGTGCTACACAGTCAATATGAAGAACTAGGTGCCAAATTAAGAAATAGATCCTCAAAGGTAGAAAACTCAAGATTGTTACCTGATCCACATGCAAATTGGCATTTGACAAATCAGATTAGAGAGATGAATGCATGGCTAGAAGACTGGTTTGGAAGAAACGAGTTCCCCAGTACCGGGGAAAGTAGGATCTGTACTGATTGGACAGTTTCCACTGGAACTATGATGTATTTGGTGTTCTTGCCGACCTCATAACGAGGCACATAGAGATGATTTAAAACTGAATGGCAGGGACAAGGGATCAAATCTCAGAGTATGTCATTGATCAAAGAATAGAGTGAAGGCCAAAGAGAAAGATATTGAAACACTAAATAACAACAGACAATGGCAGGAAGGGAGAGAGATAGTATAAGCCCAAAGTGAATCAACAAGTAAGATTAGAATTTACAAAGACAGCAAAGAGATAAAACTAAAGGCTTTATATCTAAATGCACACAGTCATCAAACTAACGCAGATGTACTGAGAACACAAATGGAAATGAATAAGTGTGATCTGATAGGCAGTACGGGACATGGCTGCAGGTTAACATGGATTGAACTTGAATCTTGAAGTTCAAGGAGGGAGGGTCCAGGACATTTAGGAATGACAGGAAATTAGGAACAGATGGAGGAGTGGCTCTGTTAGTTAATGATAACATTAACACAATAGACAGAATTAAGGCATCGTTGGGCTAAGTTTGCATCTGACCGAAGTAGGTGGAGGGATGGGTAGTTGAGGAGGCAGGAAGGTCGCAAAAAGACTTGGGCAGGCTAAGAGAGTGATCAAAGAAGTGGCAGATGGAATACAATGCAGGAAAGTATGAGGTTATGCACTTTGATAGGAAGAATAGAGGCTTAGACTATTTCCTAAATGGGAAAAAGCTTCAAAAGACTGAAGTACAAAATTCCTAGTTTGGAATTCTCTTAAAGTTAACATGTAGGTTCAGTTGGTAGTTATGAAGGCAACTGCAATGTTAGCATCATTTCAAAAGGGTTAGAATACAAGAGCAGTGATGAAGCTCTGAGGCTGTAAAAAGCTCTGGTCAGAAAAGGTTTTGAATAGTAGGAGAGACTAGGACCCAAGGGCACAGTCTCAGCCTCAGAGTGAAGGGATGATCCTTTAGAACTGAGATAAGGATGAATTTCTTCAGCCAGACGGTGGTGAATCTGTGGAACTCATTGCTACAGAAGGCTCTGGGGGCCAAATCATTGAGTGTACTTAAGACAGACATAGATAGCTTCTTGATTGGTAAGGGAAGCAAAGGTTAAGGGGAGAAGGCAGGAGAGTAGAGTAGACAATATGTCAGCCTTGATCAAATGGTGGAACAGATTTGATGGGCTAAATGACCTAATTCTGTTCCTATATTTTACAGTATGATATGAGAGGGATGGCCTGGTTCAAGGAACCAATAGAAATAGGTGTGATAGAAATGAGTTGTGGCCGAAATGAGAAATGATATAGGCAAGGCATCATTAAGATGTTTTCTGGGGCAGTTGGTACAAGAAGAATGGTTGTATCTAAATTGGTGGTGTACCAATATCCTAGCAGGGAGGTTTACTAGTGCCAATTAGGAGAGTTTAAACTAGTGTGGCCGGGGGACTATAAACGGAGCAGTAGGTCAGCAAATAAAATGACTGAGGAGGAGTCAGAGACTGAGGTCAGTAAACTAAGAAGAATAATAGAAAGGGAGAGATTACTGAACATATTGGGACCAGCAGCCTGAGGTATATTTGTTTTAATGTGAGGAGTATGACAGGTAAGACAGATGAAATTAGAAACTGTATTAATACATATAACAATGATGCTGTAGCTATTACACAGACTTGGTTGAGAGAGGATCAAGACTGGCTGTTTAATGTTTCAGAATTTAGATGTTACAGGGAGATAAAGAGGGGTGCAAAAGAGGTAGGATAGTTGTGTTCCCATTAAGGGAGAATATCACAGCGGCAGTGAGGGAGGACACCTTAGAGGGCTCATCCAGTGAGATCATTTCATAGAGCTCAGGACTAGGAAGGTGCAATACTTTGATAGGATTGTCCTATAGGCTTCTCACCAGTCAGCGGGTGATAGATGACAGATATTGGGCGATTTTAACTTCACATATATTGACTGGGACTCGCTTTTGTGGGAATTTGTTAGGAGTGTCCAGGAGGGTTTCTTGTAGCAATATGTAAATACTCCAACTAGGGAAGGGTCATATTCGACCTGGTTGTGTGGAATGAGCCCAGGTAAGTGATCGAAGTTTCAGGAGGGGAGAAGTTCGGGAACAGTGACCATAATTCTGTGTGTTTTAATTTACTCATGCATAAGGATAAGAGTCGTCCTTGGGTGAATGTATTAAACTGGGGCAAGACTAATACTACAAGGTTAGGCATAAACTGGGAATGTAGACTGGGGCAGCTGTTTGAGGGTAAATCCACATTTGGCACATAGGAATCTTTTAAAGGCCAAATGATTAGTGTTTTGGACTAGTATGTTTCTGTGAAAATGAAGGGTAAGGATGGCAAGATTCAGGAAACAAACTTGGAAGTTTAGTCAAAAAGAAAAAGGTGGAATACATAACGTTTAGGAAACTAAAGAAAGACAGAGCCCTCGAAGAACACAGAGATAACAGAGAAGAACTCAAATGAGGAATTACAAAGGTGACAAGGAGCCATGACATGTCATAAGATTAGGAAATATCTCAAGGTAGTTTAGACATATACAATGTGCAAGAGGATAGATAGGGAAAGGATAGGTCCACCCAAGGACAAAGGAAGAATTTTATATGTGGAGCCAGAGGAAGTGGGTGAAGACCTTTGAATGTAGGTGACATGATTAGTAAGTTTGGTTGTGGGTATATTGTAGTTAGTTTGTAGAAGGCATTGAATAAGGTGCAACATCAAAGGTTATTGCAGAAAATGAAAGCTCATAGTATAAGGAGTAGCATATTGGCATGGTCAGAAGATTAGCTGGCAGAGTAGGAAGCAGAGTTTAGACATAAAGGGTCTTTTTTCAGTTTGGCAAAATGCAATGAGTGGTGTGCTACAGGGGTAGGTGCTGGGACCTCAAATGTTCACAATTTATGTAAGTCTCTGAGATGAAGGCACAATCAATTTTATTATTGTTCAATTTGCTGTCAATACAAAGATGGGTAGCCAAGTAAGCTACGTAGGAAACGATGGAAAGATATAGATTAAGTGAATGGGAAAATATGTCACAAATGGAGCGTAGTGTGAAAAATAAATTGGCATGAATAATGAAAAAAGCACATTATCTGTAAGGTGAAAGATTTCGGAGCTCTGAGATACAGAGGGATCTTTGTGACAATATGGATGCACTGTGCAAGTTTAGTATATAGATACAACAAGTAATTAGGTAAACTAATAGAATGTTATAATTTCTCCTGAGGGGAATTGAATACAAAAGTAGGGCAGATATGCTTCAGTTATGCAGGCCACTGGTGAAATCTCATCTGGACTATTCTGTCCTGTAATAAAAGCAAACCACTGTGGTTTCTGGAAATCTGAAACAAACACATAGAATGCTAGAGAAACTCAGCAGTTGTGGCAGCATTTGTGTAGAGAGGAACAGAGTTAATGCTTCACATCTGGTATGAATCTTCTTCTGAAGATGAATGCCCCACACCCCTTCCCCTCCATTTTAGATTCTCTTGTAAGAGGATTCATGAACAGGTCCCAGCACTGATCCTGTGACATGCAAATCATCGCATTTGCTTCTTCTTCTATATTTCATTGATGTGCACTGTTTTAGTCATGTTGGTCACCTTGTTTAAGGAAGGATGTAAGTGCTTTGGAGGTGGTTCAAAGAATGTTGACTAGACAAATACCTGTAATGGGGGTGGTAGGGTTTGTTTTTTTAAGGGAAGGTTCACAGGCTAGAGATCTATCCCCTGGAGTTAAAGGTGACTTGCTTGGAGTGTACAAGATCCTGATCCTCAGTGTAAACGATCTCCTGATTTGATTGGAGTATATAAGCAGCAAGCATATCTGCCTCTCTAACAACACAGTTCAGCAAGATGGCTGGCAAATAGATCAGTTGCATTGTTAATGTGATGAAGAGCAGAAAATTGCATGACAAAGTTGTCATCAGCCATGGTGGAACGTGCACCATGAAACTCACTCGGAAAAACACTTTGCTAAAAAGTGAGAAAATTAAGCTTTACAATTTTGAAAACAAAAACTAAATACTTTCTTTTCATTTAACTACTCATGTGGGATTTTGTGAGGATAAATGGTGAATGATTGTCATCAGTTTTCTAATTGGTGGAGTCAAAGTGGCATTAACTTTTGCTTACCATGAGAACAGAAAGAAGGAAACTGGAAGTCTTTTCTCCTGGAGAGTAATGAGAATATGGCTTGTCTCCTAATGGCTATTGTTTCTTGTTTCCAGCACATAATTTAAAAATGCCTCATCCACTGGAACATTTGCCACCTTATCTCTAATAAAATGCATTTTTGGAACGCAAGGATGAATTCCATCATTGCTCAGAACATTTATTATTCAGTGATTTCCTCTCTTCAGTTATAGTTTAGCTTCAGAGAATAATTTAGCAAGGATAATGTGTCGACTGCTGAGATTTTCCTTGTGCCTTCTGTAAATTTACATTTGTTTTCCTATCAAGCTGGTTTACTACTGCTGTTTAACAGCATCAATCTGTCTTGCCTGTTTCCTTGCCCTCTCAACTGTACGGTCAGGGCTAAGCTGAAAACTTTCCAGTAAGCTTTCATGTTGCAGACCAGCTACGATGTAATCATCTTCTCACTGGTTTGCTAAGTGACATAAGGCTGTGACAAAATTGCCTCCGAATTCCATTTCTTGTTTTTCTCTTGAATACATTTTGCTTTCTTGACAATTATATTTCTGTGCATTGTAAAACAATTTTGCTTTCCAAATGTTTGTTACATAAATGAAGAGGATGTAACTTTTGCATTTGCCTTCAATGAGCAGACAATACTTTATTATTTTTGCAAATGTTGGAATCTATTTGACCTTTTTGTTTCAATAAAGTTGGCTTAATAATTACGCTTATCGATACTTTTGCAAGGTTTCTGTCTTTCCTTACTGAATACAGGCAGAACAAAAAACAAAAATTGCTGGAAAAGCTCAGCAGGTCTGGCAGCATCTGTGGAGAGAAATCAGAGTTAATTTTACAGGTCGGTTCTGGGGAAGGGTCACTCAACCCGATATGTTAATTCTGATTTCTCTCCACAGATGCCGCCAGACCTGCTGAGCCTTTCCAGCAATTTCTGTTTTTGTTTCTGATTTACAGCATCTGCAGTTCTTTTGGTTTTTACTGACGTGATTCTACTTTGTTTATTGGTCAGTTCCATACGTTATCTGATCCTATTCAATTCTCTGTACTGTGAAGGAATACCAGCTGCCCCTGAATGATATTTATCTGACTCAGATCAAAAATCCAGTCGCTTTTCAGTAATATAAAGATTTTCCCTAGTTTATGCATTTCAATGGCCGGGAAATTCCTCCACTCTGCCAGTATTCAGAAGTGTGGTGGGAACCCTACTTATACATGTCAACAAACACTGTCAAAGCAACAGCAGCTCCAAGGAATTTCTTGACTCTTTCTTACTAATTTTCCTGGAGGAAGCAACGTTCCTTTCCTTTTGTCATCACTGAATTAGAATAACATGTTTTTTTTTATGTAGATGTGGAGAAAAAATATAGTGAAACAAAATTACAAGCAATTTACAAGAAGATGCAAATCATAAGGGATAATAATAATGTAAAGGGCAGAAGGGGAAGGGGTTTCTGAAATGTGTTCAGCGGAATTTTCTATGCTAGTCCAATGGGGAAAGAACAATTGGAGAATTCAAGGGAATGAAGTGGGTTAAACAGATTAAGCATCAATAGGGTTGACAAGAGTATCACAAGGTTTATACTGGCTATGGAAAAAGACAAGAGTCCCTCCAGTGAAAGAATAATAATTGGGGATGGCTAATTTCAGTGGGGTGAGAATAGACCTGGTCCAGGAAAATTGGAAATGACATTTGACAGACAAAACTAAAGCATTTGTCATAATTTCTAAATGTCTTAAAATGTTCTACAGCAAACAAGTACTTTTTGAAGTGGAGTTACTGTTGTTATGTAGGAAATACAACAGCTAACAAAAATGTGAATATGTTCTTGTGATGTTAATGAAGGAATAAGTATTGGTCAGGACTCTAGGAAAATCTCTCCTGCTCCTCTCCAAAATAATTCATTGAGGTTCTGTATACTCAACCAAGCAGACAAGTGGGGCTTAGGGCTAATATCTCATCTGAAATATAATGTCTACAACTATAAAGCACTTTCAATATGCCATTCTAGTCATTGTGTATCTAGTATCTTTAATTCGTGTATTCACATCCTGATGTGCGACTTAAACCAGCACTTTATACTTCAGAGACACGAAAACTAAAGCTGAGCCACAGTCAACAGCAAACGGTTGCCTTTACAAAGGAAATGTTTTAGGTACAATCTAGATACATTCCTACAAATGGAAAAGAGTATCCTGGTAACAAAACCGGAGATCTCTAGATGGTGGAACGAAATTAACTCACAGTTGGATAAATATGAATTAATTAATGATTATTAAGGATGAAGGCTCTATATGATGATGTATGTAGACTTCCAAAAGGCATTTGATAAATCATAGAATCCCTACAGTGTGAAAACATTTGGCCCAACAAGTCCACACTGCCCCTCTGAAGAGCATCGCACCCAGACCCATTTCCCTATCCCTGCATTTCCCAGGTCTAACCCAAACATCCCTGGACACTATGGGCAATTTAGCATGGCCAATCCACCTCCCCTGTGCATCTCTGGACTGTGGGAGGGAACTGGAGCACCTGGAGGAAACACATGCAGACACGAGGAGAACATGCAAACTCCACGCAGACAGATGTCCAAGGCTGGAATTGAACCTGGGTCCCTGGCGCTGTGAGGCAGCAGTGCTAACTACTTGAGCCACTGTGCCACCCAATGTGCCATATAAAGTGTCATGTAACAGATTTGTCCACAAGGATGAAGCCCATGGAATAAAAGGAAATAAAATAGAATGAGGCAAAATGGACACAAACTTTGCTGAGTGACAGGAAACAGAGTGGTGAATTTTTTTTCATCAAAAGGCAAACAATGGAATTCCCCAGGAGTCTAATTTTGACCGCTGCTTTAAAAAAAATCAGAGTTGAGGGGAAAGAAGGAGGGGAGTGGAATTAGCTGAGTAGATACTGCAGTGAGCCTACAGGGACATGATAAGCCAGTGGCCTCTTTCTGTGCTCAGACCATTCCAAGTTTCTGTGTTGTTACTCTACAACATGGAGAACCACACATCTCCATACCATTTGCTCATAAAAATGGAAATATAATTAAGAAGGAACTACCAGAGCACAAGACAACCTGTCAGACAGTCAGGCATATGGGGCACTATAATTACAAGAGCTCGCATCACTGGGAAAACACATTTAGCTGGTATCTGCATGAATCTTTGCACCTAATCACAGGTATCCCAAAGGAAATATCAATGTGTGATGTTTCTAGGCTAAAAATGTTTTTTTTATCCCTGTAAATTTTAAACACTTTCACAAGAAAATATGCTGCAATTTCCTCCTCTTAAGTTCTCATTTTTCTATTTTTCAGTTGTAAGGACAATCAGCTGGCACATTTGTCTTTGCTTACTAGGAGGCAGGTAAATGGTGCCAGATTGTGAGCACTGTCCAAAAGCTATTTTTCTACTACCATTGAATCTTTTTCTTTCTCTCACTGCATCGATTTTAAAGCAACAGAAATCATTAGCTTTGATTTAACAAAGCAACCAAGAAGGTGAAGGTAACTCCTATTGGTGGAGTAACCTAGTGGTTAAGGTACTGGACTGAGGCATGTCCCAATGATCCAAAGACTAGAGTTTAAATCCCACCTTTACGTCTAGTGCATGTAAATGCAGTTAATGAATTCCAATAAATCTGGAATAAAAAGTGATATCACTAATGCTGATGATGAAATAACTGGATTACAGTAAAAATCCATTCGGTTCACTAATGTACTTTAGGGAAAGAAATCTGCTCTCCTTACCTGCCTGGCCTGCATATGATTACAAAGCCACAAATGATCAAAAAATAGTGCTAAAGAACAGTTCCACATCCATGAAATTTTATTCTTTCGCCATCTGCCAAAGGTCAAGTCCCTTAAAATGGATATTTATCATAATCTACAATAGGATTTGTTGTCTTAATTATGTATTTCTGAAAACATATTTAAGTTTTGTGTGTTACATTGAAAGGAAATACTCAAATTAAGAAAAGTAAGCACAATACTCATCAATAGGAAAGATGTGCATTCTCACAGTAAAAGGGATTTTGTGGGAATTACAGTCCAACTTTGAACTATTCATCCAGTTCAGGATGCAAATTGTTTACTTCAATACTTTGCATCTATTTTTGTATGAGATTCATTTTTAACGATTTTTGTTTGCCAAGAAATTTTATAAATTTTCAGTCTCCTGTCTAATTTTCTTCTTCTAATATATGGTTTGTGTGCCATTTGGTATATTTTCCTGTACTTTATTTCACTTTTCTTTTTGCAAATGAAAGTAACATATGACTCACTACCAAAGGTCAAGTTGTCTATTTTGCTTTGTTTAGCTTTTTGATTGAGATGTTTACGTATTTCCCTTTACAAAACTTAAGTTGTAGGTGTAACAGCAAGGTAAGAAATAGCAGTTAATTATTAATAACTGTCAACCATTTCACAATTATACCCCAAATTATTTAACCAATGTTATGGAGGATTAGTATATTTTTTTTTCATATTTCATGCTGTGAAGTAATAGTAAGCAAAACAATGACAATGGAATTAAGCAGCAAGTGTGATTTCACTTTAATAGCACTGAAAAGAATAGTCATTTTGGAAATTTAGTACTGATGTGTGTGTTTTTTTTCAGATGACCTTGAACATGTATAAGGCGATTTATTCATGAGCTTCACCATTTAATTGCTTTGTGATGATGATTTCCCTAATTTTTTCTCAAACACACTTCAGCAGCAGAACTTAGCATATTGTTAGCCAGCTAGTCTTCCTGTGAATTACCACTGATCTTTGTTAAGTAGAATTTGTCTTCATTCAACCAATAATATATCACTTTTGAACCCAAGGGGCACAAGTATTAGAATCCATTTACCAATGAGGCCCCTGTTCATGCAAGTCCATTTTCCAAGTATGAAACTAAAAAATTTCAATAGATTAAAGGGTAAAATGCAAATATGCAGTTACCCAAAATGATTAAATTTAAAATTACTTCTAATTCCTTTTTTAACTTTCAACAGTCATCTCAATAGCTTCTAAAGCAAACTTGGCACACCAGTCAGGAATGCTTAAATTGTCTGTTCTAATTTTACTTACATGGGTTTTAAAGGATTAAAACTGATTTAGTGCCATAAGAAACAGCTATTGTGATGATGTCATAAAGACTACATGCAAGAGTAAGTAAGGATCTTGAAGGAGTCAAACCTGAAGAGCATATTGTCCTTATAGATCTGTAATAATGTATAGAATATCCTTGTTTTATGTAAATACTTGCAGAGATACAAAAAAAACAAAACCTTGTTTAATCCACAAACTCATCTCAGCAGGTGACCATCCTCATCTATAAAATATTATGTGGGCCTTGGAGAAACATATAACTAGAAGGTATCAATGGCAGCCAACACAACATGGTGATCAACAGTGTAATCCTAATGGGATCTGAAGACTGATCTGATTACTCATGCAACTGAGCAGTGCAGTAAGAGATCTAAAGATCTGATGAAGCCTAGAGAAGAAAATTGCTTTGCAATACTGAATACTGAAGAATACTTCAAAGAACAGCAATAAAAATATCAGAACTCGTAAGAGACACACTGGAACAAAGAAATCTGCAGCTGTAAGGGAAAGGTAAAGTCAGTGTTGCCAGGTAGTGCTGGTCTCATATTCAAGAATGAGAACATTTTACCTTCTGATAGATGTTTGGGAAAGAATAGCTGTAATTAAGACAAGATTGTAACATCAAATGGTGCTAAGCAAGGTTTCATTCATGATCATGTATCCAAAAGTTATGTACAGTTCTCCACTCATCATTATCAGGTTGAGAGGCAACCTGACACAGACCCTTTTGACCCGTTCATCAGCATTCAGTTTCAGCATCATACAGACAATTCAGAATGAAACAGTAGTATATAACTGGGTGCACTCTAATATTGAAGATGGCAGAGGGTGCACTTAAAATATATTTTCCTATCAGAATAATGTGTTATGAGGTGGAATTTGGATGTGAAAGGAGCTTTGACCTTCATCCAGCCTTAAATGATTGTATCCCCTCGTAAAACATACATCAAATGAAATTTTGTCACTTAGAAATGTGCAGTCATGAATGATCTCTCTCTCACACACACACACACACAAATGCTGTTTGCTTTAATTTTGCACACTAGCGATTTCCCCAAAGTATGAAATCTTGGCAAAAACCAAAAGAACTGCAGATGCTGTAAATCAGGAACAAAAATAGAAGTTGTTGGTAAAGCCCAGCAGGCCTGCAACATCTGTGAAGAAAAAACCAGAGTTAACTTTTCGGGTCCGGTGATCCTTCCTCAGAGGTTCTGAGGAAGGGTCGCTGGATCAGAAACATTAACTATGAAATCTTGGTTGTGTTCATGAACATAAGGGTTGAAGGATATCTGAAATTTGTAGTTATCTAGGATGCTTCTCGGGAATGAGAAAGAGGCTGCTTAACACTGACACAATAGAAATGCATCTCAATCCTGCAGCTAAACTGACAGTTGATGAGACACATGATAATTCAAAATTCATATAAAATTACTGACATATGGCCCAGTTGGAGTCCATGCAGTGACTTCAGATCCTGTGTGGACCAGCTGCCGGGAGTATATGCAGACATCTTTAACCTCTCCTTCCCACATTGTGAAGTTCCCACCTGATTCAAGAACCCCACTATCGTCCCGGTGCCGAAGAAAAATCAGATAACGTACCATAATGACTACCTCCCGGTGGCTCTGAAATCCATCATTATGAAGTTCTTCAAGAGGTTACCAATGGCATATATCAACTCTAGCCTCCCAGAAAGCTTTGATCTGCTACAGTTCGCCTCCCATCCCAATAGGTCCATGGCAGACACCATCTCCCTGGCTCTATACTGATCCTTGGAACATCTGCATAACAAGGACACATACATCAGATTCCTATTTAAAGACTTTGACTTCAAGACTATAATTCCAACCAAACCCCTCTCCAAATTCCGAGACCTAAGGGTCTGCTCCACCTGTCTGCCACTCGATTCTTGACTTCCTGACCCATAGACTGCAATCAGTAAGGAGAGGTGACAGCACCTCCATTGCAATAATCCTCAACACCAATGCCCTGCAAGGCTGCATACTCAGCCCTCTACTATATGCCTTATACACACATGACTGCGTGGCCAAATTCTGCCCAACTCCACTCACAAATTTGCTGACGACACCACTGTAGTGGGTCAGATCTCAAAGCGAGTACAGGAATGAGATTGACAGCTTAGTTGCATGGTGTAAAGACAAAAATCTTTCCCTCGATGTCAACAAAATAAAGGAGCTGGTCTATGACTTCAGGAAGCAGAGTGGAGGACACATCCTGTCTGGATCTCTGGTGCTATGGTGGAAGTGGTCGATAGCTTCAAGTTTCTAGGAGTAAATATCACCAATGATCTATCCTGGTCTATCCATGTTGATGTTACAGTCAAGAAAGCACACCAATGCCTCTAATTCCTCAAAAACCCAAGGAAATTCAGTATGCCCACATTGGCTCTTACCAATTTTTATTGACGCAACATAGAAGGCATCCTATCCTGATGCATCACAGTTTGGTATGGCAATTGCTTTGCCCAAGACTGCAAGAAACTTCAGAGAGTTATGAATGTAGGCCAGACCATCATGAAAACCAGCCTTCCTTTCATTGGCTCTGTCTACATTTCCAGCTGCCTGGGGAAAGCAACCCACATCTTCAAAGAAAAAGAAGTCCGGATGCTGTAAATCCCCATTTCTGAGGAAGAGTTGCTCGACCTGAAACGTGAACTTTGATTTCTTTCCACAGATGCTGCCAAACCTGCTGAGCTTTTCCAGCAAATTCTGTTTTTGTTTCTGAACATAATGAAAGACTCCCCCCACCCCAATTATTCTCTCTTCCAACCTCTTCCATTGGGCAGAAGTTACAAAAGTTTGAAAACATGTACCAATAGATTTAAGAACAGCTTCATCCCAGCTGTTATCAGATTTATGAATGGATCTCCTGTATTAGAAGTGTTCTTTCTCTGCACCTTCTCTGTAGCTGTAACACTATATTCTGTACTCTGTTCTATTACCCTGATGTACTTACATAAGTTATGATTTGTCTGGATAGCACTCAAAACAATACTTTTCACTGTATCTCAGTATATGTGGCAACAATAAATCAAATGAGATTTTATGTACAAAGAAGTGCTATCCATGCCACCAATGTGCCCTCCTTTCCCTCTCATTATATATAGGCGCAGCCCTGGGGTCTACAGCTGAGATGAAGAGAGCCTGTTCTGTAGTGGACATGTTTGATGTGGTTGATTTAGGTTGATGATCCTGGGGATACCTGTGGTTAGAGAGCACAGGCATGTTGAGAGGGTCCGGCTGAGATGCAGGCTCACTCTACTTGGCTGCAACTTCCACAGGGTTTGGGATAGCAGGCAATGAGCTGATGAAGGGGCTGGGCACTTCCAGGGTGTCATGAATGGAAACTTCTTGGGGGCCTGTGTGTGGTTCCATTTCCCTGCTGGCATCCCCCTCTCTTCATCAGAGGAAGGGGCACCCAGAGTGAGGTCAAGCTCCCTCATCCCCAGTAGGGTGCAGGTCTGCATATATTCCTGCAGCCACTGAGTGTTCTGCTGCACCTGGATTTCCATGAGAGTTGCCAATCTCCCCATGGAGACAGCCAGATTCATTCATGCCAGAGCCAGCACTGTACTGATAATGTTGATGGGGTCCTCCAACCCTCGAACCAGTTTATCAAGAGTCTCACACAAACTTGCCTTCTGTTCCTGTGACTGTGCATTTGAATGAAGTTATTAATAGATGCCATGATGTGGGTCATTTTCTTACTGGGGTTGAGCTGGTGTTTGGTCTCCAGGAGTCCTCTGCTTGCCAGTGACCGGGGGAATTTCATTCTCGATCAGTTGCAAAGATGTGCATGTGGTGTGCTCACCTGATTGTGCTCCTGAGAATAATCTAGAAAAGGAACTCATCGAGGTGAAAGGCTCAGAACTAATGAAGTGTGCAAAAGGAAACTTTGCTGGTTCATCTTCAGAGGGATCTGTGGCTTCTTCCTCAGAAGGTTAGGGGAGACCTGACGGGCTGACCATCTGGCCGGTTTGGGGCACAAACTGTATGGGCGCTGCTTGAGTTTGTGTAAGAGAGCAGAAGGAACTAACTGTGCAATAGGGATAGAAGGTTGAGCATATTAAATACACTTTCACAGTGGTAGTAATCAGACAGAATAACAGCACATCACAAATGAAGCTCATTTCTTGTCTTGACATGTTTTGGTATGTTCCTATGGGCAGTCTCAATCCTCTCCGTCGTGTTCAGGAATTTTATCCTTGTAGAGCATGGGGAAATAAATGCCCTTTCAACCCTATTTTGCAACATGCTCTCCTGCAATGAGACAAAGGGAGGTTGTGAGTGAGATGAATGTGGATGGATAAGCTATTACTGGCAGTGGAGGAGTTGGGAAAGGTGGCGGGATTTGGAGAGGATAGGATGGCTCAGGAGTTTGTGAGGATGAGGTGGATGGAAGCCATCAAGGGAAGGTGTGATATGCAGTGCTAAGTGTAGCAGATCATTATTTCTTATTGAAAGGTGACTGCAATGGCAAGATTAGAGTGAACATGAGGTAACAGAGAGAAGGTGGTGGCATTTGATATCTTTATCCTTGGTCATTGACCTTCTTACAACATTGCTGAGTATTTCTTCTTACTGTGATCACAACATGGGTGGCTATCTGATTCCGCGCTGGTAGGGTCTAGCATTGTGGGCCACTTTGGCAGTTCTGAGGAAACAGGAGAACCTTTCTATCACCTCATCCACAAAAACCACCAGGTCTCAATTTACAAATCTAGGTGCCAACTTTCCTTTTTCAGTGATTTCTTCTAGAACAGTGGCCAAGTCACTGACTTGGAATGGTAATTCCTTGTCCGCACCATTTGAACTGGTGCATAGCTGGAGTTTAAATATGGCACCCACCACGGTGAGCTGTTCCACATCTGTGACTGTGCAATTGAATGCAAAGGGCACTGTGGAGACTGGATACATAATGAATAAGGTTAGCAACAGAAAAATGCATAACCAACAGAGGAGAATCCACCACTCCCCCACCCCATTAGCACTGCTGCCTCACAGTGTCAGGGACCTGGGTTCGATTCTACCCTCAGGCAACCGTCTGTGTGGAGTTTGCACATTCTCCCAGTGTCTGCATGGGTTTCCTCCAGGTGCTCCGGTTTCCTCCCACAGTCCAAAGATGAGCAGGTTAGATGGATTGGCCATGCTAAATTGCCCGTAGTGTTCAGCGATGTGTAGATTAGGTGGGTTATAGGGGCAAATCGGCCTGGGTGGAATGCTCTGGACTTGTTGGGCCAGAGGGCCTGTTTCCACATTGTAGGGATTCTATTCTATTCTATGAAATCCTCTGAAAATAACACAGTTAAAATATGGGAAGATTCAGTCCAAAATATTGTAACCAGCCATGCCATCAGTATTGAAAAAAAAATTTAATTTCAGCAGTAGACCAGATAGAACAATAGTTTGGGCATCCTGCAGAAAACAACTTGTAAGTATAGAATAGCTTCCAAACTGGATGTTAGGTCATATGTTGAACAAGTAAATACCCTTCTGTGCACAGCTGGAAGCACGGCAGATAATGTTACAGCTCAACAACGGGTAAAAGCAGCAACAAATACATTCAAAAGTGACATTGAAAGCCTTGGAAAATTATTTCAAGTTCAGAACTAAAAACATTTCTGAAAAAGGAAGGTTTTGCTAGTTGTGAAAGAATGGAAAACTGCATTTAAATGAGGTGACGTTAACTAATAATGATGTGCCAATCCAGACAAATGGGTTCAAACTGGCCTCTTGCTGCTCACACATGACTTCTTGTCTTGCCATTCAACACTAGTTGGAAAATGGGACACCTTGCTCTCGAGATTGAGAATCTCCTTACTGCCAATCTCACTCTATCTTCTCAACTTTCTCTTCAATTGCCATGTCATTCATTGGCTGATATAACACAGTGTGGAGCTGGAGGAACACAGTAGGCCAGGCAGCATCAAAGGAGCAGGGAAGCTGACGTTTCGGTTCGGGATCCTTCTTCAGAAAAAAATTTCTGAAGAAGGGTCCCAAACTCCAAACATCATCTTTCCTGTTCCTCTGATGCTGCCTGGCCTGCTGTGTTCCTCCAGCTCCACACTGTGTTATCTCTGACTCCAGCATTGGCAATTCTTACTATCTCATTCATTGGCTGCGCAGGTTCTGCCCACTAAATTTCAATCTCTTACCCTTATCCCAAGCGTTGTCCATTCCTTATTAGGAAATTGTTTAAATCAACCTTTTCCATTAGTTTAAAACCATCAGCTTATTAGGTGTCACCCCACTTTTGTAACTATAAAAACTTACCGGCTTAGACAAATATCTATTTCTATTTTCTATTAGGAATTAGCATTTCATTTGGTAAAAAAAATTACATATACTTTGAGTCATAGAGCAGTTGGCAAATAATGTTCACATCCTCTTCTCAGTACTGCTACAACTGTCATAACCCATTCACCTAACATTCCCAAGAATAGCATGCAATTAATGTCAAATGTTTCTAGCAGAGTATCAGGATCTCCTTTTAAAAATACAGATGTCTGTTTGATGGGATTTGATAGTTCAAAGTAGCTAATAATTAACAACACAGCAATAATATGAAGTTATTGTTTAAAGACAAGATGTCATGCTAAGTTCAAGCTACAGCTCTCAACATTTTACTTATTTATTTGAAGTTGATGCACAAGAGATGGATTGCACCCAGTGTATTTAAAACAGGCATAATTATTTAACCCATACCCTAAGGCACCATTTAGGTCTTTTAACTGGGAAGACCAGTTCCCCTTGTGTATCAGCCATGTACATTTTCTCAGTGACAGGAATTCAATCTGTTTTAAAAATGATAGCTGAGGCCAAACCTTGAAAAGTCACTTTAAACCAATTTAATGACATAAAAATTTGCAGTGATATTATATATTATCAAAATGCTATACTGTGAAGATAAATTGACCACTCTACGTGGGACAATAAGCTCTGTGAAATAAATATGAGAAATCAAGAAGCCTCCAGTGCAGTGAGAGCTATAGATCAAAGACCATCAGGAAGACAGTCCAAGATAACTATCTTATACCAAATAAATTATTAGTCTTACAAGCCCAAAGAGAATACATTAGGCACGAGAACTGTGAAATCTCGAGATTGCCTAAATTTGTAAAGTCAAAGAGTTTTGGAGAGATTGCAGTATTTATGTTGGTCAATGTAATTATATAAACAAATGTGTCATGATAAGGTAAGAAGAAAAAAGAAACTTTGGAGATGGGATGTCTTGTATGGATGTGAAAGGTTCTGAATAGGTTAGTGCTGATTAAGTGCCCTAAGCATCAACCTCTGGTCGATGTCATGAAGACTGGAAGGGTAGGTTATAAAGAATCTTGAAGGAGTCATACACTACTATGCACAATACTATGGATGCTGGAAATCTGAAACAAACATAGAAAATGCTGGAGAAATTCAGCAGGTCTGGTAGTATTTGTGGCGAGAGACACAATTAACATTGAGTTCACTATGACTCTTCTTTGTTATGCATAAGACCATGTTCTTCTAACAGCTCCTGTAATCATATCTACCAAAACCTTGTAACAAGTAAATAGTTGCAGTGATGCAATAAACGAATGTATAATGCTTTTTTTCACAAAATACTTCTCATTAGACCAGAAAATGGCTATTGCCATTCATACTATACTATGAAGGGTATGGAGAAATGTATACCCAGAAGCTATTGGAAGCAGCTCATGTAAGAGTTAATGGACTATTTACAAACTAAATGTTAGCTTAAACAAGAGGGAATTACATTAAATGAAAAAATAGAGGCAAAGGTACAAGGTTTCTGAATAGCTTTGTTACCTGGAGACTTAGACAGATATACACAAATGGTCAGAGACTCTTGTGAGGTAATCATTATTTTGAAACAAAATAAACTTAGAATTTTCACTTGAAATATAACAGAAATGGAATTACTCTTGTCTATAAATGTGGATTAAATCCCTTATTTGAAGCATGTGTAGTGCAGCCTTAATGGATTTTTGAATAGAAAATGAGTGCTCTTTGACTGTTTGGCTGTTAAAAATGATTTGTTTGTTTGGGATTCTTTTCTGTGTCTATATTCCTCCAGTCTAATACACTGGGACCAATTATCCCATCCCATAGCAGTGCTAGAATCTTGGACACAACACAATGCTGACACATGCAGTATTATCTATCAGCTCTCCTCTATGTGACAAAATCCATCACATTCAAATGCATATTGTCCTCTTTTAAAAAGTATACCCTTTACATTTCCATGTGATATATTGCGCACCATTCTTCAGCAGAAAACACAAATTGATGACTTATTCCCAGGCTATTGTTCTTAATTGAATATGAAAATTTATATGAGCAATCTGAATTGATTTGATCCAAATCAGAACACTTCCCTTGCACAAACCTCTGATGGTCAAACTAAGTCACGACAATGATGCAAGTGAATACAAATCCATATTGCATTATGCTATTGCATAGTGTGTGCTCCATCAACATATTGTCATACTGTTCCATCCTGCTGTCAACATCTAGTTTAAGTCGTATTGATTTACATGGGGTTTACAATACACTCCTCTCAAAAGTTTTGAACAGAAGTAAATGTGAAATATTTGCATGCTATGGGGTAAGAGAGACATGTGCCTTTCTGTGAAATGAATCACAATGCTAACTATTGCAGCAGAAAATGCTGTATTACTTTTATTCCTTAATTAGGCTCCTTAAGCAGATACAAAACAGAAAAACAGTGTTCTGAGGAAGGGTCAGTGGGCCCGAAACATTAATGCTGCTTTCTCTCTACAGATGTTGCCAGACCTGCCGAGTTTCTCCAGCAATTTCCGTTTTTTTCAGATTTCCAGCATCCGCAGTTCTATGTTTCATTCCTTAAGCAGTTGAATGAGTAAAACATTGGGTTGAGTCTCACGGGAGTCTAACAGGCATGGGTTCTTACAAGATTTATGGCACAATTTGGCAAGAATCCAGCGAGGTCTATGTCCATGTTAGGAGCAACACATTGGATGTTTCCTGCGTTTGTTGAACAATGAAGTAACTCAGCAGCAGCAAGTCAACAATTATGAGAGAACAGAGCTTGTTAATCTCCTCTTTAATACTACAACCTGCCTCATTCATATTCATCTTGCTAATTACTACCTTGGCAAACAAGCTACACATTGGGAATTCTCGATATAAACATTGCAGCAGGTATCTGGGGACTTTCTTTCACCACCAGTTGTGAACAGCCACCATGTTGCTCAGCACCTAACAGCATCTCAGGGGCCAGTCCATGGGTAGCAGCTATGCACACACCTTGTTCATGGACATAGGCGTCAACTATTTGCCAATGCCTAATGTCCATAATGGCACCTGTCCACGTCTCAGGCTTGCTCGCTTACTTAGTACCTACCTCAATGCTCGCAGCATCCATGCTTTATCTTGCCTTGCCATACTCTGCCAGTAAGAGCATTGACAATTCAGCCTGAGCCAAATGCTATCAGTACTGCCATTCTGGCATCACCAAAGATCCTCAGACAGCACCTTCCAAACCCACAATCACTTCCACCTAGAAGGAAAAGGGCAACAGACATATGGGAACACCACCACCTCCAAGTTCCCCTCCTAGTCACTTGCCATCCTGACTTGGAAATATATTGCCATTCCTTCACTGTCACTGGGTCAAAATCCTGGAATTCCCTCCCTAATAGCATTGTGGGTCAACCTACAGGAGGAGGACTGCAGCGGTTCAAAAAGGCAGCTCACCACCACCTTCTCAAAGGCAACTAGGGATGGGCAAGAAATGTTGGGCCAGCCAGCGACGTCCACATCCCACAAATGAATAGAAAAAAAAACTCTTTTATGAAGACACACAGGTAGGCTGCTTGTCATGCTTATCATTGGGGATCTCTCTAGTGTGGGAGTAAATGTCTTTCTGTATGAGACGTCAATCTTACACCTATGCCTATGCAACAAACACACTGCACATTTATTCAACCAAATGATGATGTCAGAAAGTGGGTAGAATCTAGAACTCAGTTTGATTTTTTGAAGAAGGGTCCAGACCCGAAACGTCAGCTTTCCTGCTCCTCTGATGCTGCTTGGCCTGCTGTGTTCATCCAGCTCTACACCTTACTTTCTCAGAATCTAGAACTCAGTCCAGTTTTTTTGGGGGGGGCGGGTGGGTGGGGATAGTATTGCTCGTTAGGGAGTTTGAGGACAATCAGTCACACACAATAGTTGACATAGAATCCAGGGGCTTGGCCATAATTGTTCATTCACTTAGGCCACTCACCTCAGGTCACGGTCAGGGGATCTGTCTCCCTACAGTCTGGGAAGCGGGCAATGTCAGTCCTGAAGGGTCAGCACAAGCAGGCATGGGTATTGCACATAATCTGTCAGGGAGCTGCAACAACAGAGGTCAGGCTCTGGTCAGTTATGTGTCCTGAATTCTGCTTATTGAACTCATCAGTGGTCGAGATGAAAACAATCTTGGGAGTTTGGACAATTGATCATTCAGGAGGAAGTGAGGAAATCCCGTAGGGCATTCAATACACCAGGGCGGAGGTGGGGGGAGAAGGAAAGACAAGTGTAGAGGTGGGGACAAGACAGTGTGAAACAGCATCAAAGGGAATGGTAGGCTTTTGGAGGAAGGGTTATTGGCAGCGACCATCATTGTGGCCTTCACAGGAGCAGGGTGGACATCATTAAGGTGTAATGTCAGGGCTTAGTGGGTCAGAAGCACAGTGGGAGGCAAAGATCCACTTGATGTGTCTGCACATGAAGGGCATCAGTGAAAATGGGCTCTCAGGATCGTTTGACGTAAAAGGAAACAGAGACATTCTGGAGGGAATACCTGGTGACCAGCTGGAATCTGGTACTGATGTGTCCATCATGAGCTACATTCTATGTCATCACTTGCCATTCTTTAGACACAAAATGCAACTGGCAAATGCACAGGGAGGGCGGAGTCAGTGTCAATGCGATGGGTGAAAGCCTGTGATCTCAGCCCGCCAGACTAATGTCATTGATGGGGCAAATACATTAAGAGGCACTTGCAAATACCAACTACATTTAACTTGCAATTGTTTCATCGTCCTTTTGCAATGTATGCAGTGTGAATATACAAACAGTATGTGATCTGCCCATTACCCCGCCATTGGTCCTCGCAAATTCAACATTGGCTTCTCAATGATGCTCAAGAGGCAAATAGATCACAAATCACAGAATCCCTATAATTGGTAACAGGCCATTCAGCCCAACAGGTCCACACTGCCCCTCTGAAGAGCATCCCACACAGACCCATTCCCCTAACCTGCATTTCCCAAGTCTAACCCACACAGCCTGCACATCCCTGAACACTATGGGCAATTTAGCATGTCCAATCCAGCTATCCTGCATATCTTTGGATTGTGGGAGGAAACTGGAGCACCTAGAGGAAACCTACACAGACATGGGAAGAATGTGCAAACTCCACACAGACAGTTGCCTGAGGGTAGAATCAAACCCGGGTCCCCGGCACTGTGAGGCAGCAGTGCTAACCACTGAGCCACTGTGCCGCCCCAACAGGCTAAAGGCGAGCCATTCTCATTCAAAGGGATGCTGTGGGCAGCAGAGACCATCCTTCATTTTCTGTCATGTAAGTTTAATGATGCTGTGTACCAATTGATATGAAAAGTTGCATGATGGACATGGGTCTGCGATGGGAAAGTCACTCCTTTTTGATGTAATGATCTAAGCTCAGGAGCAGCAGCAGATCACTGTAAAGGATGAGGAGTACCCAGCTCACTGAGACATCTCAGACACAGGGCCCTGAGGATTTGTGGGATCCTCAGGTGGACCCGAGTTTTTGGCCTCAACTCCATTTCCTGGGAATGAGCAAGGCACAGTCTATGTATGGGCTGGGACACTGTGATGGAACTGTGCCAACTGCTAGAGTAGGACCTTTGAGCTGCAGGACTGAGAGGCCATCCTCTCCCATTAGCTGTGAAGGTTGCAGTCGCTTTGCACTTTTGTCCTATTGACTCTATCCAGGAAGCGATGAGTGACCTATGTGAGATCTATCATTTGTCCACCAGGACAGTAACCAATGCCATCTTTGCAAGATCACACTGGTTCATGTTATTTCCTGATGGCAAGGTCAGTGCTGCAATGGGCAGTAAGATGTGGGAACATAGCTAGCTGCCTCCAGGTTCAGAGCACCATCAGCTGCACACACGTGGCAGTGAGAAGGCTATATCACAACGCTGCAAAATTCATCAATAAGAAAGGGTCCCATTCTATTGATGTTTGGCTTGTCTGTGATCACTAGTACCACTTTCTGGAGGGATGTGCCCACTATCCTGGTAAATTCCATGGCTCCTACATCATTGAGTATTTTGTTTACCGAGTTTATTCGAGAGTTCGGCTGCCTTACAAGGGTGGTTGCTGGAGGACAAGGGTTATTTATAGTGGCTGTGGTACAACACAGCATTGCTCAAGCCTATAAACTGATACAGAGCACAGATACAATGCTGCCCATATTTTGATCAAGGCCATGGTGGAGCAGACAATAGGACTGATAAAGATGTGGTTCCACTGTTTAGACCAGTATGGGGGGCTATAGATTATAGTATAGTCCAGGCAAAGTTTACTATGTCATCCTGGTGTGCTGTGCTCTGCACAATTGAAGCAAAAACAAGGCAATGTGCTGCATGTTGAGGAGCTGGGAAAACAGGAAAAATTTTCCAAAGAGGAGGACAAGGACATTGAGGAGGACCAAGTTGTCCTTGCCCATGACAGAGCTTAGCTGCGTCAGACGCTGCAAGCTAGACAGGACCTGACTGATACCTGATTTCAGTAGATGAGAGTTGGGCGTAACCAACCATAGTGAATGTTTAATAGATTTTGGTCACTATGCCAACACTGCATTGTAGTGGCCACCTTCAGTCCCTTTTCCTTTTATTTGTGTTTGCTTTTGATGGCTGTAAGTAAAAGTTCATGTTTGAAATTGTCCAATTGCTTTCCAGTATGGGATATCCCCCGACTGGACAATGACAAGATATGGCTCTCCAGTGAACATTGAGGAAAGAGTAGCAGTGATCTAGACAGGGCTACTTATATGGGATGTACCTAAGGACAGATAAACTGTGTGGGATAATGGTTGAACTGTGACCAGTATGAAAGAATAGGGTAATATGTGTGGGGGAGTGTTGACCATGCCTGTATTCACCATGAGCAGTGTGATTTTCTGCCCCCTGCAGTGCCATTGCATTGCTTCTGGAGGGACAAAGCTGGATTGCTAACAGTTTTCTGGGTGGCGTGGTGTGTCAAAGGTAGCTGAGGTGCAAGGGATGCAGGTTGTTTGGTGGATATCCAGCAAGTGGCAATTTGTTCTTGGATCAGATTATGACAAGATGGGGATGGAATCAGATGTGAGAACTGTGGAATAGGTATTTAATGAGATGAGTCGGTAAGATAAAGTGGGAAATCCCGATAGACTTCGTGGCTAGTATCCCTCTAAAAAGCTCAAAGTTAGCCACAAAAATATAAGATTGAAGCCAACATGTGAAAATTATAGAGACATTTCTGAATGAATCTTTTTTTAACTTCTGCCTGAATCCTTTTATTATTCTATTTACTCAAAGACTTCCAGCAGTTCTGATAACTAGTGCTCCTTTCAGACTCTGTCTTTCAGACATCAATAGTGTCTAATAAGGAGCAGTGAAGTATCTTCCCTACTGTGAATGCCAGGCTTACAGCTCTGTATTTCAAATAATTCTTGTCTCACTTACATTACATTTATGAAGTTCCTGAAATATTAGCCAGAACCTATTTCTCATCCATTTGTAAATTCTCGGG
Organism: Rhincodon typus; assembly: GCF_021869965.1. Classification (NCBI taxonomy): domain Eukaryota; kingdom Metazoa; phylum Chordata; class Chondrichthyes; order Orectolobiformes; family Rhincodontidae; genus Rhincodon; species Rhincodon typus. The sequence continues at coordinate 31,340,061 of NC_063343.1, forward strand.
TTAAGACAACTAGCTCACATGTCCTGCATATATTTAGTCCCTTGGTTTTTATCATGTTTTAGAGGCCACTCCAAGCTTGGTACAGAGCTAAAATTATAACATTTGGACATTGGCTGGGTTTGTCATTCATAAATTATATGAAACATGCAGCTGGCAAATTGTTAAAAAGAAAGACAACCATCAATATCCAGTATACTCCTGAAGAAATATTGCACTGTTGAAGATAACATCTTTCAAATGAGACATTAAATATAGCCTACAGTAAGACCAGTTCTATACTGTTGTAAATGAACATTAATAAGTGTTACTGCACATATGTTATACTGGGGATGGTAAGAGAGAACATTTGCTGAATCTTTACAAACTCAGGGTCCAGTTCTATGCGATCTGGCATCTCATATCAAGGCTCCTTATACACATGCTCAGAAGCTTTTCTTAAAGTAAAACTCACTAACCCATTACACCATATTTCCCACTAAGTTGTTTTATTTTAGCAGTATCCCTTTTAACCATTAGCACAAAACCTTTAACTCTTTCATTCAGCTTTCCACATACCTCTCCCACCTTGCCGTAAGTCTCTTTTGCTTGAGGCATTAATATTCAACCGTGTTCTCAGCTTTCTTAGAGGGCATATAGGGTGTATGTGCTTTCTTATCATTGTCAGAGATGGGAATAAAGTGTGATGGCAGCTTCTCTGCAGACAAGACCATTTCTGGACCTTCATCAAGAAGTAGAAGTGCATCATTGTAGGTAAGGAAAAAGATTTCTGGACCAGGATCTGCAAGAATTTCTTGCATAGCTCTGTGGTATGCAGGATGAATGGCAAATTGATTTACTTCACCATGAATTTCTGAACCCTTTCCAGGATCATCTTAATTATGCAGATGTTCGTCATCCCCAACATATTTGACTACAAATTTAAACATGGTTCTCCCTCTCGAGTTTCTTTTTGAAACTCAAGATCATCACTCAAGAACTGTAAAAGATCATAAATCCCAATCCAATAATTCACAATGATCGTTGAGATCTGAATATTTCTGTTAACAATTTTTTTTCTCCATCAATGTATCACTTTGTTGCATCAGTTACATGGGAATATGAGCTGTCTCAGCAAGATTTTTGGAAATCGCCTGTATCCTTTTTGTTTCAGTATCTGAGGCTTGATTGCATTTTAGGAGGACAGTCATTGTGAGGTTGTCAGACTGCAAATGGTTTCAAGCACAATGCATCATCCTATAGACTTTATATGTGACGCTGTTCGCAAAAGCAGTACTGCACATGTGCAGCGAAGTTTGTGTGTGTGTGATTTTGAACTGGGCTTCAGAGGTGGGGACAGGGCACATGCAAAGACAGGAGGGAAAAATTCCCTAGAGTGAGAAGGCAAGAGGGCCCAGGACCCCAGGAGGTTTTTGGGAGGTAGTGTGGCAAGAGATGCACAAGAAGGATCCAGGAGGCCCTCTCCCATCTCCCCAGACAACTCCGGAACCTTAACAACTCAGGTCCCAGTTTTCTGATGAAGGGTCTAGGCCCGAAACGTCAGCCTTCCTGCTCCTATGATGCTGCTTGGCCTGCTGTGTTCATCCAGCTCTACACCTTGTTATCTCCATTCCTGCTCTGATTTCTTGTGAGTTTATGTAATCTGACACTGTTATGACATAGCTCATCACCTACATACACAGCAGCTATTCTTTGAGTAAAAGTATAGTTAGGATGTTACTCCAAATCTTCCAATAAGTCTTTAACCAATTGACGATTTACTCTACTCATCTTCCTACACCTCTTTTCACAAACTGTCTATACTTTATAGGGAAAGTTGGTGGGGATGATTTCACCAATCACCCTGAACATGCATCTCTGAGGCTATTCATTCATTCTTCAAGTTTTCAATGGCGATGTTATTATAGTTTTCTCCTTAGGATCAGGATACACAGCATATTCAGCTACTGGTTTATATCCTCACAAAACTGAAACATTCATGTTTTATTGAAAAGTACCATTTAGTTTTTGGACAAGGAATGATATTGGCTGTTGCAGTCTTGCTCTCATAATGTTATTGCATTACTAGTTCCTGAACCAAGTATGGGCAGGTCATGAATGCTGGGTCTCTACACTTATGGTTTTTCTTTGTGTCCTGCACTGTAATAGTTGAAATTAATGTACGGGGAAGGGAGGAAAATTGATTTATAGCCTGTGGACCTCAGAAGTTGCCAAGGGTGAAAGTATTCTGTAATGATGTAGACTGGTAGTTGAACAGGGCTAAATGAAAAGCTTCATTCTTTCTCATGTGGTTTTATGGTATGTACCCATCACTTGATTTTGTCAATGGCTTGATTGTGCCACTATGATGGTGCAAAGTGGGAAAGAGAAACATATGAAAGGGCAAAGAATCAGAAATACTCATTGCAAAATGTTACTGTTGCCAGAAGCAAGCACAACTGGGAATCAATGCATGAAAAATATGGTCTTGAAAGAGGTTGTAATGGCTTCCAGGATGGGTTTGTTGAGCTTTGGACTTCAGTGCAGTGGAAATAATAATCCACCAGGCAAAGGCCATCCCTTTAAATACAGATAGATCAATATCAACATATTCTTCTGTCCTGGCTGAAATAGAGGAGAGAAGAAGTGGTTCTTATCTGTTCCAGTCTATAAGTAGCATAGTTAGTGCAATTGGAGACTATGTCTCAAGGTAAAGTGAGATAATTAGCAACAATACTGATTGCTGTACTCTGGTCCAACACTTGGAAGTTATATAAAAAAAAGGAATGTGGGCATTGCTGGCTGGGCCAGCATTTTTGCCCATTTGTAGTTGCCGTTGAGAAAGTGATAGTGTCCTGCTTTCTTGAGTCGCTGCAGTCTATTTAACGTAGGTTGACACTGAATACCATTAAGGAGGGAGTTCCAGGATTTTGATTCTCGAAGCTGAAAGAATGTTTATATGTTTCCAAGTCAGGGTGGTGAGTGGCTTGGAGGAGTGTGTGCAGTTGGTGGTATTCCCATATAGCTGCTGTCTTTGTCCTTCTAGGTACTCAAATATTCTGGGTGGATCTTCTGCAAATCACCAGATGGGAAGCTTGAAAAGTCACTAACCTCACATCATTGATCAAAAACTTATTGAATAATGCCATTACATCAGTATTATTAATGTACTGGTGCAGGACAGGGCTACTGGGGACAGGAGAACATATGAATCTGTGTACTCTTTCCAGCCTGTGATTGAACTACACAAATTTCCCTGAAATTTCTCCACTGTGTCTGGGAAATAATGCATAGTTAAGGTTATGAAGGCCTGATGTCTTAAAACAAATCTTTTTCCTTTCTTCAGTAACAAATTGAAGTCTATCATTGATAGTCTGGTGTCACAATTAAGAATATTCCATAACCGTATCATATCGCATACAGTACAGTGGATGTCTCTGGACTCTGGGTGGCATCTTTGCAAGTTACTTAGCAACTTTGTGTTCAATAAAGTTATCAACAGCTTGTGGTCAGTTTCAGTTTTAAACCAGCACATCATGATGTGGTCAGAGAACTTCTCACTTAAAGTTGCTATACAGTGTGCTGAGACCACATCTGAAGGACTTTGAACAGATTTGATCACCTTATTTAAAGAAAAGGTATTATTTCATTGGAGGCAGTTCAGAAAAAGTCCACTAGGATGATCCCTGGTATGGAGGGATTGTCTTATGAGCAAAGATTAACAGGTTGGGACCCTACTCATTGGAGTTTAGAAGAATGAGAAGTGATCGTATTGACACATATAGCATTCTAAAGGGCTTGACAGGGTAAGTGCTGAGAGAATGTTTCCTCTCAGAGGAGGGTCTAAGACCAGAGGATATTGCTTTGAAATTAAGGGGCACCAATTTAATACTAAGTTGAGGAAGGATTTCTTCTCTAAGAGAGTTGAGCTTTTTAAACTTTGGAACTCCCTGCCACAGTGAGCTATGGGAGCAGAGTCCTTGTGTATATTTACCGATGATAGATAGATTCTTGATCAGTAGGGAAATCAAGGGTTATGGAGTAAGGGCAGCAAACTGGAAGTGAGGAGTGTGAAATCAGTCATAATTCTATTGACTGGCAGAGCATGCTCAAAGGGGTGATGGCCTACCCTAGTTCTTACTTCTTGTCTTATGGTCTTAAGTTGTTGTGAGCATGTCTTTCTCATTGATGACACATCTTCTATCTGTGTCAACAACAGCATTTGATTTCCTCAAGGAAAATACATATTTTATTCTGTAGGTTTGCCTTTGAAAGTGTTATCTTGTGTTTGTTTGTTTAGATTATAAAAAAAAAGACTGCTGTAACTGCAGACATGGCTTTATTGCCTGGTGACAATTACCTTCCACTAATGTTTGGAGTTCCTGTGATTAAAAGGACAATAGCAAGTAATATTCTTTTACAATTATCTGTGAAATCATTTTGTTATCTTCGACAGGCATTGTTTGCACAAATGAATAGTTAAATTATATATAAAAAACACTGGAACAAGGCTCGCAGGGCTGCAATATTTTACAACTAAAGTCAAATTTGTTTTCTCAGCACAGTGGCTGCATTATCACCTAATTTGAATTCTGTTAAGAGCCATACCTAACAGCAAGTAACTACCATCTGAATACAAATGATAGACATCAAAAGATAAGGAAGAATAGAGGACAGATTTTCTGTGCTCTCATCTTAGTTGGAGGTACCAGGCAGCTCAGATGGATTGGAAAATTGCAGGTACACTGCCTGTAATTTTCCAATCAATAATCATACTCAGTCTGCAACAACGTTGCAGGCAAGCATTTGGCAAACATTTATTTGCGTCTACTGTACTTACTGGGGTCTCTGTTGGTGATTATACAAAACATATGGTTAGAAATTGAAAACCAACTAACTACAAGTTCACTTCTTTTGAAATTAAGAAAGTAAAGAACAAATGAAGATCCTACTGCTTGACAGCACCATCATTGGAAATTAGATTATAAACAATGAATGAGAAAGGTGTGATTGACATTAAAAGAAACTCTTGAAGGGAGGAGCAAGCTGTCCAATTTTAAAGATTGGAGAAAGCTTAATTTATAATAGAAGCCTGAATTGCTAGGCTGGTAATTTATCTAAATCATAAACTAAAACAGGTTTTGCAATTTTTTTGGTGATCTTACTGCCATCTATATAACGTCATCACAAAAGTTTACAACTTGCCTCTGAAAAATGTCCTTTTTTTAAAAAAAAATTATTCCACATGCAGACTTTCCATCTTAGACTCTTCATAATTTCCCATTGTGCAGTCGAAGTCAACTTTGGGTGTGGAAGTGAGCATCATCTCCACTCAGGGGCAGATTATCATTCCTCACACAATTACACAGTTTTCAGCTCATTACATACGCTTGATGTATTCATAGAAAATACTGGATACATTCTGTGGAGATATAAACACAGTTAATGTTTCAAATCCAATATGACACTTCTTCAGAACTGAGAGAGACTGAAAATGGTGTTGTTTATACTTTCGACAGATGCACATGAGAAAGGAGGAGAACAGATAGTGTAGAAGTTGAGTGGCAAAGACAGAAGGGTTGCTACTAGTGATAGAAGTGAAATAAAAATGTAAAGCTGGTATAAATTAAGGAGTGAGGTGGGCAAAAAAAAAGAATCCTCTGCTGAGAGCCAAGTAAAGAAGCCTCAAACAGAACAAGGCTGGGGAGAAAAGAGGTGGTGGAAGAGGAGAAAATATAAGAAAAATGGAAGACAGGTATCACACAGCCATACTCTGATATTGTGGAATTCAATTGCATCCTGGAGGCTGTAAAGTAATTAAGTGAGAAATGAGGGGTTATTCCGAGCTTATGTTGTGCTTCATTGGAACATTGCAATGGGCCCAGGGCAACAATGTTAGCACGGGAGGAAGGTGAGTTATTGAAATGGTGAGCAAATAGAAGGGCAGGGTGATTCCTGTAGATAGAATGGAGGTGAGCTGCAAAACAGTCACCAGTCTGAGTTTGCTCTTACCATTGTTACGGGTACCACATTGTGGGCAGCTAATAAAGTAGACGAGTTTGAAAGAAGAACAAGTAAATCACTGCTTCACCAGGGAGGTGTGTTTGCAGCCTTGGGCACTGAGGAGGGAGGATATGTACAGGCAAGTCAGAAAGCAGAACACTAAGTGATTCCCCTGAACTCTAACCCCAACTCTTATCTGGGATTCAGGTCCAGCAGAATTCCGCCGACGCTGACGCAACTCCGCCCACCACCGCAACTCCGCCCACCACAGCCAACGCAACTCCGCCCACCACCGCAACTCCGCCGACGCCGATGTCACTCCACCCACCGCCTCCACAGCCAGCAGCTCCAGAGGAGACAGTAGCAGCCAGCCCTGCCGGGTCTTCACCATCCCCCCAGACCTCCCCCTTACTGAGGACGAACAGTCAGTCCTCAGTAAAGGGCTCACCTTTGTCTCCCTCCACCCACACATCAACGAATACCGCTCACGTTTGGACATTGAGCAGTTTTCCACCGCCTCCGCCTCCGCGCTTACTTCTTCAACCGTGAACCTAACCCTCCCTCTACTGACCCCTTCTCCCACCTCCAACACACCCCCTCCTCCTGGACACCACACCAAGGTCTCCTACCCTCCCTCGACCTCTTCATCTCCAACTGCCGTCGAGGCATCAATCGCCTCAACCTCTCCACCCCTCTCACCCACTCCAACCTCTCCCCCGCAGAACGTGCAGCCCTCCGCTCCAATCCCAACCTCACCATAAAACCTGTAGACAAGGGAGGCGCAGTTGTAGTATGGCACACTGACCTCGACATCACCGAGGCCAGGCGCCAACTCTCCGACACCTCCTCCTACCATCCCCTTGATCATGACCCCACGCCCGACCACCAAACCATCATCTCCCAAACCATCCACAACCTCATCACCTCAGGTGACCTCCTACCCACAGCCTCCAACCTCATCGTTCCCCAACCCCACACCGCCCGCTTCTATCTCCTTCCCAAAATCCACAAACCTGACTGCCCTTGTCGACCCATTGTCTCCGCCTGCTCCTGCCCCACCGAACTTATCTCCACCTATCTCGACTCCATTTTCTCCCCCTTGGTCCAGGAACTCCCTACCTATGTCCGTGACAACACCCACGTCCTCCACCTCCTCCAGAACTTCCAATTCCCTGGTCCCCAACACCTCACCTTTACCATGGACGTCCAGTCCCTGTACACCTGCATTTCCCATACAGTTGGCCTAAAGGCCCTCCGCTTCTTCCTGTCCTGCAGGCCCAACCAGTCCCCCTCCAGTCCTCGTTTTTCAAGGACTGCAAATTCCCCCCCTCAGTTGGCAAGAACGCCCTCGACCGTGTCTCTCACATTTCCTGCAACTCATCCCTCACACCCCCTCCCCACAATAACAACCAAAACAGAATCCCCCTCGTCCTCACATACCACCCCACCAACCTCCGGATCCAACGCATCATCCTCCAACACTTCCGCCATCTGCAATCCGACCCCACCACCAAAGACATTTTTCCCTACCCACCCTTATCTGCTTTCCGGAGGGACCACTCCCTCCGTGACTCCCTTGTCCGCTCCACACTCCCCTCCAGCCCCACCTCACCTGGCACTTTTCCCTGCAACCGCAGGAAGTGCTACACCTGCCCCTACAC
>NC_063343.1:31347800-31359112 GCF_021869965.1 Rhincodon typus
CACATCAAGCAGATGTTCACCTGCACATCTGCTAATGTGGTATACTGCATCCGCTGTTCCCGTTGTGCCTCCTCTACATCGGGGAAACCAAGTGGAGACTTGGGGACCGCTTTGCAGTATACCTAAGCTTGGTTCGCACTAAACAACTGCACCTCCCAGTCGCGAACCATTTCAACTCCCCCTCCCATTCCTCAGATGACATGCCCATCCTGGGCATCCTGCAGTGCCACAATGATGCCACCCGAAGGTTGCAGGAACAGCAACTCATATTCTGCTTGGGAATCCTGCAGCCCAATGGTATCAATGTGGACTTCACAAGCTTCAAAACCTCCCCTCCCCCTACTGCATCCCAAAACCAGCCCAGCTCTTCCCCGCCTCCCTAACCTGTCCTTCTTCCGACCTATCCCCTCCTCCTACCTCAAGCCCCACCCCCATCTCCTACCTCCCAACCTTATCCCGCTCCCTTGACCTGTCCGTCCTCCCTGGACTGACCTATCTCCTCCCTAACTCCCCACCTACACTCACCATTACTGGCTCCATCCCCGCCTCTTTGACCTGTCTGTCTCCTCTCCACCTATCTTCTCCTTTATGCATCTTCTTTCAGCCTCCCCCTCTCTCCCTATTTATTTCAGAACCTCCTTCCCCTCCCCCATTTCTGAAGAAGGCCTAGGCCCGAAACGTCAGCCTTCCTGCTGCTCTGATGCTGCCTGGCCTGCTGTGTTCATCCAGCTCTACACCTTGTTATCTCAGATTCTCCAGTTCCTACTATCTCTGAACTAACATTGCCATTGCTTCTTTTGCCAGTCAAGGCGAAGTAAAAATTTTTACCCAGCAAGTAGTTGGGATCTGGATTCCAATGCTTGAGAGGAAAGTGAGGAAGATTCAATCAAGTCTTTTGTAAGAGAATTGGATAATTATCTGGCAAGAAGATATTTGCTGGGCTACAGGGCAATGGTGAGTGAGACTAGATAAGTTGTTCTTGCAGAGATGTGGTAAGCCAAATAGCTGTCTTCTGTGCTGTATCATTTTATGATTCTATATGTCTCACCACAGATTCATAAATCATTCAAATGTCTCCCTAGTTTAACAAAAGACGACAAAAGATGAGAAAGTTCAATTGTCAATACTAGCAGAAAGCTTTTGAAATGCCTGTGCAATTTTTTTTTTCTACTTCAATGGTGGTATTAACCCTTTCAATAAAAAAAATCTTTATTAAAGTAGCAAAGGAAATAGTATTGCTTTTTTTTAGAAGCCTAAGGATACAACATTAAATAGAATATCTGGCTATATTATATAAATAATGGCCAATTTGTATTTGCAAATTCTGTAATTAGGAAATAAATCATAACTCTAATACAAATTACATTTAGAAAACATAGAAGAATCATAAAATCCCTGAAGTGTGGAAACAGGCCCTTTGGCCCAACAAGTCCACATGGAGCATCCCACCCAGACCCATCCCCCTATAACCCACACATCCCTGAACACTTCAGGCAATTTAGCATGACCAATCCACCTAGCCTGCATATCTTTAGACTGTGAGAGGAAACCCAGGCAGACATGGGGAGAATGTGCAAACTCCACACAGACAGCTGCCTGAGGCTGGAATTGAACCTGGGTTCCTGGTGCTGTAAGGCTGCAGTGCTAATGACTGAGCCACTGTACCACCCCTAACATGAGAGAAATGTTTATCGTATTTACATCTGTAGATTAAGTTGATGGCAGAACTTTTTAAATACATTTAGAAAACATAGAGGGAAATTTTCATTTAATTTGAGGTATAATGAAATTGTACACTTGTTCTATGCTGATTTTGTTAAATAAATAGATTACAAAAATATTCTCCTAATCTCATCCCCAAAAAGTTCTTAAAAGATTATTACATTACTTATACTAATTCATTATCTTGACATCCTATTTTTAGAAATAAATAAATTGAGAAATGCTTAACAATCACAATGAAGCATTGCTTAGCTTAAAAATGATCATCTGCTTTTCATAGAGCCAAATTTTTCCACTTGCTGTTAGAGTGTGGTGAAAAGTGATATGACCTGACCCCAGACAAGGTTCCCCAACCTGCTATGATATCCTACCTGGAACCACCGACTATTAGTCTCTTGGGTGAGAGAGAATAAACTGGTCTCCCTTGTTTATTCACCTGTCCCTAAGTTAGCTGCAACAAGCTGAATATAAAAAGGAGATCGGAGGAACTGCAGTTGCTGAAGTCAGAGGCAACACAGTGTGGAGCTGGAGGAACACAACAGGCCAGGCAGCATCAGAGGAGCAGGAAAGTTGACATTGGGTTGGGACCCTTCTTCACACTGTTGTCTCAATTTAAAAAGGATATTTTTCTTTCTGGATGTCTTTCTCCAAGGTCATAATGAAATTATGTTTTAAAAGGATAAAATTTAACTAAGATTTCTTGAATTAACACAATGAATGTGTTGTTTCTTAATTATTACATGCAAGAAGAAATTGTAATACAACACAGAGACAGAAATTAGAAATAAGAGGCCAGTCCAAAAAAGTTAAAAAAAAAAATATTCAATTAATTTGTGAATTGTTCACAAAGAGCGGTAAGTTGAAATTTGCAGTGGAGGTCACTGGTAATGTTAACACTGATAGTTGAATTATCTGTTTCCTGATCCTTAGTTTGGCAGATTGGTTGAGATTCTGTAGTTCTGATTCTTGTTGACCTTGACTGAATTCCACCATTCTGGATGTTATGGAGAGTCCTTTTATTGTCCTACTGCTGTTGTGACTAAGTGATTTATAGAACTCAAAGTAGGGAAGTTCTTTACCTGAAAAGTGGGGGTGACTAGGGTTATAACTCACTCAGATGATAAGAACTGCTGATGCTGGAGTCAGAGATAACACAGTGTGGAGCTAGAGGAACACAGCAGGCCAGGCAGCATCAGAGGAGCAGGAAAGCTGACATTTCCGGTCGGGACCCTTCTTCAGAAAAAGACGAGTGTTAGTACTTTGACCGTGGCCTTCACAGCATGTAACTGATTGAATCCAGACTGATACACTCAAGAATGTTTAATCCCACTAGCACACATCAGTAGAGTTGAAATTGACTTATTAACCTCTGTCCATGAGCATCCTTCAAAAGGAAAAACACAAAATGGATCTGAAGTTTACAAATCCACAGGAGATGGCTTGCTGTGGGGGCTATCAACCCTTCGAAATCATTGTAGTCACAGGACATCACAATCCAGGTTATTGAAGTTTGCTTGGCACCTTCAATGGTTATGTCCCATCAGCCCCACACAGAATTCTTGTCAGAATTTACACCTGCAGTTAATGTGTTTCTGTAGCAGTCCTCTTTTGAAAAAAAAAAAGACATTTTGGAACTATGATCCGAAAATACCTGTGATATCTCAGTGCTCTGACCCACCATCATAACACAAGGAAGTTTCATTATGTTTGGTCCACCACGGTCTGCAGTGAATTCTCCTGGAGCAGTAAGTGCTCACCACTTCTGGAACCTTTCAGCTTCCATGCCTCCAACAACATATTTAAAGCCCAGATGTACACAACTTCAGGTGCTGCAAGCCAGGAACTGCCTCTGAAGTTGTGGTGCTCCACACTGAAAATGTCCAAGAGGAAAGCAAAACTAGCTCCCCAAATTGGGGTTAGGGATCTTGGGGTGCTGTTGGTTGGGATGGTGGTGAGCAGTCTTTTTCCATACTGACCACTAAAGGAGACCATAATCAATAAACCCAGTAGCCTGGACAGAAGTTGAAACTGTGGTTCAAAGATTTGTGCTCTAAAGGGGCAAATGCCACCATCTTCTATCTGTAATATCACATGCACAAGACCACTACTTACTATGAATCTGCCATGGCACATGTATCTCTCCAAGGCTCTTAGACAACAACGCTCAGTCTTGTGTGCATCATATCCACTTGGCAGTTCTCATCGTTTTCATTCTTCCAAACTACTAACCAATCCCGATATCAGCATTTTCTAGTCACTCACTGGAGATACCTCCCCTGTCATTGCACGACCATTAATGCTTTTGCATCCACTTCCATCATACTTAATTCCTCCTTTTCTCTCATTGCAGGAATTACTGGCTCACATGCCAGAATGACATATCAACAGCATTCTAAATGACTTACTTTTAATCATCAAACTGCTTGCATTTGACCTAGCGGACAGACTGTAGCTAACTTCCTGTGGAATAATCAGATGAGCCACATAACTTACTGTGATAGTCATTCCTGGCTACTATAATCCCCTACTATGGGCTCTCCTTTAACTTTCACACATTCTCATTTGCTTGAAGTACATGCATTGTGCTTGCTGTGTAAGCTGCTGGCATATGCTGCAGCTATGAAGATAGTGTAGCACAGTGCTATGCATTAACACATCTATTCCTGTATGAATAAAATATTTACAGTTCAGTCCTCGTCATTGTGCAGAAAGAGAGGCAAGCAGATTGAGACAGAAAAAAAAACTAAACAACAGAAGCTGGCAGCCTGTAATTCAGTGCTAAAGTCAATATGGGCTAAGAAATCAATGTGAATCAGAAAAAGGCTGGCAGTTTCAAAGTATATGATCGAGTGAGTGAATGTTAAGAAAGCAAGCTAAAAGCCACAGGATGCTAGTGTCTATTTCAGTGCAAAAGCATTCTGTGCAGATGGATGGAATGTGTGGTTCATTCAGCTCACAACACAATGTGGTGTCCATCAACTCAAAACTGAAGTCCTCTCTGTTTAATCCACGAGTAGGAATGATGTGGTGAAGCTGGTGCTTTGCCAATGTGCTGGTGCATGGATAAGTCAGGAAGGATTGATGCCATGGACCACTCAGGGACATTGTGGCACCATGTCTTCTGCACAATGGTTGAGACATGTATTTGCTGAGATGCAACTGTCAGGTACCTGCTCTGTATTATCTGCCGGGAATTCCCACTGCACAATATCTCGATAGAGCAGAACAGAGGAAATTTGGGGAGTTGAGGCTTTAGAGAGATGCAAATATATTGAAATAAGGCAGTCATTACTCAAGGTTACAACTTAGCAGTTATCATTTAAGACTTGAAGGAAAAAGAGGGAATATTTTCCTCAATATCATCCAAGAATCTGATATTTCATTTTCACCTTTTTTCATCATTTTTGTTGCCATTGGTCTTACCACACCAGGAATGACAGAAATTCTGTCCTGAGCCTCTATTTTATTCAGTTGTTTGGAATGTTTAATTACTACTGCCCTAATCTGTTTAAATCTGAGATGGTTAATTGTAGAATGATGTTTTAGCACCTTTGGAAAGAGAAGAGAAATTCAGAAACATGGAAAGTGCAACTGCAAATCCTGTTGCAATGAGTGAATATTTTACAAGCTTTTAAATAACAGTATAGAACTGCTAAAATATATGTCAACAAATACACCTTTGGTTGTCCTTCTAAAGTAGTCAGAAAATATAGATCATTTTGGTGGATTTCATGATCATTGAAGTAACAGACGTCAAAAGGAAATTAAACGCTTTCAAGCTGCCAGTAATAGAGTTAAGTGCTGCCAAATCAATTTTGGCACCGCAAAATGCAGAACCAAAGCTGCCTGCACTCTGCCGCAATGATGTGACTCATCACAGCATAAAATGTTAATTAGTTGATGCATAATGCAACTTTTCCATGCCAACCCCATTTCATGACTTTTGTATGAAGTACCAGACACAAGGATCAGTTTATAGCATGCGTTCCTGTTTCACAGTTTGCTGTGAAGGAAAAATGGGATAAGTTTTAATTTGGCTGTGGAGGTCGTACTGAGCGCAGGTGGCTAGACAATTTCCTTTTACCAGCCGGCGTGCCAGTTTGCCAAAAGTTCCCCATCCTCAGGACACTTTAGAAGAAACTGGACTGGGATAGTTATGAAGAGAAAGGCTTTATACCTTAAAGCAGCAACTTAGGCCATTTAATTGGCTGTTGCAATGCTGGCACAAACAGCCTGCATGTGAACCCATCACTGGGACTGAAACAAAGCAGACAGATGAAGGTTTTCTCCTGGGGAGGCAATGTTTCATTCTACAAGGAAACACCGAGATTGCAACTACCCCTGAACCTAATATTTCTATCACACCACAGCTCCAGCTTCCACTAGCCTCTAAATCATGGTGACTTGGCAACTTTGACCTCTTTAAAATTATCTCTTGTGACAACTTGCCTTTCTTAACTTACTTTAGCACTTGGTATTTGTCACTTAGTTTGCTATATCCTTTCAAAAAAAAACCGATTGCAGTTTCCCTGCTGCCAAGTTTCTGATGAAATCATTCGAGAGTTGGAACTCTATCCCTGGAGTGAGCATCCAGTCCAAGGGAAGCAAACCAAATTGAAACAAAGTAAAATAACTTGACAGCTGTGCATAATTTATTGCTGAAGGAAAAGCATATCATAAATGTCACTGTTGTTTTTTTCATGTGAATTGTGCATGATGTGTTTATTTGAAAAAGTGATTTTGATTATCAAAGATGACATAGTAACCTGTTACCTTTCTCATGGTATAATTATTTGGCTGACCACAGGTCCAGTATATTGTCCCCAATTTTCACTTACAGCTTTTGCTGTTGTTTTCTAAGGGTTTATCGCTTTTTCATTTCACAAATATGAAAATTATCATATAACCGTTTCAAAAGAACTATCTTAAGATTTCTTCGTATTCTCTTTAGCTCCTTATACTGTTTTGATTGGGAGCATACAGTGCAATGTGGTTACGAGAATACAGCAGTTAGTGACGGAAGCGTCTCAGTCTTGATTTTGTCCAACAAGTTTGAAGTACTTTCTACCTGTCTGCATTATGAGAAGGATTGCAGGGTTGATGAGCAAATGACCATTGCAACATACTACAGAAGGTAATTCAAGGGATGGAAAGTGAAAGAAATGTAGAAGTGATAGGGTTTGTGGAATCAGATGAATAGGCAGATCAAATGTTCTCTGCAGTTACGACCAGAAGAACCAAAGATTGTGTTGCTAGTTTAGTGTTCGGGTTAAGGGCATCTCCTTGTGCCTGGAGAGGAACCTGAAGTAGAAGGGAGAGAATCCAACTGTCATGACCCATTTAGGAACCAACATCATAGAAACTAAATAATATAAACTTAAACATATAGACTTCAATAATAGTCTACATTTCAATTCTGCCTATTAAAAAGCATGACCATAATCTTTCCAACATCAAACTCTATCAGCTGCGTTTTTGCCCATTCAACTTATGTTTATCTTCTTGTAAATTCCTTATGTCCTTCTCACAACATAATCTACCACCTACTTTTGTACTAGAGCAAAAATTTGGATACATTGCAGTTTTCCCCTCAAAATTTGCATACACATTAATCATGAATCTCTGTCTTGTATATGTTAACAAAATTTACAAACCATGCTATTACACCTGATGCCTTTTGTAATAACCTTTCATGTGGCATGTTAATCAAATATTTTCTGGAAATCCAAATGCACAACATCTACAGGATTCAATAATCAACTCTGCTTGTTAAAGCTTCAAAGAACTTTAAGTTTGTCAAATATATTTCCCCTTGTACAAAACCATGTTTACTACGATCGTGTTAAGCTTTTCCAAATGTCCTGCTGTTTCTTTCTTAATAAAGGACCGTAGACATTTCCAAATGACAAATGTTAGGCTAACTGGCCTATATTTTCCTGCCTTCTGTTTCCCTCCCTTCATGAGCAGGAGCATTGAAATAGTAGTCTTTGAATCTGCTGGAACACTTCCTGAAATCCAGTGAATTCTGGAAAATTTCAACTAATCCTTCGCTATCTCTGCAGCCCCTTCTATTAAAACCCTTGGACGTAGTCCATCAGATCCTGACAAATTTGTCCCATTGGTCTGTGAAATACTTTGTCCCTAGTGATAGAGACTTTTACCAGAAATTTCCTCCCATCAGCACCCTGCTGCTCTCCTCGATTTGAGATTTATAGTGTTCTCCACCGTGACGAATACTGAAATGTATTTGTTTAAATCATTTGCCATTTCCATATTCCTCATAAATTGTCCAGTTGTATCCTTCAAGGGTCCCACACACACTTTAGCCACTCTCCCCATTTTTATATACCCATAGAACGTTTTGCTGTTTATGTTTACATTTCTTGCAAATTTACTTTGAAAAATCAATCTTATCCCTTTTTAGTCAGCTGTTGCTAGTTCCTAAAAAGTAAACCCAGTCCTTTCACCTGCCATGGATTTTTGCTGCTTTGTATGCCTTACTTTTTGATTGGATTGTTAACTACAGGGGTTCATAGTTCCTACTGAGTCCAAAATAAAGTTTTACTGAGTATTAAGAAATATTTACTTAAATGTCTGCTGCTGCTCATCTACTAATGTTCTTCGTTTTGGTTTCCCCAGCCTACTTTAGACAAATCTTCTTCATAATGTAATTACCCTTTAAGTTACGAGATTGAAAGTAAACCATTTCTGCGTAGTTGTGAAAATGTACTGCTTTAAGAAACAATTCCTAAAGCACTCCAAATAAGTGTGTCCTGTGTAGATTAGAATTAAACATGACAGTTGTAGTTCCCTTCTTAAATGTCTCCATTTTTTGATATATACTGTAAATGCAACATCTTGGGACCTACAGTTGACTCCTGCCCATGAGTTCTTTCCCTTTCTATTCCTTATTTCCACCCAAATTAATTCCACATCATAATCTATTGCACTTATATCATTACTCACCACTGCAATAATATCTTACTTTATTATCAAAGCAACCTCACCTTTTATTTCCAGAACATTGAATACCAGTGAATGAGTACCCAGCATCCATAATTTTGTCATATCTCCTTAATAGAAAAAAAATGAATATGACATTATAGTTATTCATGCTGTCAACTCATCTATCTGGTTATCTGAATGCACATATCATTTGTAAGGAGCCTTACACTTTACTTTTTTTAAACCACTGTTACTTATTCTAGTTCTACCTTCTCTTGCACATATTTTCTGTCCTTTTCTGTAACAGTTAATTTGGCTGTTCACAACCCTGCACCTCTTCTCTTATTTCTTTTTGATTTTATATTTTCTTTCTATTGATACCCACCTCTCCTTGAAACTTTAATTTGGTTAAAGTCCTAACTACAAGCCGAAATATACAATTTATCAGGACACTTCTCCCAGCATGGTTCAAGCCAAGCACATCCCAATGGAACAGTTCTGACTTCCCCCACTACTGGTGCCAGTGCCACATAAATCAGAACCCATTTCTCCCACAACAATCTTTAAGCCATCTCTCTCATCATATTTACCCTGTGACAATAAAGTATCAAGGCTGTAATTTATGATGTTTAGAGAAAGTCAGAAGTCACACGACATCAGGTTATAGTCCAACAGGTTCATTTGAAATCACAAGCTTTCGTAGCGCTGCTTCTTCATGAGGTAAAGTCACTTCAGCTGACAAAGGAGCAGTGCTCGGAAAGCTTGGGATTTCAAATGAACCTGTTGGACTATAACCTGGTGTCGTGTGATTTCTGACTTGTCCACTTCAGTCAAACACTGGCAGCTCCACATCATGATATTTAGAGGGAATTGGGTCTGCTCACACAAAGAACTGGGAGAGTTAGCATGCAACATATAGCAAGTAATTAAGGAAGGTAAGTGGCATGTCAGCCTCTTAGTAAAGGGATATGTGGAGTGTGTGAGGAAGTGGAGTTGAAACCTAAGATCAGTCATCATTGTACTGACTGCTGGCAGGACTTTGCAGTATACTCCTGCTCCTATCACTTGCGAACTCGTCTTCATTTGGTATTGCCACATGCTATTAGTTCAGTACTGTATAAGCATTCCATAATGCATACTGCAATATTTCATTATTTTTGTTTCACTAAGTAGTTTTTCTGTGGACCTTAGTACAGAACCAACTATAGATCACTACACAATAGCAGCATTACATTTTTGCTAAAAATCTGTCGATAATGATAACTTTTAAGCAATGCTTAGAATACATTGATGTTACATTCAATTATCTGCAATCAACTTACTTGTGTAAGGTAAGGCCATTAGGAATAACATGGTCAAAGGGATTGCAATGCATGATTAACCTACACATTTTCATTCAAATAGAGGCAGTGTGCTAATGTTGTGTAATCACTGATAACACATGGTTGAATGGCTGAGCATCTGAGCTGGAAACAAATTGTCAGCAATGTTCAGGGAAAAAAAAAGACAAAAGGGAAAAGGATATGCGGTAGCTTTGTTAATTAAGAAAGGTATCTGTGCAATAGTGAGTAGTGATATGGCAGCAATACATCATGATGCCGAATAAGTTTGGGGCCAGGGTGGGAAGGGGAGTAAGAAATAGCAAAGCAAAGAAGTCATGAGTGTGTGTTGTCTATAGACCCTAAAGACTTACTCTCTGTAGGAGAAAATATAAATCAGGAAATAAGGTCACTACAATTGTTTTGGGTTTGTGCTATTGAAGGAAAATCAGGCAGAGTCGAAATGCTGAAAGCACAGAATTATTGAAGAACAAAAAACCTTCTCTTGCTCCCAAAATCTGTTTCCTGCTGGTCCACTGGTTCAAGGAACCACCAATTATTCAATTCCAGAAGTAATTGCAGGAACAGCAGCTTAGTGCTTCAGCAACATAGAACACAAGCATCAAGCCCTACTAATATACCGCAGACATATATTTGAACATTTCTCTTAAGTATTATTTGTCATATTTGTACTTATTTTAATCTTTGTCTCTAGCTAATAACTTTCTAATTTGTAGAGTAGAATAGCAGAGTGAAAAGTTTTAATGTCGCTAATTACACTGCCAACATAGATACAAAAGCACCTAGGCAGAGCTTCCTTTTTTCCAAGCTTTTAAATAGTACAGAAATAAAAATGTCCAGTGCTGGAGAAAAGAATTCAGTACAGCAGACCATGCTGGCACTTAGCTTCCAGTCCACGCCAGGCCCTGGCTCCACATTGCGTCAGTGACACGCCATGCTGGGATGCTGCTGCAGGGGGCCAGAAGGCTGCCACATTACAATGGGAGGCCCCTACAGGAAGACGCTGCTGCAGGAGGCTGGGACATTGTTATGCCATGGCAGGAGGTCGCCGCTTCAATGCTGTGGGAGTCCGCTGTGTCAGGATGGGAGGGCATCACACCACGCCACGCCAGGAATCTGCTGCGCCAGGCTGGGAGGTCACTACAGGAGGCCATTGCACTAGGCCAGGACTCGTTGCTGGAGGCAAGGAATCCTCGCTCCCCAGAGGCTGGGAATCACTGCTCCTCAGAGGCTGGGAGTTGAAGGGAAAAGAAACAAGAAACAAGAAACAAGAAACAAGAAACAAGAAACAAGAAACAAGAAACA
>NC_063343.1:31359122-31484742 GCF_021869965.1 Rhincodon typus
AAACAAGAAACAAGAAACAAGAAACAAGAAACAAGAAACAAGAAACAGAACAGGTGGAGTGGACGAACTCCTGGCTGAAGCTTCCTACCTCGCCACCATCGTGCAGCAAGAGTTTATAAGGAACCTTCAGCAATAACTTATAATAAAATAACCTTACCCTGTTTAAACAAAAAAAAGCTTTCACTGCTGGTAAATTTAAGTTGAAGCATTTCAAATTTAAAGAGGGGTTTAAATGGAGATATACTGATTCAGATCATTAAATTGTGCAAAATGACTAGTGGTCATGAAAACTCCAGCAGATAACCTCTGAACAATATTAGGGGAAATTCTGCTTGTATTTTAAAATGAATTTCATCTCATATCAAAATTGTGATCATATTTAAAAATATGACAGTTGCTTTTGGATTTACATTTCTCAGGGTATTGTTTAGGTATGAATTTACTGCCACTATACAGCCAGTACATGTTATTTTAAGTATGAGATTTATAAAAGAGTGTTGTTTTCGGACCGTGTCCTCAATGTATGGTAAAAATGAAGGCAGTCATGTGACCTTCTCTGACATCTGCCTGACAAAAAACCTGTAAGGTTAGATTTAACAGATCAAAGAGAGTACCAAGATTACTTTACCTGGAAGAAGATGTAAGTAAACTGTGTGCTAACAGTAGGTAGACTGGAGTCTCTAAAATCATAGAAAAAAAATGCCCAGAATATTATGTTGTAAACAGTAGTACATTAAAAACTGTCCATTTAGTTCAAACAAAATTTGAGCTCAGTTGAAATTAAGATTCACTTAACTTTTTCTTAAGGGTGACATCTTCAGCAAAACCTGACTAAAAGATATTTCTGGACTTAAATTTTCTAGAAATTTAGAAAGACCAGAAATAAGGCCTGTCTAAAGCATGAACAAAAACAGAAGTTGCTGGAAAAACTCAGCAGGTCTGGCAGCATCTGTGAAGAAAAAAGATCAGTGTTAATATTTTGGGTCCGATGATCCTTCCTCAGAACTGGGGAAGGATCAACAGACCTGAAACGTTAATTCTGATTTTTTTTTTCTTCACATATGCTGCCAGATCTGCTGAGCTTTTCTAGCAACTTCTGTTTTTGTTCATGATTTACAGCATCTGCAATTCTTTCAATTTTTTTTTCCTCTAAATCATTTTGGACTCATTCTTGGAAAATTGAATGGTTACTGAAAAGGACATTGTAATGTACACCTGATCGTGTTTTATTTTTGGTATGCTTAAAAGTTGTGTTCTGTAGTTTCGCATTAAAGTTAAACACAAAAGCAATGTTTAGTCAATAGTGATTTTAGTCTGTTATAGTAAATATCATAAAATGTAAAAACACCATGTTATCAGTTCAGCTATTGACTGGAAGTTTGAATTTCATTTTAAAAGTTATGATCACTATGGAGATTGTAACCCTGTCATTTGAGTCTAGCTCCTGTAGTAATACTTCAAAATCTTTCCATTTTTAAATCAATGCAATCCAGCTTTAACTTAAAATGAAATCTTTGCTTTGATTTAACTATGCTGCTGCAAAATGCAGCATGTCTCCTTTATTAAGGTATTACCAAGACCTTAGCAAGAAAGTATTGTGCTAACACCTCACTTAGGTTCATTATCCTTCTTGAATAACTTGTCACAGGAATATTAAATGTGGACAAGTAAATAAAAAATCTTTTCATTTTAACTTCATTAAATTTGAAATTAGCTTTCCTTTCTTTCGTGGCCAGATATGTTTGCTTCTTTGGATCAATGCAAAAGTTAGAGTTTTAGCTCCTAGTGCTGGGTCACAATTCCCCAAGCATTTATTTTGCTCATGTATTTCAAATTTTTTTTGGCTGGATTTAATATCTGAAGAATCCTTGTTTGATAATAAAATGGTACTACAACAAAGCCATTCATCGCTTCCAGAGCCCTTATTTTTGTGCAACTCCAGCTGGGGAAGGTTCAAAATGTAGTAGCTGCAGTCAGTTGGTCCTATTATACATGATTATCCTGCTCAAACTGGAGAATCAGATGACAGCAGGCAAATTGAATGTCTAAACATATAAGCAGCTTTTTGCTTCTCAAGGCAATGAAGTTGATTTGTGCTTGAAGTCGATTTGTGCTTGAAGTCTTCTGACTGCTTTTAAACAGGCAGAAGGTTCCAAACATGGCAACCTCAGATAACTGTATCAGTGCTTGACCTATATTCTCTTTGACTTTACAGAGCGGCCTGCCAGCTGGAGAGCCTGCATATGAAATTTGTGCTAATGACGACTTGAAGTCTTTAAATTTAAACAAACTTGGGTCATGGAACTTGCAACTTTGTACTCGGGGATACAGGAGGAGGGGAATAGAAACAGCTAGAATTAAATAATTTACCTATGTCTACAATTTCTTTCATATGAGCTAAGGCAGACAATATTAGTGACCAAAATGTAAGGTTCTAATTAAAATATTTAATTTGCAAAAATAACTTATGATATTTGTTGATATTTGATTTCTTTTTTTTTTATTTTTACAATAGGAGATAAAATTTAAAACTTTATATAATTAGAGCTGTAAAATACAGTTGAATAGTTCCATATTTTCAATGTTATAAATGGTGTTTTGGGCCCAAAATGACATTTACACCGTGCTCACACTTCTGATGTTGGTTGCGTTGGACTGTATTTTGGATGAGGGTCGGTAGAGCCAAGTATGGCAAGTTGCACCGAATAGATACAAAGAGACATGTTTGTGGTATCCCCTGTTGGTGTGAAACACTAATTCTATACTTATGGTAAAATTTTCAATACTTAGTGTTCCCTTTTTACTCTTATGAAGCTGGACACAAGCTGAACGTGTAATAATCAGAATGTTCTTGAATTAATAGAAATATTTGTTGACTTGTACCGTCATTTAGAATTTTATCCAAAATGATGATCTGGCATGGGGTGAAAGGTCTTGATTCTCATTTCAAGTGCATAAGAATATAAGAAATAGGAACAGGAGTATGCCATTCAGCCCCTCAAGATAACCAGTCCATTCTGCAAGATCATGGGTAATTTGCCCCAGTCCTCAACTCCTCTTTTGGGCCAGCTCCTCATACTGTTCAAATCCTCAATATTTCAAAAATCTAGCTAAATCCTCTTTAAATACATTCAGTGATTGAACCTTCACAATTCTGGAGTGAGATCCAGACATTCACTACCCTCTGGGAGAAGACATTTACTTTGCAGTTCAGTTTTACATGAGTGAACTCTTATTATGCAATTATGTCCCCTTGTTTGAGATACCCCCACCCCCACTCCCACCCATGAGTCGAAACATCGTCTCAACAACTTAAAAATAAAGCAAAAATACCATTAATGCTGCAAATCTGAAATGTACTGAAAAGTCATATTGAACTCAGCCTGAATTCTGATGCTGTCTCCACAAATGCTGTAAGATCTGCTGAGTTTTGCCAGCAATTTCAAGTTTTATTTCTTTGCATCGACCCCGTCAAGTACCCTCAGTATCTTGTACAGTTTATGAGGATCACCTCTTATTCTTCTAAATTTTATAGAATAAAGGCCTAATATATTTACCTGTTCTTGATAAGTCAATTCCATGTCAGGGATCAACTTAAAGAATCTCTTTTGAACTGTCTTCAAAGGCAATGTATCCTTCCTTAAATACAGGAACCAAGATTGTACACATTACTTCAGGTGTGGCCCAGCCAACATCTTGAACAGTTGTAGCAAAACTTCCCCATTTTTAAATTCTAACCCTTACCAATAATGGCCAAAATTCACATTTTCTTCTTCATTACTCACTGCATCGGCATGCTAACATTTAATGTTTCATGAATAAGAATAAGCAATTGTTCCATGCTGCATTTTTTTGGAGTTTCTCTCCGTTTAAATAATAGTCTATCTTTCGATTCTTCTTACCAAAGTGCATGGTTCTCTTTTACCAATTACACACGTTATGCCAAAGTTTTTGCCCACTCACTTAACCTTTCTGTAGGCTCTTGCAGATTCCTTATGTCCTCATCACAGCATACCCTTGCACCTATGTATTTTTTTGCATCCTCAGCAAATTTGTATGCATTACACTCTGCTCTCTCATCTAAATCATTAACGTAGATAGTGTCTCAATTACTTACTAAGACTTGTTCCTCATGGAACCCCACTAGTTATGTCTTTTCAACTTGAAAAAGACACTTTAATCATAACTCTGCTTTCCATTTGTTAACCTATCCTTAATCCATGTTAAAATATTACTGCTAAAACCACAAGATCTAATCTTGTGCAATGATTTTTAATGTTACATCTTAACAAATGCCTTCTGGAAATCCAAATACACTACATTTACTAGTACCTCTTTATCAACTCTGCTTGTATTCCCTCAAAGAGCCCTTGCAAATTTACCAAAAATTGGATTAAATTAGTTAGTATTTCCTTGTTTCCAGTATTAATTCTCTGGGTTGCATCCTTCAAGGATCTGTCATTCACTTTAGCTGCTCACTATCTTTTTTTTTTCTAACAAAAGAAGCTCTCATTTTTATATTTCTTGCTAATTTAGTTTCAAAATTATTTTTCTTTTTCTATTGAATTTTACTCATCTGACTTACTGCTGGATTTAGGCATTTTTCATGCCTTAGTTTTTGATGGAATATTCTTCTTGAACACATTTGTTAACCACACTGGTTTATCCTTCTTGTCAATTCCTTCTTTTTGACTGGAATTTTCCTGACCATTATGAAATGCTTTATGTCTGTTTAAATGTCTGCCACTGCTCATCCACTGACCTTCTCTTTGGTCTACTTTCCAAATCCACTTTAGACAACTCTTTCTTCATATCCCTCTAATTATTTAAGTCGAAGACATTGGTTTGAGCTGTGCATTGCCTCCCTAAAATTAAATTTGAAATTCTACCATGTTGTGATCACTTTCTAAATGATCTGCAAGTACAAGATCTCTTATTAAACCTGCCTCATTACATATTACTAGATCTAAAATAACCTATTCTTGGTAGGTTGTGCAATATACTAAGCATGGTTTAAGAAGCAGTCCTAACGTACTCTTCAAATTTGAATTCCATGTTAATATGCACTTCAAATTCACCCATAACAAATCGATCACTTTACCTGATGAAGGAGCAGCAGTCTGAAAGCTTGCGATTTCGAATAAACCTGTTGGACTATAACCTGGTGTCGTGTGAATTCTGACTTTCTCTCAGGGTAGTTCAAAGCACTTATTTCTTGGGATATCGTTCAAAGCTTTGAATATGGTGTGTTAGTTTTGAAGAAACAAATTGTTCCACAAAGCAAGTATATTTATTTTGCTCAGTCCTGTTCAAATCCTTCCATCTGTCTATGGTTCCCCCAAAAGCTTGAATCCTAACATTTCACTTAAAGCTTACTGTTAAATGCTTAGGTGGCTTGTAGCTTCAAGAATCAGATTAGTGTTTTTTCAAACATTCAGTCGGGCTAATTCATTTGTTCATGACATATTTTCTGCCTTACAAGAAAACATGGGAATATTTGTATCTTCAGTTTTTGGAAACAGAATTAATGTTTAAGTCAATAGAAAGAAGTTACACAAATGTT
This sequence comes from Rhincodon typus, assembly GCF_021869965.1. NCBI lineage: Eukaryota > Metazoa > Chordata > Chondrichthyes > Orectolobiformes > Rhincodontidae > Rhincodon > Rhincodon typus. The sequence goes on from NC_063343.1 coordinate 31,364,686, forward strand.
TTCTCTTTATACACGAACAATTGATGCATTACAGATCACTTTTACATGATGTTGTGTTTTATTGGAAAATACTTTCCTTTTCACTCTTCCAGTTTTGAGAATTTTCATTCAATTTAAATGTGCATTTTTAATAGACTCACTTTCTTTGACATTGTCACATCTCAGATCAGTGAAAAATATTCCAGACATATCTAGAGCTAAGTCAATTGCTATTTCTTTACTTGGAAAAACTTCTAGTGCCATTCCAGAATTAAACCTTTTAGATTCTCATTTTGGAGGCAGCAGATTATCAATGGACTCTGTTTAGCCCTGAATCTCATCTTTTGTTTGGCCAAGTTCCCTTTTTACAAGTATAAGAACAGGATGAAGATGCCACTTATGCTCTTGCAAGGTTTGAAATTCCTCTCCAGTCTGGCGTTTAGATATTTTAAAATCTGTTTTTCTTGATCCCATCAAGATCAGACTTCAGTTAACATTCTTCAAGCAAGGGTTATAGCCTCTATGTTTTATGTTTTCCTTAACAGCTGGCTTCTAGCTTGCAAGATAAAGATTGTGCAATGAGCTGAGTTGAGTGGCCATCATTTCCACAACTGCCTTCTGTATTTCAATGCTGAGGACTGCAGTTAACTCATGGGGTACTTCATCACAGACACTGAGGTTTAATCCAGTGTCAGCTGCTGTTAACCATTTAGCGTCTCCGAAAGCCCAATACTTTTTGCTGTGAATCTTGCTTTAGGAATTCCACGGATCCTTTTTCTGCCTCTTTCAGCTCAAATGGCTTGTATTCAGCCCTTTGAATTATGAAGTGACTTCTCTCAAGTTTAGCTACTAGGTAGGGTTATCTCCACTGATTCTTGGTTTGTTGTGGACATTCCATGGTTATTGTTTAAGTCTATTTAGTTTTAAAAAAAAGTGATTTTGGCCATCATGAGTTGTATGGTTTCCCTCTCCCACTTTTGTACCTTTCTCAGCTGTGCTGCACTCCTGCAAAATCTGAGGAAGGCTCACCCGACCCAAAACGTTAACTCTGTTTTCTTCAGAGATGCTGCCAGACCTGCTGAGCTTTTCCAGCAACTTCTGTTTTCGTTCATGATTTACAGCATCTGCAGTTTTTTTTTTAAATTTTCTTGAACATGGTGTGCTTTGCCAAAATTAAAGCAGGCAGGCCATGGCCCTGCAGCTCTGCCTTCTGCATTTTCCCTTTCAAATTTGGGGTTGGTCTTCCAATTTCACCCTATTCCTTGTTCCTTTTTCGACTTTGTTCATTTTCCATCTGCATCCTCTCCTTCTCTTTGACTTGCTATGTGATTCAATATTCTGTGGGTTAATTCATAAGCCCCAGTCTTCAAAGACACTTCCTGTACAAAGGTAACTTTCTATTCCTCAGGAAGCATCTCCATATTGTAGGACACACAATTTTAATCTCCTGACAAATTCAATTTCCATTGTGAATTTCCATTACTCTTAGTTTTAGCAATAAATACTCATCAGTCCAAAGCTAGATTCTTTCAAATTCTATATACACTTGCATGGGTTTCATCCATGAATTTTGAAGTTTTTGATTATATTCTTTTGACATGAATTGGTCGGCACTAATCTTTGTGCAATTAGCAGTAGCTTCAGGAAAGCATAGATTGTCCTGTTAACTGACCCCAGATTTTATGTATTCACAACTCTTGGGCTAAATGTCATTGCTCTGCTACTTCCTTAAAAGCAGTACAAGATGATTCTATATGGTTCTCTTCAGATTCGAGAACACATGTGGAAAATTATTTGGCTTTGAAGGCTGTTCCAGGTTTTGGTGTTATCAGGTAGCGTAGGATTTTCTCCGGCTTTTGGACTATTTCTCCATGCCAACAGCTCTAATTTCAACTTCTTTAGCTAGACATCTGTGTGCTTCTCTTCCTCCTCTCGTCTCTATCTTTCTAGGTCTGAAGTTTTAAATTGTACCCTTGTGGTTTTGTTTGAAGCTTTAACTCTTTCTTGAGTTAGCCTTTCTAACTAACCGTTTCCTTTCTGTTTGAACCTACGTAATTCATGGCAAAACCAAACTTGGATACAATATCCCAGTTGTCACAAGCGCTGGGCATGCAGGCTGTTCAAAGGAGTGAATCAATAGTAAATGGAACTAAAACTTGAAACGTATGAAGGTAATGCATTTTAGGAACACCACCAAGGCAAGGTCATATGGAATGAATGTAGAACGCCAAGAAATACAAAAGATCAGAAGATCCTTAGTACGCATGTACACAGATCCTTAAAGGCAACAGGAGAGTTAGATAAAGGTGTTTAAGACGACATATGGGTTATTTGCCTTTTTAGGCAAGGCACTGAATACAGGGGCAGGGAAATATCTTGGAATCGTATAAGATGTTATTTCAGTCACAAACATATGCAGTTCTGGTCACCACACTATGGGAAGGATTTGATTGCACTAGAGAGTGCAGGGGAGATTTACAAGGATGTTCACTGGGCTGGAGATTAGATAGCATGGGGTTGTTGTCCTTTGAAAAGACAAGGCTGAATGGGGAGGTGATGGAAGCATATAATATTATGTTGGGCATATTTTTCTTCAGAATTCCCAACATATCCTGCAAAAGTAGCTGGCAATGATTATCTCCCCCCCCAACAAAAAATGTTTTGCAGCAGCAATCTTATATTCAAAAGAAGTCATTATCACAAAATTGAACACCTATCAAAGACAAAGTCTATACAAGATTGGAGATTTTTTCAATCTAGTAGCTAAAATGTCAGTAGATTCCAGAATTTCTGATTACATTTCTTTAGTCTTTTTTAACTTCTCAAACACTATGTTACATTCTTACATCTTCTTAAATTTGCCATTTATTGATCATGTCTCATGGGCTTCCAATAAGTCATCAGTTTTGTAACCGTTGTCTATTAATCATATCAGAATCTGTAATTCCTCTCCAATATTCAGGTCTGTTACATTAAATTCTAAAAATACTTTATTCTTAATATTATTCCATCCTGTTAAGGAAAAATGCTAAATTATCTCTTAGGTGTGACCTGAATCCACAACTCCACTGCTGCCTTCCATCGCTTGTTTGGGCTCCAATTCCAAAAATGGCAGTGGATAATTATAATTTGTGATTCTGCGGCATGACCAAGTCAATTCATTTGGAAAATCATCTGGGAGTTTATCCATGTGTCAGAAACAATGATTACATTTTGCTTTCTTTATTGTCTCACGTGAAGAGATTAAACTCAATCTCTGTTAGTATTTTAACAGATTAATATCCAGGACTTGAATTAGGTAGCTAAAGACTTTCAGAGATTTACAAGGCTTTTACTGTAAATCTGTAGTTTAGCACAAACACCAGTTTCTATGTTTCCCTGTCCAGATACTAAGCCTTACTGCAGAAGAACCCAGGTCTTTTTATTATTTTAAACAGCCAATACTAAAATCAAATAACAAACATCATCCACTGAGAGCAGTGTCAAAGAACCCAGCTCATTTTGTTTTTAAGTAAGCTGTTCAGTGCATTATGACACACCTCTTAAGCAGATGAGATGCGAACCCAGGCCTTCAGGCTCAGAGGAAGAGACACTACCAGAGTTCTTAAGAGCCCAGCTACTTTTTCTTTGCAAACTCACCAAGTCACCCAATTATGGATAACACAGTGTGGAGCTGGAGGAGCACAACAGGCCAGGCAGCATCAGAGGAGCAGGAAAGTTGATGTTTCAGATCAGGACCCTTCTTCAGAAATGGGAGAGGGGGAAGAGAGCTCTGAAATAAATAGAGAGAGGAGGGGTGGGGCTGGGGAAGGTAGGTGGGATGGTGATGGGTGAGTGGAGGTAGGCAGTGGTGGGGATTGGTCAGTGAGGTGGGAGGAGCGGATAGATGGGAGATAAGATGGACAGATTGTGTCAGGTCAAGGAGGCTGGGATGAGAGGGAGGATTGGTCATGGGATGAGGAGATTATGAAGCTGGTAAAGTCCACATTGAAACCATTGGGTTGTAGGCTCCCAAGGAGGAATTTGAGATGCTACTCCTTCAGTTTTGGGTGGCGTCATTGAGACATTGGAGGAGGCCCAGGATGGACATGTCACCCAGTGAGTGGGAGGGGGAGCTCCTCCAGTGTCACAATGACACCACCCAGAAACTGGAGGAGCAGCACCTCATTCCACCTTGAGAGCCTACAACCCAGTGGTCTCAATGTGGACTTTACCAGTTTCAAAATCTCCCCACCCCTGGCCTCACCCTATGACCAACCCTCCCTCTCATCCCCACCTCCTTGACCTGTCCATCTTCTCTCCCACCTATCTGCTCCTCCCACCTCGCTGACCAATCCTCACCATGCCTACCTGCACTCCCCTATCACCATCCCACCTACTTTCCCCAACCTCACCCCTCCCCTCTATTTATTTCAGAGCTCCCTTCCCCCTCCCCCATTTCTGAAGGGTCCCGACCCAAAACATCAACTTTCCTGCTCCTCTAATGCTGCCTGGCCTGCTGTATTCCTCCAGCTCCACACTTAGCTGACTCCAGCACTGGCAGTTCTTACTATCTCTAAGTCACCCAATTATTTAATTTATAAAATAACACATTGGAACAATCCCTCTTCCGTACCTACACCGGCCCTAAACCCCACCTCTTCCTCCGTTACATTGATGACTGTATCGGCGCCGCCTCGTGCTCCCACGAGGAGCTCGAACAGTTCATACACTTCACTAACACCTTCCACCCCAACCTTAAGTTTACCTGGACCATCTCTAACACCTCTCTCCCCTTCCTGGACCTCTCTGTCTCCATATCGGGCAACCACCTAGAAACCGATATTCATTTCAAGCCCACCGACTCCCACAGCTACCTTGAATACTCCTCCTCCCACCCACCTTCCTGCAAAAATGCTATCCCCTATTCCCAATTCCTTCGCCTCCGCCGCATCTGCTCCCAGGATGAGGCATTCCACTCCCGTACATCTCAGTTGTCCTCGTTTTTCAAGGACCGTAACTTCCCCTCCTCGGTGGTCGAGAACGCCCTCAACCGTGTCTCCCACATCTCCCGCACCTCATCCCTCACACCCCGTCCACGCAATAAAAACCAAAAAAGAATCCCCCTCGTCCTCACGTACCACCCCACCAACCTCCGGATCCAACGCATCATCCTCCGACACTTCCGCCATCTGCAATCCGACCCCACCACCAAAGACATCTTTCCCTCCCCACCTTTATCTGCTTTCCAGAGGGACAACTCTCTCCGTGACTCCCTTGTCCGCTCCACACTCCCCTCCAGCTCCACCACACCCGGCACTTTTCCCTGCAACCGCAGGAAGTGCTACACCTGCCCCCATACCTCCTCCCTCACCCCCATCCCAGGCCCCAAGAAGACTTTCCACATCAAGCAGATGTTCACCTGCACATCTGCCAATGTGGTATACTGCATCCGCTGTACCCGGTGTGGCTTCCTCTACATCGGGGAAACCAAGCGGAGACTCGGGGACCGCTTTGCAGAACACCTACGCTCGGTTCGCAACAAACAACTGCACCTCCCAGTCGCGAACCATTTCAACTCCCCCTCCCATTCCTCAGACGACATGTCCATCCTGGGCCTCCTGCAGTGCCACAACGATGCCACCCGAAGGTTGCAGGAACAGCAACTCATATTCCGCTTGGGAACCCTGCAGCCCAATGGTATCAATGTGGATTTCACAAGTTTCAAAATCTCCCCTCCCCCCACCGCATCCCAAAACCAGTCCAGCTCGTCCCTGCCTCCCTTACCTGTTCTTCCTCCCACCTATCCCCTCCTCCCACCTCAAGCCGCACCTCCATCTCCTACCGACCAACCTCATCCCGCCCCCTTGACCTGTCCGTCCTCCCTGGACTGACCTATCCCCTTCCTAACTCCCTACCTACACTCACCTTTCCTGGCCCCATCCCCGCCTCTTCGACCTGTTTGTTTCCTCTCCACCTATCCTCTCCTCTATCCCTCTTCTATCCGCCTCCCACTCTCTCCCTATTTATTTCAAAACCCCCTTCCCCTCCCCCTTTTCTGATGAAGGGTCTAGGCCCGAAACGTCAGCCTCTCTGCTCCTATGATGCTGCTTGGCCTGCTGTGTTCATCCAGCCCTGCACCTTGTTGTCTCACATTACAAGCACTGTCCACTAGTGCAAAACGGAATTCATAGAACCTACAGTGAAAGCAGGCCATTTGACCCATTGAGTCTACACTGATCATCTGAAGAGCACCCCACCCCAGAAACCCTACATTTCCCATGGCAAATTCATCTAACCTCACATCCCTGGACATTATGGCCAATCTACCTAGCCTGCACATCTTTTGACTGTAAGAGGAAACCTGAGCACCCAGAGGAAATCTACACAACACGGGGAGAATGTGCAAACTCTACATAGTTACCAGAGGCTGGAATTGAACCCGCGTCCCTGGTGCTGTGAGGCAACTGTGCTAACTACTAAGCCACCGTAATCACCCAGGATTGGAGCGTTAGGGCTAGGCTCAATTTCTTTTACTTACAAGTGACTGGGTTTAAGTCTCACCTGTTCCCAAGTTTGTGGTGGCATCTCTGAACAGATTGAGAAGAAAATATCTGCAATAGTCACCAGGGAGTGTGGGTCAGGAGGAAGGAGACCAAATCAAAATAGTTTTGGAAAGGCATTACAATTCATTTTGTTTCCAATCTTTAAATTCTGCTCAGCCATCTCATGATGTTTTCAAGCTCAGATTTCTCTTTCTGTGACTTCAGATGACTGTCACAAATCAATATTCCATTCTCTACAAATTGAAGTGAAGTCAATTATATCTTGAATAAATAATTTCATAAAAAATCCAAAAGATTGTATCATTGTATAACATTGCTGGCTGGGTAGAATCATACAATTTTTTTCATACAATCTTCAGACTATTCTATTCAACCATATTTTTGCTTCTTACAATGGGAATTCTTGAATTTGTTGTGCAGCGATCATTGGTCAGGTTTCTATAATCTAACGGTTATGGTGCTGGACTATGGAGTCAAAAATTGAATTCAATAAATCTAGATTATTGTAGGAATCCAGCTGGTTCCCAACTCAGAATCAACGACATCTGACTTCCACAGAACCTGATTAACTCTTTATGCCCTCAGGGCACAGGGGAAAAGCAATATATATTGCCTTGCTATTGTTGTCCAAACTCCAAACACCAAGTAAAAGAAAAACACATCATGGTACTCTTCATTGACTCACCACTAACAGTTCCACTGTTGATATGCTGGCAGAATCAAAATTCCAATGCTTGGATTTAAATTCCTCAATATTCTTGATGCAAGTTATTTCAAACTTCATGGAATTTACAATTCCTTCTATGCACTTCAATCATTTTACTGTGATCATTTGTGCACCCCAGTGCTCCTTCAATAGTTGCAGAGTCTTCAATCATTTCAACCTTACTCTCTCACCTAAAAAGCTTTGCAAAGGAATCCCAAAAATACTTTTTACAAAGTTATCCTTTAATTTTACCAGTTTATTAGCTGTTTCAAATACATTGAAGAGTGCATGTAATGTGTCATAACTGCCTAATAACATTGTTGCTACATGTAACAAAACTACTTTTTCAGAAATCATGCACGCTAATTATCTGTTTCCATAGTTTTATTAGCACACTAATTCTAGCCAAGTTCAGTAATTTATTGTATTTCTTTCCTCCCCTTATTTTGCCCTTGCTTGTTTAGTATTTTTCAAAAGCTTTTAGTTTCTCACGGTGAAAACTAATGCAAAGTATTTATTTGAATTTTCTGCTATTTTCTGTTTCCCTATTATTATTTGCCCAGCCTCATTCTCTAAGGGGCCTTTGATCACTGACTTCTCTACCTTTTTCTATATTGAAAGGAGCTTTTATTGTCTGTTTTACTTGCTACTTCACTCAAAATTTATTTTCTCCTTTATTATTTGTTTTGTCATTTGTTTACTGATTTTCAAAACATTCCCAATCCTTTAGTTTACCACTAACCTTTGCCACATTGTTTTTCTTTCAAATTTAATACTGTCCTTAACTTCCTTGTAATTGAATCCTTTTTGCACACTGACAGATCTTTGATTTGAGTAATGAACAATTTCCTTAAACTTCTGCTATTGTTCAACACCCTTTTCAACTAAACTCCTTTCCTAGTGGACTCCAGCTAACTCTGTCCTTTTTCCTTTTAATTACCTTGATTTAAATTTAAGATAGTTGTTTCTGATCCATGTTTTTCATTCTCAAACTGAATACAAAATTCTACCATGTAACAATCACTAGTTCCTGGGTGATATTTTAATCTGAGACTATTTATTAAGCCTGCGTCACATGCATTACCAGACCCAAAGTAGCCTGATCCTTGGTTGGGCCCACAACACAGTGCTCTAAGAAACGATCTCAAAAACACTATGAATTCTATTTGTAGTTATGTCTATCAACTTAATGTACATTAAGATTAAAGGCACTTATTGTTAATGTAATGCCTTCTTAAATGCCCTCATTATTTCCTAATTTATTCTCAGTCTTACAGGGTAGCTACCTTTAGAGGGCCTTAAAACTATTCCCACAAGTATCTTCTCCCACTTGTTAATTCTTCCATCCACCCATATGGATTTGACATCTTCTGATCCAAAATAATTTCCATCTATTGTATTTTTTCCATCTTGCATTAAGAAAGGTAGCCCACTACTCTTTCCTTCCTGGAAGTCCTTTCAACAAGTCACATATCATTAAATATTTAGATCCCAAGTATGATCACCTTGACAACAAGTCTCCATAATGGCTATAAGACAATACCCTTTAACCTCTATTTGCACTGTTAATTCTTTTGTTCCCTCTGAATATTGTGTGCATTTGAGTAAAGGCCCAATAATTTTTCTTTTTTACTATGTTTCCCCCTTTGCCCCTATTTGTGACTCGATGTCCCTTCTTGTCGCATTCTGAGCATCTTTATCCAGAAAGCTGCCTAATAACACTACCATATCTTTTTGCCTTGTAAATCTACAATTTCCCTTTCCTTTAACACTAACTCCCACCCCACCAAATACTTTAAAAGCACTTTTTACAACATGAATTATTGATTCACCAGAACCCTGGTTGTAAGCAGGATTCAAGTGAAACCTGTCTCATTGGAATAGTTCTCTTCTACCCCAATACTGGTGCCAGTACCCTATGAATTGAAACCCATATCGCCCATAATGTTTGAGCAATGCATTTAACTCCTTGACTAAATTTGTCCTATGCGGATTTTCCCATTGCTCACATAATAACTCTTACATTTTTGCCCTGGAAATTCTGCTTTTTGATTTAGCTCCTAACTGCTCAAGTTCGTTCAGCAAAGCTTTCTTTCCAGTCCGATTAATGCTGTAAGTACTAATATGGACAACAATAACTATATTCCTCCCTGATCCTGAGGAGATTTCCTTCACCCTACTCAAAGCTACAGCAAACAGGGTCTATACTTGAATTATATCACCCCCTAACATTACTGCATTCCTATTTCCTCCCTCCACTTGAATGTCTCCCTGTACCACAGAGCCATGGGCAGCTAATTCATGCTCCTTGCAGTCCCTGCTCTCCTCCACACAGCTTTCAAAAACCTCATAACTGTTGGACAATAGCGGAGAAAAGGGCTTTTATAATGCTTCTCCAAGTCCCCATACCCGCCTCACTTGAAGTCACAGCCTCCCGTCCCAGATCACAGACCAAATTTGAATTACCTAACCCAAGGGCTGTGATTGCCTTGGAGAAAAATGTCCAAAAAACCTCTCCCTCCCTAATATAATGCAATGGCCATATCTTTAACCGGAATCCAAAACTCCTCAACCTGCAAACATTTATGACAGATGTGTTCACCCTGGATTTCCTTGGAATACAGCAGCTCCCACATGTTTCTGTGGCAACACAGCATCCATTTTTCATCCCTATAGTATTAAATTCATGAAATAATTGCTCAAACATCCCTGTTTACACTTTATTTTAATTATTTAATAAACACACCAGTATCACCCTTGCACTTCGTAAGTTATTTTAAGAAAATGGAGAAGGAAAGGACTAGAGACCTAAACACAAATTGAAAGATTTTACTTTAAAACCAAATATTATTCACTGACCCTACTCACCAATCAGTTGCCTTCTCTGTATTGACTTCTTGTTGTAGCTCATGATGTTATTCTGCTGCTGATGACACTGCAAATCAACTTCTCAATCACTTTTCACACTAGAGACTTTCCTTCTTGCAGAAAACCTTAATTAAAGCACCTCTTTCCCCCTCTGCACTGAATTCCCACTTTGAATCAAATTCCCAGATATATTCACTTAGCCATTCAGGAACAAAAGTTGCTGGAAAAGCTCAGCAGGTCTGGCAGCATCTGTGAAGAGAATATCAGAGTTAATGGTTCAGGTCCAGTGACCCTTCCTCAGAACATCTCCATTCACACTGACTGTGCAACTTTGTTGATAGTCACTTCCCTTCTGAACTTTGCTCGGCAGACTGTTCCATCAGCTGGAGGAACACAGCAGGCCAGGCAGCATCAAAGGAGCAGGAAAGCGGCCATTACATCGGGACCCTTCTTCAGAAATGGGGAGGGGGAAAGGAACTGGGAAATAAATAGGGAGAGGAGGGCTTGGGCTGGGGAAGGTGGGTAGGATGGTGATAGGTAAGTGCAGATAGGCAGTGGTGGGGATTGGTCAGTGAGGTGGGAGGGGCAGATGGGTGGGAGAGAAGACGGACAGGTTGTGTCAGGTCAAGGAGGTGGGGATGACGGGGAGATTTTGAAACTGGTGAAATCCATGTTTAGGCCATTGGGCTGTAGGCTCCTGAGGCAGAATATGAGGTGTTTCTCCTCCAGTTTGTGTGTGGTGTCATTGTGACGCTGTAGGAGGCACGGGATGGACATGGCGCCCAGGGAGTGGGAGGTGGAGTTAAAATTGTTGGCAACTGGAAGGTGTTGTTATTTGTCAAATACAGAGTGCAGATGCTCTACAAAACAGTCTTCGAGTCTATGTTTGGTCTCACCAACGTAGAGGAGGCCACGCTGGGAGCAGTAGACACTGTAGACCAAGTTGATGGATGTACAAGTGAACCCCTGTCTGATACGGAAGGTTTGTTTCATGCCTTGAATGGAGGTGAGGGGAAAGGTGTAGGGGCAGGTGTAGCACTTCCTGTGGTTGCAGGGAAAGGTGCCGGGTGTGGAGGGGTTAAAGGGGAGTGTGGAATGGACGAGGGTTCACCTGTACATACGTCAACTTGGTCTACAGTATCCACTGCTCCTGATGTGGCCTCCTCTATATCGGTGAGACCAAACATAGACTCTGAGACCGTTTTGTAGAGCATCTGAGCTCTGTACACGACAAATGACAACACCTTCCGGTCTCCAACCATTTTAGCTCCCGCTCCCGCTCCCGCTCCCAGGGTGTCATGTCCATCCTGGGCTTCATCCAGTGTCACAATGACACCAGCCACAAACTGGAGGAGCAACACCTCATTTCGCCTCGGGAGGCTACAGCCCGATGGCCTAAACATGGAATTCACCAGTTTCAAAATCTCCCCACCCCCTCCAGACTCATCCCATGTCCAACCCTGCCTCCTTGACCTGACACAACCTGTCCATCTTCTGTCCCAGCTATCCACCCCTCCCACTTCATTGACCAATCCCCACCACTCCCTACCTGCACTCACTTATCACAATCCCACCTACCTTCCCCAGCCCCACCTCTCCTCTCTCTATTTAATTCTGAGCTCCTTTCCTTCTCCCCTTTTCTGAAGAAGGGTCCCAACTTGAAATGACCCCTTTCCTGCTCCTCCGATGCTGCCTGGCCTGCTGTGCTCCTCCAGCTACACTGTGTTATCTCTGACTCCAACATCGGCAGTTCTTGCTATCTCTGTTCCATCAGCTGCCTCCCTACAATCCCCTCAGTCTGTATCTTCAGCCCCTCTATTCATGTATGTTAGACTATAACTTTCTGAGCTCATTCTGTCCTGTTGAAATTAGCTATATAACAGATGACCTTTCATCTTGCAGTGATGACTTGCTTCAATAGCACCAACTCCAATGGCCTGCGTTTCCCATTTATTGCTCATGTAATGCCAAAATGTGCATTTAATAGCATTCAGCAGAATGTTAATGATTGTTAATTGCCTGCTTAACAATTTTAATTGGCTTCACAACACATTCAAGTAGGTTCACTGCCTTGTTGCATTTCCAACATCTGTTTAACTTGGTTATCAATTTCTATCATTGAAATTCTGACTCACCCACTGCTTGGCAACTCTATGACCCTTCCCACCATGAATCCTGTGTCAGCAGACTTCTTAACAGTTTGTTTTAATATACCACAATCACAATCTATGTGTCTCTCTATTTGGAAAAGAGCAGACGTCGGTTTGCAGAAGGAAGGATGTTACTTTCTGTGAGTATTATGAATGAAAAAAAGTATGTAGAAATGTTGGTTTTGCCATTGCATTGTTAGCATTGTTGATGGCTCGGATGCATGTGATAACACAAGATATTGTCTAAACCATTCTCTGAAAACAGCTTAATGAGTTATCAATTAGATGAGAAATCAATGTTTTGATGATTTCCAAGCTTGCAAATTCAGGCTGTATTTATTTTATTTTTGTTATTTTTCTAGATGACATTAAATAACAGGAAATGACACAATAGGTGTAAATTCCCTTTGTTGCCCAAAAGGACTACTCAAACCTTTTACTCCGGTATTCTTCCCCATGTCACAAACAAAGACAGGGAGTCAACTCCGTCTTAAAATAAACAGGGGTTTGTTTAATTAAACTCCTTAAATACCTGTACTCAAAATAAAACATACATTAATTGCAACACTTACTACTTATTTCATTCAATTTAACTTCAACTTTACCTTACTTTAATTTAATTCACATTTAACCTTAACCAACTTTAACTCTGAGTTTGGTTTGAAACAACTACTAACCCAATTCAAGTGAAGTGGCCAACTGTGCTCTGTGTAGATCTTGCCTCGTGGTTCTTTGTCTTCTCTGAAGATGACTTCAAAGCACATGCTTCTCAGATGTTAATCTCAAAGGCTCATCTTGGAAACTCCTTCATTCTGCTAACCTTTATCACAAAATATGATCATTTCCAGAAATTTCTCTTGCACCAGCTAATGAATTGACCAAATCCTGACCACAATGTTTGATTCCAGCCAATGGAGTTTCTTGGAAAACAACTCCCAAATGTCTACAACCACATACCATGCTCCACTTAAGATAATAAGATGTCAGTAAGTCCATATAATCTCCCTTATTTGGTCAATACAGGATAGGTCATGACTTGTCCTGGCTGCAGTTTAACCTAGGTCAGAATTTAAACTAACTTGATGCAAATTCCCAGCATGCTTGATTACAGCTCTTAACCAATCTCTCAGCCATTTCTGCTGCTGGTTACCTGACCACACCTTTTAAAGTGGCAATACTCCAAGAAGTGATACACCAGGGAATAGCGAGACAGATTCTATTATTAACTGTTGTGGAGATACTAAGGCAAGAGATCAGAAGGTTTATTAAAATGGTAGGTTTTTAAGGAGTGCCATCAACAAGGAGGGAGAGGTGGGAGGTTTAGAAGTTTAGGAAGGGGTTTCCATAAAGTGGAGCCTTAATAACGAAAGGCATGACCACTGATATTGGGATAGAGCAGGGAGAGATGGATGTGAGGACAAAGTTGGAGGAATTCAGAGCTAGAGGAGAATTGGAGGTTTCGGAAAGTTACAGAGCTCATGAGGTGAACGGCCATTGAAACATGGCCGAAACCTGAAAGAAAAATATCTGTACTTCTGTAACAATTTACTCATACTTGCAACATTCCAAAGTGCTTCACAGCCAATGAACAAAGTACTCTCTGAACTGTTATAAAGTACAGGAAAGCTAGTCAATTTGTGCTCGGTTAAGTGTCACAAGCAGCATTGTGATGAATGACCTCATGTTTCAGTGATTCTGGTTAACAATCAAGCATGAGCTAAGTGACTGAGGAACTCCATGATGCTTCTTCAATAGGATGTCATAGAATCCCTACAGTATGGAAACAGGCTCTTCGGCCCAACAAATCCACACCGACCCTCAGAGCATCCTGACCAGACCCAACGTCCTACAACCCACCTAATCTACACATCCCTGAACACTATGGACAAGTTAGCATGGCCAATCCACCCAGCCTGCACATCTTTGGACTGTGAGAGGAAACCCACGCACACACAGCAAGAACGTGCAAACTCCACACAGACCGCCAACCAAGGGTGGGATCGAACCCAGGTCCCTAGCACTGTGAGGCAGCAGTGCTAACCACTGAGCCACCGTGCTGCCTCTAGGATACTTTGTGTTCATCTGAGAAGGTATAGGGGGCTGTGGAGGAGGAGTATCAGGAAGGTGTCGAGTACCTTGAGACTTGCAATTGGGAAAAAGTGGAGACCAGGTGAAAACAACCGAAGGAGTGTACTGCCACGTTAACACCCCACCAATGCCTTCCCTTGACCACCTTCTGCCCCAAGTGTAACAGAGTCTGCAGTAGCCACATTGGTCTTTGCAGCCACCTACAGACTCGCCCTGAAAGTGGAAGAGATTCACTCTTGTTTGCAAGGGACTGCCAATGATGATGGTGATGGGGCTGTCAGATTAATTTTTAACCAAAATGCTGTACCTACACACTGGTATGTAATAATATTTCAGTGCTGTACTGAAATGTCAGCCTAGATTATGTACTCTAAAGCACCTAAACATCTGAAGCGAAGGTGAAAAAACAAATAAAGCCAAGGCTGATAAATTAGGTCAGCTGAAACATCAGGGTTGAATAATGAAGACTGGTTATTGAACATCTGAAAAATCCAAATTAAGATACAAAAAATATGAATACACCTCACTGAATAAATAAAAGGTGGCAGCTATTGCTTTAATTCCTGGTACAATTTTTAGCAACATGGCAAGCAAAAAATGTCAGACAAATGTCTGTAAATAGATAGCTATTAGGCTGGAGAAGTGATAATAGGGACAAAGAAATGGCAGAGGAACTGAATGGGTACTTTTCATCAGTCTTCATAGTTGAAGATACCAGTGGCATATCAGAACTTCAAGAGAGCCAAGAAGCAGAGTTGATTATAGTGGCCATCAGAAAGTAGAAATTGCTGGCGAAGCTGAAAGATCTGAAGGTGGATATATGACCTGGACCGGATGGACTACACCCCAGGATGTGTAGGACGTTGGTGAGGTTGTTATGGAGACATTGGTGGTGATCTTTCAGGAATCACTGGAGTCAGGGACGGTGCCAGAGGGCAAAAATGGCTCATGTAACACCTCTGATTAAGAAGAAAGGGAAGCAGAAGACAGAAATTATAGGACTGACCTCGGTCATTGCTAAGATTTTACTGTCCGTTAATAAGGATGAAATTGTGGAGTACTTGGAAGTGCATGGTAAAATAGGGCTGAGTCAGCACAGATTCATCAAAGGGAGGTCATGCCTGACAAATCTGTCAGAAATCTTTGAGAAGATGATCAGCAAGTTAGATAAAAGAGAGCCAGTGGATGTGATGTACTTTGATTTCTAGAAGGCCTTTGACAAGTTGCCACACAGGAAGTGCTCGATAAGGTAAGAATCCATGGTGCTAGAGACAAGATACTGGTGTTGATGGAGGATTGGTTGACTGGCAGAAGTCGAGACTGTGGATAAAGGAGGCTTTTTCAGGATGGCAGCCAGTGACTAGTGAAGTTCTGCAGAGATCAGTTTTGTAACCACAACTATTCACGTGATACATTAACAGTCTGGAAGAAAGAACTGAGGGTATTGTTAAGTTTGCAGAAAATACAAAGATAGGTGGAGGGACAGGTAGTACTGATGAAGTCTGGAGGCTACAGAGGGACTTGGACAGGATAAGAGAATAGAAAAAGAAGTAGTAAATGGAATACAATGTGGGAAAGTGTGAGGTTATGCACGTTGGTAGGAAGAAGACAGGCATAGAATATTTTCTAAATGGGAAAAGGCTTCAGAAATCTGAAACACCAAAGGGACTTCAGAGCCCTAGTTCAGGATTTTCTTAATGTTAACATGCAGCTTCACTTGGCAGCTAAAAAGGCAAATACAATGCATTTTGAGAGAGCTAGAATACAAGAGCAGGGATGTACTGCTGAGGCTCTATAAGGATCTGGTCAGACTGCATTTGGAATATTGTGAGCAGTTTTAGGCCCTGTACCTAAAGAAGGATGTGCCGGATTTGGAAAGTGTCCAGAGGAAAGTTACATTAATGATACCAAGGATGGCGAGCTTGTCATACTGGATGCGGCTGAGGACTTTGGTGCTGTACTCAGTGGAGTTTATAAGGGTGAAGGGGGATCGGACTGAAAGGATGACCCTTTTGATATGAGATGAAAAGGAATTTCTTCAGCCAGGCCTGGTGAATCTGTTAACTCATTGGCAGAGAAGGTCACAGAGGCCAGATCATTGAGTGTTTTTTTTAAGACAGAGACAGATATGGTCCTAATTTGAAAGGGGATCAAAGGTTTAGAGGAGAAGACTGGAGAATGGGTTTGAGAAACATATCAGCCATGATCAAATGGCAGAGCAGACTTGAAAGGTTGAATGGCCTAATTCCCCTCCTGTATCTTATGGTCTTACAGTCTAAATGGGCTCATTGCAACCTTAGATTTCAAGAGTATATTCCTATAATATTCATTTCTTCCAGAGAATGTACTCAATATTTCAAATGACAATAATTTTGTGTTGTCCAAATGTGATAGGATGGGAATTCTGTCTGTATTTTCACTAGTCATTGTTTGTGACAGTAAGGCCATGGATCACCATCGGATTGGCCCACAATTATGTTCAAAACACTGCAGTGATTTCTCATTGTCATTTACAGGAAGGCTGACCAGAAAACAATCATACTTTTACCAACTGCCATCAGGTATATTGGAAGGATGTATGCACTGACAATCAACATTTTGCAGTCACATTACAAATACACTATTGAAAAATCAGCCTATCATGGAACCACACTATCAATAGAGAGTGACAACTGGTGATGCTTTAACCTGAGGGTCACCACGCCTTAGTTTGGAGGAGAGATTGAGAAGAAGGGCCCTTCATGGTAATCTCAGCCAGTGCAGGAATTGAGCCTGTGCTATTGGCATAGATGCTTTACAAACCAGCCGTGCAGCTAACTGAGCTAACTGACCCTCAAGCTGCTATAGTAGCAATGAAGGTAACTTATGAGTGAATAAGGAGAAAAGGGAAGTGGTATGCTGTGATCTCTGAAGAGACTAATCATTTTTAAAAAGAGATTCAAACCTCCAAGCTTAAAGAATGTAAAAAATCCAAGTTAACAAATGCCTAAAAACAACCATTGACAAAACACTATTTTCTTTTTGTAGACAAAGTATACTCAAGCCTCAAAACTGATATTCCCCTTGTATACTTATAACCAATAGCAATTACCATGAAATTACAGTCCTTTTGTTGTGCACAAGTGGGCTGTTGTACTTCCCTATGCTATAATAGTGGCTCCCAATTAAATTTATCCCTTCAGCTATAGAGTACTTTGCAATATCTGAAGGCCATGGAAGATCGGTTGCACATTCATCAGTTCTGAGACAGATGAAGTACAGAGAAACAATTCCCTCGTAAAAATTAAAAAGGTTATTTGTAGACACTGAACCTCAAATTCACCTAAAAACAATATAAGTAAGAATTAATTCTCCTGTAGTGTTGGCTTGGCTCTGGATTTTTCCCTTCCCAATAACAAAAAATGTCCACGCAGCTACCAGCAGCCTCATTAACAGTGCCCTAAGGAGCCTCTGGTGAAAGTCTTGTTCTAAGCCTTAAAGCTGCAGGAGTCAGGATTGGGAGAATTTTGCCCATTCCTCCACAACTTGTATCCTTTTATGTACAAACAATTAGAGTTGATATTCATTGACAATAAGTCAGCAACAAAAAATAACAGTTGTATTGTTGAGTAGAATCATGTAATTGCATCAATTTTATTGACAGTTCAAAGAACAACACCATTATTAGTGTCGGCTGTTATGTGGTTGTTAATCAGAAGCAATTGTTTGGACAGTTTAATATTTGTTGCAAAAATTATGTACGCTCTTCTGTAAACAGTTCTTCACAATTCAGGTCACGTATGAAAGAGGGTCAAATAATTATGAATAAAAACAAAAATTGGTGGAAAAAATACAGTGGGTCTGGCAGCATCTTTGAAGAGAAACACAGGGATAATACTTCATGCCGAATATGACTTTTCTCCAGAACACATTTTTATTACAGATTCCCAGCATTTGCAGTATTTAGTTTTTAGTCTGCTCTCTAAGTCCTTTCCGCTCTGCCCACTGTATCCTTCTATTTCCCATGTTCCATGACTTAATGGTGGAAAAGAAAATGCCGATGTAAGACACATAAGGTACACAGAACTGTGAAGATATTAAGTTATTAAAACACACTGCTCTTTGAATTTTGGGGAAAAAACCTAATATTGTCTTTGAGAGAAAAATCTGCACTTCCAGTTTCAGTAGATATTTGTTGACATATCCACCATGGAACATATGATACAGGTTGAAATTGTCCCTCAAGTGAACCTTGAATCTACTTGCCACACAGAGTTTAAATGGCCAAGTTGAGTTCATGTGTCCTTTGTGTGTGATTCGTAAACATGCCTTACCCCTACTATGCAAGAGAAAGTGAAGGACTGTTCCAGAACTGGGTTCCACCCACCATTTTTGAAGGACCTTGAGTCCTCCCCACTCTTACTAACTCTTCCCATTTTTTCCTTTACTTCAAAACAGTTAGATTGACAAATCCGAGAGATTATCAATAATTACCAGTCCTTGGTTAATAAAATAAACATTGTTATATGGATTTAAGTACTTGAAAATTTAAATGTTTTGAATGAGATTAAAAAAACAAGATGGATTTTATGAAAACGAAATCTGAAATAGATACTTTTACTTGTATATTATTTCATCTGAACATGAATTCTAATATCTGCTCATGGTGGATACTAGCTGAGTTGCCATGAAGATGTAGGGCAACAGCTGACATAAAGGAGGGAATGGGAATTACATGAGTTAGCAATAAGCAGGCTTGGGGTCTGTAAGGAACCATGGGGGGTGACTGAGTCCAAGAGTTGATATTAGCTTAGGGATTATCAGAGTTCATGAGGCACCATGAGTTGGAGCTAAATTGGTTATAAGAGGTCATTGGACATGTGTGAATGGAGCATGGGTAGCAGCTGAGGGATTAAGAATAGAAACCCTAATATTGAACAAGCAAATAGGACAATGTTCCAGAGCACTAAGATATAGGCCTTTCAATTAGCCTGCCTTTAACAATTACTATCAATTCACTGCTAAGATGGTAAGTGGGGACAAGGGGAGTCCTATTGCTGTTGTGGGAGGGAAGAGAGGCAGAGAGGGCTGAAGTGCAGGAGATGGGTCAGACCTGACTGAGGGCCCAGTCAACTATGATGTTGGGGAATCCTCAGTTGAGGAAGAAAGTGGACATTTCAGAGGCTCCATTGTAGAATTTGGTATCATCAGAACAGATGCTTTGGAAATGGAGTAACTAGGATAATGGAATAGTGTCTTTACAGGAAACAAGGAGTGATGATGTATTGTCAAGGTAAGTGTGGAAGTCAGTTGGTTTGTAGTGAATATTGGTGGCCAGCCTATCATCAGTTCTGAAGGAGGATCACTGGACCCAAAATGTTAACTGTGATTTCTCGCCACAGATGATGCCAGACCTGCTGAGATTTTCCAGCAATTTCTATTTTTGTTTTTGATTTCCAACAACTGCATTTTTTTTAAACTTATAGTCTGTATGTTCCTTTTTTGCATCTGGCCACACAGATAAATGTGCAACTTATTTACTTGCATGAATTTTATAGCCTAGGAATCAAGATTCAATGATTCATTTGTTCTTTGTTTGATTCGATGCATCAGATAACTGGTCTATAATCTCTGTGTGCCTGGGTGTTGATGCAGAAACAAATAAACAGAGAAGCTGCTGATAGCTGGAACTGAAGCATGGTCTAAAAATTGAGTTTAAAACATCTGATAAACTCATATATAAAATGTTGTTATTGTTTGCATGAGAATTCTTCTCGCCCAGAGGGTGATGGGAGTCTGGAACTCACTATCTGAAAGAGTAATGGAGTCAGAAATTCTTGCAATATTTAAGCAGCATTTAGACAATCACTTGTGACACCATAGCTCACAGGGCTATATACCAAAAGCTTGAAATGAGATTAGTGTAGCCAGATCCTTGTTCGCTGGACAAAATGGGCTGAATGGCCTCTTTGAATGCTGTTACCATCTATGAGTCTATTATGACCTTATTGAGGGTTTTGTTCACTAATCACCATTACACATGTCAAAGTGGAAAAAAATGCTGCAGGATTCTGAAATTTGGCTGATAAACATATAGCCTGGTCAATGTCAAGTTAATGCTGTGTATAATTTTTGCAAAGGTTCTATTTAAAAACCTAGTGTAGCAATTTTGAATATTATAATACTGTCAAATTTAAGATAGGATGGTTGGCTCATTCACCCGTCTTAAGCAGGTTCGAAGGATGTTCTACATATCTTGGATATTTTCACGCATTTTTATCCTTTTTTTTACAGTTTTAAATTTGTTTTAGTACTATTTTTATTGCTTTTATGGTCTGTTTTTACAAAGAAAATGCCTTCATAGTATTTGATATTTGCATGATAAATCAATGTTTTCAAATTCAGGGACAGATCAAATTGAAGCATTTGGAATGTTTCAGGACAGGAAGAACTGATAAAACAGATACAAAAAAATGTTTTTAACAAGCAAACCTTCATGAGATCTCAAAGATCAACAAGTCTTGCAATTGCACAGATCCTTTACTGGCCAACAAACCGTTAAAGAAAATACAGGGTTTTGATTTGAAAGACTTGACATACAGTATTTATGTTTTGAAGTGGCACAATGTGAAAAAAGGCATACTGGGGACATCAACGGGTAGCAACGTTGGACTGCCAGTAACTGCAATTATGCCTTCAATTCAGGTTGCATGCTATGCCGTAACTAACTTACTACAATCATAAAACAAGCCCTGGGCCCAAACACAGACAATTGAAAATCAGCACAAATCACTGCCAATACACCTGCACTGTAATACTAGAATTTTCAGGGGTACTCCAGGTTACCTTCATACTTATTTGACTCTATTCCTTTCATGTGAGCATAGGGTTCCTCCATAATATTTGCTGATTTAACCTGTGTGACTGGCGCATAGAGTATCAAGACCAATATATTTCATTTCCTTTCCCAATGAATAGCAACAGCAGATTGACAAGGCTCTGTCACATGCTGCTACTTATCCCAAAGTGCAGCAATCATTGAGGGCAGTCACGTGGACAATTTGTCAGCAAACAACCAATAATCATTTAGTTGTATGGTCAGTTACAAATTGTAACTAATAGTACAACTGAGTAATATTAGACCAAAAACACTTTGAATGTGTTTACATTAATTATATTAGTTGTAAGTAGCAAATTGATCGCTTGTTATCTAGGAGCATGCAGATACATCTTGAGCAAAAACTGTAAGGTCTTGTGAGGACTTGGTATCTGTCAGATTGGAACAGGTTGGATGGCAATGCTTTTAAAACTTGATTACTGAGAATTCTATTAGATGTGTGAGACACTTACCATGGAAATTGCCTTCGATATGCCATCTTCTAATGCTTCCATTCTCATGCTGTCATACTGGCTAAAGTATTGACCGTGACAGTGTCTTCTGCTTGAAAAGTTAAATTGCTAGCATGTAGAATAAGCACCTGCTAATATCTACTCACAACAGCGTCATACAAAAGTTCCTTGACTTCATCAGATGTCTTACAGAGGGTTCAATAAAATGTCAGCTTTTCATGGAAGCAGAATTGGAAAGTTCAACAAGATTAATTTGGCGATATTGCTAAAGCTCTCCGGCCTTCTCTTTGTGTCTCTGCATTAGAGGATTTACCAATGAAGCATGTAAATAGTTAATCTGGAAACATCTGGAATGAGATGTCAATTTAAAATGCTTCTGAAGCAACATAATTGATAAATTATTAAGTTTTTTGTTTTAATGGAATATCATTACCATTATTAGCATCATAACCATTTACTGCGTCTATTGTTGATTTTAATATTATGGATCATTTATCAAATAAACTCTTAAATGTTACAAATAACATCACGTTAGTTTGTATAAATATGCCATAAATACATCTCAAACTTTCTATAGTTTTTTTTTAAAAGCTGCTTGAAGATTTTTCATCTCTGTTGCTAATAGCAACATAATTGCATGCTTTAATCTTGTGTAAATAATAGCTTCAGCAGAAAAAAAATAAATCACATAATTGCTGATTTCTTATATTCCCTTAGATAAATATGCAAAGCATTTAAACCATTAGAACAGTCAATTTTTATAAACGCATTCTCTGAACTTAAAAGCTACTCAAAAGTAATTTGCATTCATACATTAAAAATCAGATTTGCAAAGATATTTTCAATATTAGTTGTTTGTGTTTCACTTTGGTTTGTAATGCTGGTGTTTAGTTTATGACTTAAGAGCAATTTAGTGTTTTTTACTGAAATGTCACCTACTGTTACGACATTTAAAGTAGCCTTTGACTATATTGTTCAGAAAGACTACATTCTGCAGGGTTTGGTGAACAGCCCAGTTTGTCAGATTTTGCAACATATTTCACTTCAAGACTATTTTCAAGTTCTACATTTTACTGATTGAAGGTTGAATTCAGAGTAAAGAGTTGTTTTTACTTTCAAAGAGTTATTAAATAGTTATTTCAGACCCATACATGTTCCATACTGGTTTACAGTCACAATAATGAAACTCTGAAGAGAAAGCAGATTGTGAACTATACAAATCTTATAAGTTCAGTTTTGCTGTTGATACCTTTAGCAGGTTCAGAGTGTCAATCGTGCACTGATCTGTAGTTATAACACAGTCTGGAGCTGGAGGAACGCAGCAGGCCAGGCAGCATCAAAGGAGCAGCAATGTTGACGTTTCGGGTTGAGACCCTTCTTCAAGTAGTGAGTTAATAGTTATGCATCCAGTCCTCCATTGTCCATGGTGAATTTTCTGATGCGATCTTTGGCTTTTCACCTTATTAATTACACAGCCAAGCTGTTGGTGCATTTCTTGGGGATCATGAGTGGGTGCCAGGCCAGATATGCTCGGTACTTTCAGTGGGACTCCATGAGCTGCCTACTGAGAAGCAGCCTGGATCTTATTGTCGAAATCTCTGATTAACCGTGACTGGTCCCCAGACTGTCTTGTCGGGGAATGACTGACCACAAGTCAACATCCTCCTGGGCTGATGTCTCAACAGCACACTGACTGATATGCCTGTATTACCAGACAGCTTGAACTTGACCTTGAGATCTGACTGTGACCAAATTCCAAGACTGTATGGATACAGACCCCTGGACTCACATAGGACCAAGTACCTGAATGACATGGCCAACTCTTTAGACTGCAACTGATGATCACCTCAACTGATTGTGGCAGTACTATTGATTCACTATAGTTTCACTTTCAACACATTAAGGACTCTTTCACTTTGACTTTCAAACATAGATATTTGCTTGAGGCGCTTGCAGTGTGTTTGGCGAGATCATGTTTGTGTGGCAAGGAATAGGAGACTAGACTAAATTAGTACGTAGCTGGAGGAATAGTATAGAAAGGAGAAATTTAGATTATTGAGGCATTGGGATTTATTCTATGGATGATAGGACCTGTAGATGTCGGACAAGACGCACTCAGCAGGGCAAGGACCAGTACCTTTGCAGGGAGCATTCAATAGTACATCAGGGAGGGTTTAAATAGAGAGGTAGGGGGCAATCCTGAATGAGGAGACAAGAGTGAAGGATTCCAAGATATAATTGAAAGATAGAAAAATGAAAAGTAGAAGTGGAAGGCAGAGGAAACAAAGGCTAGCAGCAAATAAGGCAGAAGTACAAACAAAATACGTAAAAATGTTGATAAGAAAAGTCTAAATTTATTATACTTGAATGCAAAGCACATTGACAATAAAGCAGACAAATTAACAGTAAAAATAGTTGAGAACAGGTACAATATGGTTAATATTATGGAGACATGGCTTTGGGATGATCAAGGCTAGGAACTGAATATTCAAGCAAGTTCAATCTTTAGGAAGGACAAGCAAAACAGAAAAGTTGGGGCCTGCATTGTTAGTGAAAGGTGAAATCCGTGCAATACTGAGAACGTATGTTCGTGCAGAAAACCAAATATCGAATCTGTTTTTGTAGAGCTACGAAGTGTCAAGGAACAGAACACACTAGTGGGAGTTGTCTGGAGGCCTACAAACAGTAGTGATAAGGTAGGTAGCATTAAACAGGAAATTAGAGATGTGTGCAACAAGCCTGTTACAGTCATCATATGTGATTATAATTTACAGTTAGACTGGGAAAATCCCATTCACAGTGGAAATGTGGCAGTTGAATTCCTTGAGTGTGTACAAAGTGCTTTTTGGAGCCAAAACATTGAAGAGTCATCTGGGGAAGGTTATCCTAGATTTGATTTGGTGCAATGAGAAGATAATAATTAATAATCTTGTTATGCAAGGCCCTTTTGGACAAGGTGACCATAGCATGACAGAATTGTTAATTGAGATAGGAATTCAATTATTCCAGTCTAAAACGAGGGTCTGAAATCTCAACAAAGAAAACTACAAAATTATGAGGGATGAGGGGGGGTTAGGTCACATCAATAATATATATGGCAGTGGATAGTGTTTGTTTATGTCACGTTGTTTTAACAAAGCTTTCTAATCTTTGATCAGCTGATTGACATTGACATTGTTGTGTGACCCTGGGGAAGAGTGTCAGAGGATTTAGCAGATGCTTTAGAAAAGGATGGAAAGATGATAGGCTTCAATCACCCACGCATTTATCAGGTATTAAGATCTGTTTGAACACATACCAGGAGTGATGCTGATGACGTTGATTCTTTCAGCTACCTTCAGCCAGGTCTGCCTTACAATGTCCTTGAAAAGCATATACAGCTCCTGACGAACAGTAAATCATTCCTGCCCTGGCTTCCTCCGATCCTTGTTTTTCAGCTGAATGGCCACGTTTATCATTAATTGAAAAGTCATTGACTTGAAATGTTTACTTCATTTCTCTAACTCTAGATGCTGCTGACCTGCTGAGCACGTTTCCAGCATATTTTATTTTTAATTACTGTCCTTCACTTGTTGATCTGAGAACAATGAGCTACCTATATTCACAGGCAGGAAAAATTATGTAAGGTCAGCAATTTTTTTTGGTGGACACATTCATAGTTTTTTTTCTTGTGACAGTCCACAAGGTACCAGATCTATTGAATTAAATTTCTCCAACTCAGAATATTTAATGTTTGCCTTTCACTCTCCGTTTCAGGCCCAATAATTAACCAACATACACTCCTTAATCTTTCCCTCCCTGTACTCGGGCTTTAACAGTTGCTACTTACTATTCAGCATATTTATCATTATTATGACAACTGATTTACGGAGATTAAATGCAGTAAGTTTGACTTTTTTATTTCATGGAATGCAGGATTTAAACTAATTATTTTGGGGTCAAATGCTGCATGTTCATCCGTTTTCCTCTTAAAAACCAAAAAAAAAGTTCTAAATGTTTTATTCGTCTCTGTACTCTATATGTAGCTTCCTGTACATACAAGTACAACTTACTACATGCCTGACTGATATTCCTATATTAGCTGTCAGCATAATTATTCACACACTCAGAATTATGTGGTAATAGTTTGCAATTGCTGAAATACATCTAATAGAGTCATAGTCATTGAGGTCTACAGCATGAAAACAGGCCCTTCGGCCTAACTTGCCCATGCTGCCCAGCTTTCACAAATTAAACTAGGCCCACTTGCCTGAGTTTGATCCATATCCCTCCTTACCTATCCTATCCATGTACCTGTCTAAATGTTTCTTAAATGATGAAATTGTACTTGCTTCCACCACTACCTCTGGTGGCCTGTTCCAGACACACTCAACCCTCTGTGTGAGAAAATTGCCCCTCTGGACCCTTTTTATATTTCTCCATTCTCACCTTAAACCTAAGCCCTCTAGTTTTCGACTCCCCTTCTATGGGGAAAAGCTGTCTACCTTATCCATGCATCTCATGATTGTATAAGAGAATAAGGTCTCTATAAGGTCACCCCTCAGTCTCCTAGGCTCCAGGGGGAAAAAAGTCCCAGCTTATCCAACCTCTCCTTATAACTCAAGTCTTCCATTCCAGGTAGCATCCCAGTAAAATCTCTTCTGCACTCTTTCTAGTTTGTTGTGAACTGCTGATGCAATTTCCATGTCAACTAAATTCACAAACCACGTTACTCACTTATGTGATAGACATAGCTTTAAGCCAAAATGGATGGCACACTTGCATGTATTGGAATCCACATAAATTAATGCACAGGGCTCCGCTCTTTGCTGACAATAAAAAAAATTGCATACATATTATACCAATTTCAATGCAGTAAGATAGTTTACAGCCATCCTATGGTTCATTTCTCAGGGCAGAGCTAACTGGCAGTCATTACTAACTGGTGCTTGCTCTATGGTAACATCTCTACCAATCAAAGTCCACTTGCCAACCAATCAGCACTATCCTGTCATACTGAATAAATATTGTTTTCTCTTTCCTTTGGTATTTCTTGAGAATTAGCCTGATGAGTTCAAGACAATTCCATTTACTAAGTGTGTCTTTTTTTTGCAGCAGCAACACTCAAGTTCTGTACTACCAAATGGCTGTATTACTTTTCATTGGTATGTTACTTAAGCAAAATCCTGGATTCGTGATTAGTGAAGATTTATTAATCGGAAGCTCTGTCTTTCTTGGGAAGGGCTTGAAATACATTTCCATTATTCCATCCTAGCTCTGTACTTGAGTCAGTAGAGCTTTTAATATCACTTGTTATTTTCAGTGAGGTTTCACACAACATCATTTCTCTTTAATACAGACAATTTGTTTCTTCTTTTAGATTTAGTTTAAGTGGAGTTTAATGATTTATTCTGTTTCATATCTCTCCGAATCTCATAAGTGCACTTTATTCTGGATATCATTGTATTCAACAGACCCAGAAGGTGCATACATTTCTGAAAACAGAAAATGCCTTTCATAATGATACATTCTAGTTTTTGGATAAATATAAAATCAAATAAATGGTTTAGTAATGTCACTGTCTAATATCAGCTGGACATTTTTCTTTGCTTTCACTAGTGAGAATTATATGGTCCTTTTGGCAAACTTATCGAGTTACAAACATAAACATCTATATTAAAAATAACTCCTATTTTCTCTAGTTTGTTGAATGGGGAAAAGATGATATTTCTGCAACAGATCAGTTACACTCTTATCAGTTGGTAATCCACTAACTATATATCACACAGTAGCAAGCTAATCAGGCAAACATCTCAGGCAGTGCATTGTCTCTTTGATTTTTGTAACTTAACCATCATTGTACATCCTTTTAACAGTTTATTGGAGCCCTCCAGCTTAGTTGTTTCCTACTTAATTTGTTTGAAAGCATCTTCTATTGTTTCTGAAAGGCCTTTCTAGTAATATTCTGAAAACAAAGATTGGCTTGAAATAAAGAAAATAGTATGATTTCATAATATCTTACAATGTGAAAAAAACCCATTAAAGATGTGATTAGATTTGACACATGAACAATGACCAATTTCAAGAACCATTCTCTTCAATGTATGCCTGAAAGCCATCTAATAGGCTTGGGCTGTTTTACAAGTGTTTTAATACAGGAATTAGGCCTATACATGCATATATGTATATGTATGTAATGCATATGTTAGATACATATGTAATGGGGAGGGTTTCTTATGCATCCGCCCCCATCCCCACCTCCACTCCCAAAGTGCTGTAATTTTTACGAACTTGGGCAAGAAATTGGCAAGTGTACCCAGGCTTGTTCTAATTAAGATTCTTTGACAATTAACAAAATGAACTTTGAGGAAATTCTATCCTCATACTTTCAACCCAAGGGTTAATGAAATGATACCAATAGCAAACTGCATTGACACAGTTTATATACAGTTATTGGAGATATTGTGTAGACAGATCAATGAAGAGCTTTATTTTTCAACTGAATCATTTATTTGAATTCTTAGCCCATCATCTATGGTATCTTGGCTCTGTCAAGATAGCAAAGGTAAATTCTGTGGAGTGGTTGCCAGACATCTAAATAGTTTTAAAGCTGGAAGAACAGCGTCTCATTTTCTGCTTGGGGACCCTACAGCCTTCAGGACTCAACACTGACTTCAATAATTTTAAGGCCTGAGCACCTTCTCCCATCTCCTTACCCTAATCTCCACACACTTGGGGTGCTTCCACAAACAACCCCTATTATCAGCCAATAATGGCTCCTATTAGCAGCTATTGATTATCCCAAGCTGACCTTCACCCACCCATTGTCTGCCCAACTGTTTTTCTCTATCTCCGGGGTTTTCCAGCAATTTCTGTTTTTGCTTCTGATTCCAGCATCTCCAGTTCTTGATACTTTTAATTCTGAAGTCAAAGCTGTCTTAATTAGAGTGAGCAGTATTATGGAATCATAAATGTTTAGGAGTCCGCTTACCTTCAGCTGCAACGAGTATCTGGCTGCTGTTTTTCCTTCTCCTGAAGGTGTGTAATATAGCAAGTAAAAAAAATCTATTTCATGATCTAAGATTGTAACTGATGCAAAGTATTCTTGATCAGTTTTGGTTTGGTATCATATCTTAGGTTCCAGACTAAAAGAAATAGCTAAATGATCCTACAACCAAAAGTTCAGATCGAAGCTCTGTAGTTCTGCCATATTCATCTGGGAATGATGACATAGAATTATACAACTCACTGGAGGAGGTGATTTCACAAATATCCCCACCCTCAATTATGAGGTATCCTAGCACATCAGTGCAGACGATGAGTCTGTGCATTTGCAACAATCTTTAGCCAGAAGTGCCTCCTCCACAGATCCCCAATATCACAGATATCAGTTTTCAGCTAATTCAAATCATTACATGTGATATTAAGGAGAGCAGGCGGTAATGGATACTGCAAAGCCTATGGGCCCTGGCAACATTCTGGCAATAGGACTGAAGACTTGTGCTCCAGAACTTGTCACACACTTAGCCAAGATCTTATAGTACAGCTACACCACTAACATCTACCCAACAATGTAAACAATTGCCCAGTATATCCTGTGCACTAAAAAGCTGGCCAATTCCATCCCAGCAGTCTACTCATGAATATCATTGAAGTGATGTTATAACAGTGCTATCCAGCAGCGCTTGTTTAGCAATTACTTGCTCACTGATATCTAGTTTGTGTTCTGCCAGGGCAACTCAGCTTCTGACCTCATTACAGTCTTGGGTGAATAAATGAGTCATATTCCACAGGTGAGGAGAGGGTGACGACCCTTGACATCAAGGCCTAGCAGAACTGGCGTCATGAGAAAGCAGGGAAAGTCTCTATGGGTTGGAGTCATATTTGATACAAAGGAAGATGGGGTGATTGTTGGATATCAGTCATTTCTGCTCCATAACCACAATGCAGGAATTCCTAAGGGTAGTGTCTTATACCAATCATCTTCAGTTGCTTGATCAATGACCTACCATCCATTTTAAGATCAGAGTGGAATTGTTCACTGATGACTTCACAATCTTCAGACATTGAAACAGTTCATGCTCAAATGCAACATACCTAGGAAATATCCAGGCTTCGGCTGACAAGTCGCAAGTAAAATTTGCACCACACAAATGCCAGGCAATGACATCTCCAACTAAGAATCTAACCATCTCCTCCTTAACATCTGGGGAAGTCCATTGATCGGAAATTGAACTGGATTAGCTATATAAATACAGTGGCTATAAGAGCAGGTCAGAGATTAGAAATCCTACAGCAAATACCTCACTTCCTGACTCCTCAAAGCCTGTCCACTTCTCAGAAGGCAGAATTCAGGAGTGTAACTGAATAAACACCTCTTGCCTGGAGTGCAGCTCCAATAATGTTCAAAAAGTTTGAGACCATTTGAGACAAAGCAGCCCATTTGTTTGGCACCACATCCAGAAACATCCAGTCCCTTCGCCACCAGCACTCAATAACAACAATGTAAATAATCTACAAAATGCATTACAGATGTTCACCAAAGCTCCTCAGACAGCACCTCCCTTACCCACAACCACTAACCCAGGACCAGAATAATAGATACATGGGAAAATCCCCATTTGCAAGTTCCCCTCCAAGCCACTCACGTCCTGACCTGGAAATATGGCACTTTTCCTTCAGTGTCATTGAATGAAAATTCCAAAGCTCCTTTCCCAATGGCATTATTGGTCTACCTACTCCAAATTGCAATGTTTCGAGAACGCACTCACCAACACCTTCTTAAGGACAATTAGGGATGGGCAATAAATGCTGACCCAGTCAGTGACACCCATGTCCCATGAATGAATAAAAGGACATGCTTCCTCTTGTAGATAATTTGTGCATGCTTCAGATGAAAACAAGTGCCTGCCTGTGTGATTGAAAACTTCATTGTAATTTGAAGACAGCTGCTGAACAAATACCACTGAAGTAAATTCTCATTTGGAACTCTGTGACCTGAGGCAGATCTATTATTATCATCCAGCATACCTGGGAATAGTGGGATTGATCGACAATTGCAAATGTTGGAAGGATTTGGGCTACATCATAATTATATATACAAAGCACTTAAACCTGATTTTCTATGATATTTTACGGCCCTGCTTTGTGTCCCAGTTACAAATCTGTCACTAAAAATGCACAGAAAATCCTAGGCTCCTCAATGCATCCAGTTTTTTAAACTGCGAATGTAATGTGATTCGTTTTAAAGGAGCGACCGATTATGCCTTTTGTGATTTGGTATAATTAGCCCATGGAAATAATACCACAGGTAGATGGGTTCTATCGACTCAGATAGCTTATGTTTATTCACAACACTATTTACATGGCTGTGGCAGCACACACTTAACCGTTCTTTGTTGTACTGATGTTCCTGTCCATTACATAACTGACTGACTGAAGACATTTTACTGACTCTATGACTCAACGAACATGACTGCAGGTGAGGTAAGGACATTAATACTGAAGGGTCACATACGGTGATGTTATGTAACTGTATTAAAGGTACAGGCCTGTCTGTTGGAATCTGTATCAAATAACATATGTGTTGTTGTTGCTTGACATAAAAGATTAAGTATCGGAGTCATCATCCTTTGTGACAGGTAGTTGATGATGTACAGTTCAGAAATGTCATTGATTTCTTCACAGGTAGGCGAGAGTACAGGAAGGAAGAACTATATGGATCTGACTCCAAAGCATGAGAGCTGTCAGCGAGGGTAAACAATTGCCTGGATGAGTAGCATGTAGATTTAACATAGCACAACAGTGTGGTCAGTGGACATGTAGACAGTTTTCTCAACTTAAGCCAGGACAAAGCAAAGGAGCCCAATATTTTAAGTTGAGAAAACTGTCTACATGTCCACTGACCACACTGTTGTGTTATTTTGTCCCTTGTTTCCAACAGTACATCATGCATACGTGCTTGGTAGGTGAGAGTATAGGAAGGAAGAACTATGTGGATCTGACTCCAAAGCGTGAGAGCTGTCAGCGAGGGTAAACAATTGCCTGGATGAGTAGCATGTAGATTTAACATAGCTATCTGAAAATCTTGTCAAGTTACTTTACATTTGATGATTCTAGATTTTACAGTTTGAATACTGCATTCTGTGACATTGTTCGACTGAGCATAGTGAGGAAAAGAGGAAATACATTGAACACCCCACTTCTTGCACATGGCTTGGTCAGACAAGATTTGTTGAAGTACGTTGAGGATATTGTCTTTGCCTGTCAAGATGTCAACAAGCATTACACTAGTGGTATCATTAATTTGATGAAAGGAAATTTGGTGAAATTGTGAGTCATCAAAATGTAATGCAATCCTTGGACATAAATATCATTTGAAATATTACACCAATTACTTGGAATGAATCTTAGCCATAAGAAGCCATAAAAATCCCTACAGTGTGGAAATAAGCCATTCTGCCCAACAAGTCCACACTGCCCCTCCAAAGAGCATCCCACCCAGACTCATTCCCCTACCCCTGCATTTCCCACGTCTAACCTACCTAAGCTAAACATCCCTGAATCTTGTGTGGAAGGATAGCTTCTTATGTTATTGCAGTTGTTGGGGTTAACATGTTTGATAAAACTTGACTAATTGATAGATGAGATAACAAGGTGTAAAGCTGAATGAACACAGCAGGCCAAGCAGCATCAGAGGAGCAGGAAAGCTGACGTTTCAGGCCTAGACCCTTCTTCAAAATGGGGGAAGGGGAGGGGGTTCTGAAATAAATAGGGAGAGAGGGTTGAGGCGGATAGAAGATGGATAAAGGAGAAGATAGGTGGAGAGGAGACAGACAGGTCAAAGAGGTGGGGATGGAGCCAGTAAAGGTGAGTGTAGGTGGAGAGTTAGGGAGGGGATATGTCAGTCCAGGGAGGACGGACAGGTCAAGGGGGCGGGATGAGGCTAGTAGGTAGGAGATGGGGGTGGGACTTGAGGTGGGAGGAGGGGATAGGTGGGAGGAAGGACAGGTTAGGGAGGTGGGGACAAGCTGGGCTGGTTTTGGGATGCGGTTGGGGGAGGGGAGATTTTGAAGCTTGTGAAGCCCACATTGATACTATTGGGCTGCAGGGTTCCCAAGCGAAATACGAGGTGCTATTCCTGCAACCTTCGGGTGGCATCGTTATGGCACTGCAGGAAGCCCAGGATGGACATGTCGTCTGAGGAATGGGAGGGGGAGTTGAAATGGTT
The DNA here is from genome assembly GCF_021869965.1 of Rhincodon typus. Classification (NCBI taxonomy): domain Eukaryota; kingdom Metazoa; phylum Chordata; class Chondrichthyes; order Orectolobiformes; family Rhincodontidae; genus Rhincodon; species Rhincodon typus. The sequence continues at coordinate 31,397,560 of NC_063343.1, forward strand.
CGCGACTGGGAGGTGCAGTTGTTTAGTGTAGGTCTAATTGATAAATGCCGTGATTTATAACGGGCCAATAAATGGATTCACATGCCAATCTCTTTTTTATTTATGCACATATAATCTTTTGTATGTACTCTAGCATGTATTGACTTAGGGCTTGCAAAGCTACAACTGTTTACCTTTAACAGCTACAGACTAATAAACAAAGTGGCTCCAACAGCAGGTCAGAGGCTCAGAATACTTAAGTGAGTAACTCACTTCCTGACTCCACAAAGCTTATCCACCATCTGTAAGGCACAAATCAGGAGTGTGGTGGAATATTCTTCATTTGTCTGGAAGAGTGTGTCTCCAGCAACACACAGGAAGCATAACACCATCCAGGACAAGACAGCCACTTGATTGGCATAACATCCATAAACATCCATCCCTTCCACCAGCAATGTGCAATATTAGAGTCCCAGTTACAAGACTCACTGCAAAAATTCACCCATGCTCCTTAGACAGCAATTTCCAAACCCATGGCCACTAACATCTGAAAGAACAATGTAAGCAAATACATGGGAACACCACCACCTGCAATTTTCCCTCCAGATCACTCACCATCCATTTTGGAAATATATTGTTGTTCCTTCACTATCACTGGGTCAAAATACTGGTATTTTCTTGCTAACAGAAGCTAAAGCAAATAGACTGCAGTGATTCAAGACGGCAGTTCACCCCCAACTTCAATAGAGAAGCAGAGGCAGACATTTAAGGGAATATTTCAAATATTCAAAATGAGTATATTCCTACTATAAAGAAAAATTCTAAGAGCAGAAACCACATTTTGTGGTTGACAAAAGAAGCTAAGGAGAGCATCAGACTTAATAAAAAGTGTGTACTTGCGCAAAGGTGAATGGTAGGTCAGATAATTGGGAAGAATATAAATAAATGAGAATGACTGCAAGTTAAACAAAGGAAAGAAACTGGAGTGTAGCAGGAAGCTAGCTACAAACGTACGAAAAAATGGACAGCAAAGAGTTTCTACAGATATCTCAAAAAGAAGAAAGTGAATCATGTGAGTGCTGGTTCCCAAGTAAGGGAGAATGAGGAATTTATAATTGATAATAAGAAAATGGTGAAAGAAATGAACAAATATTTTGTTTTTGTTTTCCCTGTAGAGAGCAGAAAAGTTGATCCTGGTACTAGTTGTAGAGGGAGGTGATGGCCTACTGGTATTAATGTTGGCCTGTTAAGGCAGCATTAACAAGCCGTGGCAGATAATAGAATTTGAATTCAATAAAAATCTGGAATGAAGAGCCTAATGATGACCATGAAACAGTTGTCAAGAAAAAGACCCATCTGGTTCACTAATGTCTTTTTTAGGAAGGAAATTGCCATTCTTACCTGGTCTGGCCTACATTTAACCCCAGACCCACAGCAATGTGGTTGACTCTTAACTGCCTTCTGGGCAGTTAGGGATGGGCAATAAATGCTGGTCTACCAATGACAAACTCATCCCATGAATGATTGATTTTTTTTTTTAAAAATCAGGGTTTGTAAGATAGAGGAGAACTTAGTGAAATTACAGTCATAAGGGAATCAGTATTGAGCTGCAGGTTCTGATGACTTCGTCCGAAGGTCTTAAAAGAGTTGGCTAATGAGATTTATTGGCGCTGCATTTTTAAAAAAAAATCACTAAATTCTCGGAAGGTTGGATCAGAATAAAAAGTAACAAATGTAGCCTTTCTCTTGAAGGGAGATGGAGGCAGAAAACAGGAAACTACAGGCAAGTTAGCCCAATGATAGGAAGGTGTGAGAATTGATCATTAAAGAAGTTATATCTGAGCGTTTAGAATAATTCAATGTAACTGGAAAGAGCATGATTTTTTTGAAACCAATTTGTTGGAGTTTTTTGAAGAGTCACATGTGGTAAGGTGATAGTGTCCTACTTCTGATCCAGGTGGGTCTGGTTTAGCTTAGGATTACGTTCAGTATGGACTGGTTGGAGCAATGTGTCTGTTTTTATGCTGTATGACTCTATGAGGCCCAGGTTCAAATCCGATCTGCTGTAGAGGTGTGCAATAAAATCTCTGAACATTTTGATTTAAAAATATCTGAAGAAGTAATGTTCCCTGTGGATAAGGGGGTACCTTTTAATGTCCTGTACAAGGTTAATGACAAAATGCTTCATAAAAGGCTATGATGTGAAGTATAAGTATGTGGTGCAGCGGTAACCTAGTAGAATGGATTAAAGCTCGGCTGGCTGGCAATAAAAAAGCAATGAATATGTGTAAGAAAATATTTTTCTGATTAACAGGTTGTGATGAGAGGAGTCCGATAAACATTTGTGCTAGGGCCTTGTTTTCTTATCATTTATATCAATGACTCAGGTAAGGGAAGTGATGATGAGATCGCTAAATTTACAGATGATGCAAAGAAAGTTTACACAAAATGTTATGATGGGAATGTGGAATTCAAAACACAAAAGAATCAGCCATGATCTTAGTGAATGGCGCAGCAGGCCTGAAGGCCCAAATAGCCTGTTTCTGCTGCTAATTCATATGTTTGTGAGGAAGAATTAGAACGTCAGCCATCAACTAATCAATAAATAAATTAATAAACAATTCACTGTTCACTAACAAATTTAAAAAAAAGAATAGATTGTTTGTTACCAACAAATAAATAAACTAAAGAAACTAGCTACTCTAAATTATTAACAATTCTGGTGACTATGACAGAAAAGTAATTAATTTAGAAATAAGCACCAATGGATTAATTATTAATAGAACATCTGCCATCGGAAAATTAAAAATAGCACATGAGAATGGCAGGTAGCAAGAACTTAAATAATGTGCAAAACATACTGATCTGTACTTTTTAATACATTCACAGGATGTAGGAATTTGTAGTTAAGCTGACATTTATCATCCAGCCTAGTCATCTGAATTGTTATTGAACTCTTGCATTCAGTCTTTGCAGCAGATTAATACAACTGAATGGCTTTCTAGGACACCTTAGAGGACAGTAAAGTGTCAACCACATTGGTCTCAGACTGGAGCCGCATACAGAATGTACCAGTAAGTTCTACAGATTTTTTTTCCCCTGGAGGATTTTAGTTCACTGATGGGATTTCATGACATGCAATTACTTCATTATCATTTTTCCAGACACGAGCTTTTTTATTTGCAGATTTTTAACAAACTAAATTAAAATTCTAAACTGCCATTGTGGTACAGGTTAACTTTCAACCACACTCAGAAATACCATGCGCTTGTGGCTTATCAGTTCTGGGATCACCTGATCATCATGGTCAAACCAGTCTTGGTGTTTCTTAGTTAAGTGACTGACCGAGTTTTTTGCAGGCATTGATGATGGCGGCCTTGTGGGTGGAGCAAAGGCTGTTGGAATCCTGCCACTCTGTGCTGCTGTGGGTTGTTAGGTTTGTGGAGAGGAGTTAGTTGTATGAGGCTATCTTTTCAGTGCCTCAATGTTGAATGCCTTGCGGCACTACTTCTGTTGTCTCCACTTTGGCAGGGCTATATTTATGTTGATCCTGGATTAGGTCAGGTGTTGGTCTGTCCAGCAGTCGGTAGTTCTTGTCATGGCGCAGCTGATTCTAACATCTTTCCGTTCCCTCACTCTGACCATGATGTCGTCAAGGAGGTGTCAGTGTTTGGAGCCCGGGTGTCGCCACATTGTCTCATATTTGTCCCCTTGGCAGAGTAGTGTATTGGTGATGAAGAGGTTGTGTTTGTGGCATTTGGTCAGGAGAAAGGTCCTGTTAGAGTTTTGCCTCCCTACTCCCTCTTTCCTGATTACATCATCCCAAAGGTCTGCACTTCTGGTGTTGAATTTGCCGAGGACGATTAGTTTGTCCACTGCAGGGACCCGTGAGAGAAATTCGTCAAGGGTGGAGTAGAATTTGTCGATGTCCTCAGCTGCTGCATCAAGCGTTGGCACATCTGCACTGAATACTGTTACACACTGGCTCCGAGCAAGGGTAAGCAACTACACTCGGAAGAGAAAAGGCAGACCTACAGGTGACTAAAGGCCAAGATCCGACAACTATCCAGTGACATAAAGAACAAATGGTGGGTGGAGAAAGCACTGAAGGCCTGATGAATGGCTGAAAACCATGACACTCAGGGTTTCTTCTGTGCTGTCAAGACCACCTACAGACCAAGCATCCAAGGCCCCACCCCGCTGCTGGCCAAGGACAGGGTCACTTTTAGCAAAGATAAAGAAGCCATCAAACAATGCTGGGGGAGGGGCGGGGGTGTGTGCGATTATTTCAGAGACCTCCTCAACTAGGGCTTTGTTGTTGATCCTTGACTGCATCCCACAGCAGACTACATGCCACAAGCTCAGCAACACTCCAGTCCTGCACAAAGTAGAGAAGATCATCTGCCAGCTCAAGAATAACAAGGCTGCTGTACCAGAAGGTATCCCCGCTGAGGCAGTGAAGTGTGGAGGCAAAGGGCTCCTGCTGCAGCTACACGCCTTTGTCTGCCTTACCTGGAAGGAGGAGAGCATCCTGGGAGAGCTCCAAGATGCCACAGTCATGAACATTTTCAAAAAAAAGGGAACAAATTGGACTGCGGTAACTGCAGGGGAATCTCCTTGCTGTTGACAGTTGGAAAAGTCATTGCCAAGATCCTCCTCAAACATCTCCTCACTGTGGCTGAGGAACCTCTTCCAGAATCACAGCGCGGCTTTCGGCCATGGAGGGGCACAATGGGCATGATTTTCACCCTGCGACAGCTGCAGGAGAAATGCAGAGAAAAGAACCTACCCCTGTACATGGCCTTCTTCGACCTTACAAATGCCTCAGACACCATCAACTGGGAAGCATTATGGAGCGTCCTTCTCCACTTTGGCTGCACCACAAAGTTTGTCACCGTCCTTCACCTGCTCCAAAGTGACATTGAACTCGTGATAATGACAGTTGGTTCCACCACCAAACTATTCCCCATTCCCGTTGGTGCCTAGCAGGGCTACATCATGCCCCAACACTGTTCTCGATCTACCTCGCTCCAATGCTTTACCTCACTGCCAACAAGCTCTCCGCTGGAGTGGAGCTAACTTACAGAACCTGTGAAAAATTATTCAACCTTGGCTACCTTCAAGCCAAAACCAAAGTCACCCCAACCAATATCATTGAGCTGCAGTACGCAGATGACGCTTATGTATGCGCATTCTTAGAGGGTGTACTCGACCATCCTTAGTATCTTTACGGATGCCTATGAGAGCATGGGTCTCACACTGAATATCTGCAAGATAAAGGTCCTCCACCGACCTGGCCCAGCACTGCAGAGTGAATCCCTGATCATCTCGATCCACGAGGAGGCCTTAGAAAATGCTGGTCACTTCCAATACCGAGGGAGTGTCCTGTTGACCAAGGCAGATATTGATAAAGATTTCCAGCACTGCCTCCCGTCTGCTGATGCAGCCTTTTCCCTCCTGAGGACAACAACATCAGATCCGGCACCAAGATCATGGCATACTGAGCTGTGGTGGTTTCTGCCCTCCTATATGGCTCTGAGCTGTGGACTGTCTACAGCAGACACCTCAATGCACTGGAGCAGTACCACCAATGCTGCCTGCGCAAGATCCGGTGATTCCACTGGGGACTGAGTACCAAAACCAATGTCCTTGATCAAGCTAATATCCCTAGCATTGAGGCACTGACCACCCTTGATTGGCTACGATGGCCTGCGCATATCATCCACATGACTGACACGAAGCTTCCTGAGCAGATGCTCTACTCACAGCTTCTAGATGCCAGGCGAGCCCCAGGTGGCCAGAGGAAGCAGTTCAGGGGGGTACCCTCAAGGCCTCACTGGCAAAGTGCGGCTTTCCCACAGCCACCTGGTAATCACTGGCCCAAAACCATCCAAAGTGGAGGAGGGGCATTCAGGAAGGCTTCAAGCACCTCCGGACTTGTGGTTGGGAAAAAGCGGAAACCAGGGGAAAACAACGTAAGGAGGGCACATCCACAACAACGCCCCAGCCATCCTCTTCCACCACCACCTTTTGCCCCAAGCGTGGTAGATTCTGTGGCACAGCCACATATGACCCACCTTCAGAGGCGAAGAGAATTATTCACTTCTGTGTTTGTATGCTTGTGATTGATAATCATATTTGTTTATTTTTCTCGCATTTAATAGGTCGTAAAACTCTTTCACTCAAGAAAACTTTACAGTTGGCTCTCCTTCATTTTTGGTTAACTAAGTTTAACTGAAGTGTGATAACTGTTGCTAAATTAAATAAAGAAAATATATGTCTTGAGACCAACCAAGAGTATGTAAAAAAACTGGGAACAGGGATGACCCCTCCTCACTTACTCATAATAATTTTAGCCCTTTTAGTGCGACATCACCACAGGCAAATGACAGCAGCAGAAAACAAAATTTTCCTTCAAAAGCTATTGTGGAAAAAAAACCTATGAGAAACTCCTCAGAAGCATTGAATGTGATAGCTAAACATCTAAAGGTTGATTCCACTGAAAGCCAGAGAAACAGAGATTACAAATTGGATGGCAAAATGTTTGGAGCTAGAATTGGAGAATGATGTAACCGATTAAATTAAATTGGAGCGGCAGAGATACGAATTTTGAGCATGAATCAGTGTAATGCAAATACAGACAGCTGGAAATCCAAAACAGAGTGATTCCATTATTTTGTACAAGTTAACTAAACTGAAGCAGATATAGTTGTCACTGTGTTCCTGAACATTACGAAGAGTAAAGCTTTTAAGCTCCTGAAGCATCTGGTACAGCCAGGAAATCTGGTATCCAAAACTTATGAAGAAGTAGTAAGAATCCTACAGAACAATTTTTCATCAAAACCATTTGTGACTGCTGAAAGATTCAGATGAAATCAGCATGATGGTGATGCTATCTACTTGTTTGTAGTGATTTTAAAGAAGTTAATAGAATTCCGTAAATTTGGAGGCAACTTAAATGATGCTATAGAGACAGACTAGATTTTTGGTTTAAAATGTGAAGTGAACCAGAAAAGATTACTGATGGAAAGGAGCCTAGATTTGAAGAAAGGACTGGAAATAGCAACTTCACTTGAACTAGCAGCCAACAAAGCAGCACAGCTAAGCTTGAAATTGAGAGTTCACAAAATGGCAGCTGAGAGTCAAATACCAACACAGACTTATAAATATCATTGTTGTGGAAAAATAGGTCACCCAGCAGCAAACTATTGATATAAAGAAGCAGTATGCAGAAACTGTGACAAGTAAGGGCATGTGAAGTGGACATATTTGAGAAAGAAATGTGAACACATGCAGCAAAAGTACTGAAACCAAAGAGTAGGAAGAAAAGCCACATGAAACCAAAAGGGCATGAAAAAAGCACAAACTCAGTCCAAAGAAGAGTTGTTATTGTACATGCTGACCATTGCTGGTGACACCAACCAATCTTGGGTCACTCCCCGAATGCCAAACTGGTAAGAATGGAGATAGACACTGGAATGGTTTCATCGACATCTGAAAGAGGATATCAGAAGCTGCTCAGGCACATTGTGCTGCAACTCTCAAAAATTGTACAAAGAATATACAGAGGCAAAATGGTGCCTTTAAGGGATTGTATATAAATGGAAATACAGTCAAGTCTAAAGGTTTATCCTTACACGTTACCAAATGAAATTTTATAGCTTTTTTGGAAAAATGTGGTTGGAGAAAATCAAACTCAACTGGGCTGAAGGAAATTGCTTGTCAGATTCTGAAACAGATCTATCACAAATTCTAAAGAAACACAGCATTGTTTTTCATGGGCATCTGGGAAACATGAAAAAAGATCTCTGTCAAATTGAAAATCAAGCAAAATGCTGCAAGGCTAGAACAGTGTTTAATGCATTTGGACCAAAGATCGATGCAGAATTTGAGAGGCTGGTCAAAACTAGAGTCCTTAAATTCGTAAATGTGAGTAATTGGGCCATGCTTATCTTACCACTGTTGAAGAAAGCTGGGTTGGTATGGACTAGCATTGATTTTAAGGTCAGTATTATTCTGGTACTGTGTGCTGAACAGTAGCCTTTGACTTTAGTTGATGACCTATTTGTTGGACAAGCTAGAGGCCAGCTTTTCAATAAAATTAATCTTTGTCAAGCTTATCTCTAGATTAATGTATATCCTGAGTCACAGAAATACTTGAAGATTGTAACATAAACAGGAGTATACAAACACACGGGACTTCTATTTGGAACTATATCTGCACCTGAGATCAGATTTTAAGTGAATTGGAAGGAGTCTATTTTAGATGACATTTTAGTGAGACAAATTAATTAAAAAGAGTGGTCCATAATTAAGCTGTTACTCTGTAGAGCCTTGAAGATCATGGGCTAAGAGTGAGGAAAGACAAATACAAATACATAACTGAGGCATCAACACCTAAAAATATATCCAACTACAATCATTCTTGGGTTTTCTCAATTACGAGAACAAGTTTGTCCCAAATCTTGCAATCAGTCATAAACTGTTGAACAACTGATTATGCTAAAACAAGAATTGGAAATGGGAAGATCAATGTGAAAGAGCTTTAACACAAACCAAAGAGGCTTGATTAAAGTTACTGTTGCAACTAGCGATGTATCACCATATAGAGTGGGAGCAGTCATTTCTCACATATTATCCAATGGTGAAGATAAGCCAGTAACTTTTGCATCAAGTTTGTTAAGCAAACCAGAAATGTACCATGCACTGATAAAGAAAGAAGATTGAGGAATCACTTTTGGCATTAATGATTCCACCAATCTTTGTGTGAACACGAATTTGCCCTACTCATTGGTCACAGACCAACGGCCACAATATTTGTGCCTCAAGCATAGATACCTTCTCTAGCAGAAAGCTGTATGCAGAGCTGGGCATTTTGCTATCAGCTTAACATTAAATAATTAAGTTTCAGCAATCCAAATTATCTGGGAATGTTGATGGGCTCTCTAGATTACTTTTGCCCAATGATTTGGCTACAAACTGTCCTTATGTGGATATCTTCTACTTTGAACAAGTAGAGTGCATCCTGGTTATGGCAGGACAGATTAAGAAGTATGCTAGAAATGATCCACTACTGTTAAAAATGATGGACATGGCCCAAGGTCACAGGAACAACACAAGAAATGAAGCCATATTACACATGGCTAGAACTATCCATACAAACAGGATATCTCCAATGGGGAGTGATGGTTATTATTCCAGCAAAGCTCAGGAAAGGTGTGTTTGATCAACTACACAAATGTCACTGCAGCATTGTCAGAAGAAGGAGAAAGCCAGAAGCTATTTTTGGTAGTCAGACCTCAACTTCAAGATTGGGAAGAAGGCAGAAATATGTACAGAAAAGCCAAAGAACTGCAGATGCTGAAAATCAGAAACAAAAATGGAAACTTTTAGGAAAACTCAGCAGGTTTGGCAGCATCTTTGCAGAGAAAGAAGACTTAACATTTTGGGTCCAGTGACCCCGCTTCAGAACTGATTGTAGCTAGGAAAGGTCGGTATATATGCACTTTTGGAAGATGGGGAGTGGGGCGAGGGAGTGGGATTAGGAATAAAGAATAGGTGGAGCTGGAGCCCAGAGATAGAGAACAAGAGTAGTACATATGTGCAGTTTCAGCAAGCATTTGCAGACTACCACCAGTAACGCCATTACACCCATGGGAATAGCCAGACAGGCTATAGCAAAGAATTTATATTGACTACACGAGACCTTCTGAAGGGTAAATGTTCTTCATTATGATTGACACACACAAACTAAATGGCCTGGAGTTGCAATTGTGATGATTGAAAGATTAGAGAAGAACTTTGCAAGGTTAGGTTATCTAGAAAAAACTTCTTTGTGATAATGATCCACCATAGTTTATATCGCAAAAGTTTATGGACTATTAAAAGCAGATCAGAATTAAACATATCTAATCAGCTCTTTACCAGTCAGCCACAAATATTTTGGCAGGGAGGTTTGTTCAGACAATAAAACATGTCTCAAGGAAAACTTGAGAAAAAGGATTCCTATCCAAAAGACTAAGCCAATTTTTGTTAATATACTCAAACACAACCCACTCATAGACTGGAAGTTGTCTGGCATTGCTCATGATAAAGCTACAGTTGTGCATGACATTTGATTTGCTGAAACCACTGAAAGAAAGACATTGTTGAGAGGAAACAACAGAATCATGATTTCCAATGAGAGACCAAGTCCAAATGTATGCTTTCCAAAAAGATTAAGAAGGATTGGCAAAGAACTGTATCACTGGTGAGAAGTGGGTACCAGCCTTTATTGTAGCATAGACCGGACAGGTCTCCTACACCATACACACATGTGGCGATGTATAATAGAAAAAAAAATGCAGATCAACTCTTTGCAATGGAATAAATGTGCTAGAGACATACATTAATTGAAGGTCTACAAAACATTCTGCCAAATAAAGACCAGGATATATCTGAGAACAGAACAGTAACTTGAGCACCTGAGGGAGACAGTACCTTAGTGGAGAATACCACGACATTGTGTAAATCTCCAAACATTTAGTCATAACAAGAGCAGACAGCAACAGATGATGTTCCTAGTACACCTAAATCACCAGAGGTTAAAAACAACAAGAAAATTAAACAAACTCATGAAGTGCCCGATGGCCAGATGGAGAACAATGTCTTCCAGAATGTCATACCTACTGACTGTTGTATGTATTGTTGTAAATATTGTGAATGCTTTTGTTGCAAGAACCTCTGATGTAAAAGGGAAGGGATGTTGTGAATTTTCTTGCACGGTGGATCATCAGCTTACGAGACCAATTATGTGACATCACAAAGACATCACTGATCATTTTGGGTAAGGAACAACCTTGCTTTCTACAAAGTGAACACCTCCTTAATAAAGCTCCTGTTGTTAGTTCGCATTTGAGCTTCCTGTTCTTCTTAAAAGATAATATGCCATTTCCTTAAAATTCATACTGCTGGGATGTCCCAGAAATTGCTGGCGTCCCTAATGCCAGTGCTATCTTTAAAAGGCCATTGTACATCTTGACAGTGTACTGAATAGTGAAAATAATCTAAAGCTTTCAACTTCTGAATAACTAAAATGGCTGCTTTAAAGCCTGAAAAGCCTAGGCAACGTATGTGAAATATACAAAACCCACTGCATCAGAATTGTCAACTAAATAAAGAAGCACTGATGTTCAGGCACCAAGAAATTCACACTTGCAAAGTGCACGTATTGAAAGATTAAAGGTCACCTTTAACTATCCAGCTTAGAAGAAAACAATGACACAGGTACCAGAATCCACAAAGGACTGTATATCAAAAGTAAACATAGAGCAACAAAGGAGAACGAAAGCAACATGGATTGATAACAGCAAAGACACTGAAAGCTCTTTTCTCTCTCTCGCTTTCTCTCAAACTCAGAAGTTAACACTGATGAAAACGTAACTCAGAAAAAACTACCATACACCGAGAAGTCAAGGTTAGCTGCAACTTCACCAATCCTGAGAAAACAGGATGAAAGCTAAATAGTTGGCCCCAGCTTTCACTCTCGCAACTCAAGGACTTCAAAATCTTTAAACTATAATTATCTTTACATTCCCATCTGCACTAGTGACGCCTGTCCACACCTCTTCACAACGGTTATTATCTTTATTTGTGTGCATGTGTTTAATGCCATGTTTTCTTAGATTCTCAGGTTTAATAGGTAATAAAACTCAATTCTCTTTCACTCAAGTACAATTCTAAAAATGACTCTCCTTTATTTTTGTTTGGGTTAACACAGTCTAATTGAAGTGTGATAGCCAAGTCCTAAAATATTTAGTCATTTATTGAAAAAGTTATTTGTTGTGTCAAACTGAAAAGAGATTTATATTCCGGCAGTTAATCACCCCATCACAACCATGCTGTTTAATCAAGAATAAAGGTAGTCATACCAGAAACAGTGTCAGGCATACTTATAGATGAGATGGTGGAGTACAGGAGCACATGCTTGCTAAATAGCAGAAGCAGCATATTATAGACATCAATATGCTCCCACAACCAAAAGTTTAAATCAAAAAATAAAATGGTAATTTATTGTTACTTGTACTTTGACAACAAATGCAGCAAGAAGTGTTTAAGTCACCATTCTCCAGCACCTACATTAATAACAGAAATCATATATAAAAAAAGACAAAGTCCATCTTTGTTCAATTCATGGCTCGTGGTTTCCTAAGGTCTAGAAGAAGACAGGAACCACATTCTCCACCGCTGCAGAAAGCCAACATCAAAACCACCGAATCTTAGACCTTTAGAATCCTGGGCCGGGATGTGATGCTGCAGAAGCAGACTGCCACACCGAGCCATTGGGATCTTCAACTGGAAGATGCTGCAGAAGCTACCTCAAGGAATCCCTGGCCATTGAAATCCTAGGCCGAACCCACTACGCCGCTGAATGAAGCAGACCACCTCTCTGAGGATGTACCAGGTATTATCCACAGTAGCCACAAGGAATGGGCAACACTGCCTTTGCCACTGCAGCAGCCTCCCGAAACATCCTTCCTCCACCGAAGCCGTTAAAAGAAAGTAAGATGAATTTTGATGATAAACATAAATAAATGAAAACAAATTTTAAAAAGGAAGGATGCAGCAGGCCTGGTAATCAGAAGCAGATGGGCTCAGGAGTCCAAACACTTCCTCTTATCTTGCTGCCACCATCTTGAACACTCTGCAGTCCTATTACATGCAAATGATATCATAGAATCATTTCACCAGAGACAGAGGCCACGTTGCCTGTGTCTCAGAGGACCCACTGAACGTGCCATGAAAGTGAGCATAACATTCTGGCCAATATCTAAAGGGGTGCAAAAGCAGAATTTAGAAAGCACTTCAATATGCATTTGAAGTACTCATTCCACTAAATTGTTTTTTGTTTGATAACATTTTCTCTTTTAGAAAAAGAGTTATTTAGAAAACAAATCCTTTTTTTATACAATAGTCCCAAAAGATATATTATGAAGTGTGACAATGTGGACAAATTACCCAACAATAAACATTGAAACACAATGTAAATTATCTACCCGTTGTAAAATATGATTACAGCATTGTTGCATTGATTAGAGTTATGCAAACATCAATGAAGTAAATTATCTTACCATTGACTTTAAATTCACAGGTTTGCAACAAAGTTCCATCGTAAATTATAAAAGTGGTTCACGAATAATAGCACTATTTCTCCTCAAATGATTAAAAATTAGATGAATAAGACTAGTTACTTTCACCTTGGAGAATGGTTTCCTAAGACCATCAGTGAAACTACAATTGATTGATCCAAAATGTGTTTACATTCTTGACCTGTTCACACTGTTGATTCTCCCTTTAAGAACAGTTCATGAAATATTCAGGAAGTGGAAAAATTGAACGCTTTAATGGAAGAAGTTCAATTCCCAAGTCAGTGAGTAGATAAGTATCTGACTTTCTAAACTAAGTTGAAAACATTTGAAAATAGCATTTCTTTAAGAGAATGTACTAATGTTTAAATTAATTTTCTATTATTGATTGTTTAATTGGCAAAAAGAAATTGCGGATGCAAGTGTAGAACTCACGCTTGCTAATGTTACCAATTTGATCTTTGACGAATAATGAAACAGACCAATCTTTATTTTACGAAATATTTATCTGAATTGCTGACGGATACATTTCTACAAAATTGCGGTTTCAGTTTGACATGCATTCTTTCAAACTTTACTTCTCACCAATGTTCTCTACCAGTTTTTCTTCTTGTAGTGATTGGAACCAGGGCCAGGTATTAGATTCTTGACTGAGGGTTTTACCCTGGGGCATTCAGCAGCCCTGGCTGACAGATATAAATAGGAGATTCATAAGATCTCCTCAGTCTAGGGACTGGGTCTGAGCAAGCTAGTCAGAGCCCACATATTGTACACATGGTGGGATACCAGCCTCTGTGCAGTTATTTCAGTGATGAAGAGAGAAAACAGCATGTGCCTGAAGAACAATTGTTTTTGATTTGTGATAAGTATTTCTGGCATCATACCTTTACTTTGGAAGCTTGAATTGTTTCATCCAGCCACCAAAGATTGGACCCAATATGTAGAAAGAATGCCAAATTTTTCTGGGCAAATGACATTGGGGCATTTGAAAAGCAACAAGTAATCCTTCTGAATGTTTCTGGGCCTGCAGCATTTTCGGTTATTAACAGTTTAAATTTCCCTGAGCCACCAGATAGTAAAACCTTTGAAGGCTTGACAGTTTTAGCTAAGGAATATTATGACCCAAACATCCTTTAATTCTGAGACAATACTCGATTGTTTGAGAACCAGGGGAATCAATTTCAGGATTTTTGACAAAGTTAAGACAACTGGCAGAGGCTTGCAATTTTGGGGTAACCCTGAGTGAGATACTGAGAGACCATTTGGTATGTGGGATTAATGAGTTAATGCAAAGTGCCTAATAGCTGAAGTCCAATTGGACTTCAGACACTACAATGTTTTCATTAGAAAATGCAGCAAGTGGAGCGTGTGAACTACAAGGCATCCCAATGGAAATGGACACCCTTACCCGTCCAACTGAGCTTAGGGAAGGCCATTTGAGTGTAGGCAATTGCAGGGCCTCATACAAGGCATATCCTGAGCAGAGGTACACTTAGTCAACCCACAGTAAAACCCGACAACAAAGCTGAGCCTCAGTCAAATGAGGAAAAAGATCCAGGCTGGTAAACCATTGTAGTTGCTGCTGGTGTGCGGACTCAGGACAGCAAAGGATTCCTACAAGGCTTGACTTGAGTAAGAGAACTCAGAGGCCAGTAGCCAGGAGAGTGTACATCCTGGAAGATCCCCCTACAGTTAAATTGCTTAGCAACATCCAAATCAGAACCAATGAAAATAAATGCCTGGTTAAATGGCCACCCAGTTCTCGTGGAGGTCGATACCAGTGCAATTGTGTCAGTGGTTGCAGAACAAGTCTTTAACAGGATTCACTCTGGACTCCAAACCTGAAGTTTGTGCAAGACCTCGGCCAGACTGAGAACTTTTACTGGGGAACCATTACAGATTAGGGGTACAACTTTGGTTCTGGTCTCCTTTGAGAAGCAGTTGGTGCAGTTATCACTGATTGCAGTGGGACGCTTGGCCCAAGCCTATTGGGGTGAAAATCAGGAGGCTGGAAAGCAAAGGAATAATTAAACTAGGGCAGTTTGCAAAATGGGCAGCAGCAGTTGGACTGATTATGAAGCCTGATGTCTCAGCTCACCTTATTGTGGATTTTAAGTAAATGGTAAACTGATTTTTGCAACTGGATAAATACCCAATCCCTTACCTTGAGGACTTGTACACAAAGCTGGCGGGGTTGGGGGGAGTCTGCTATCCTTGGTGAAGCTGGACATGAGCCATTCCTACCTGCAATTGTGACTAGATGAGGAGTCCCAGAAGTACGCTGTAATTAATACACATAAGGGTTTATATCAATATACAAGACTGCCATTTGGGGTTTCATCAGCCTATGCCATTTTTCAGTCGATGTTGGAGAACATTTTAAAAGGTTTACCCGAGGTTGCCATTTATCTGGATGATGTGCTAATAACAGGGAAGACCAAAAAAAGAGCACTTAGAGAACTTGGACATAGTGCTTAAACATTTCTCCAAGGTAGGGGTATGCTTTAAGAGGGAAAAATTAGTGTTCCGGGCACCCCAAGTGTCTTACTTGAGCTAGAGTTGACAAGACTGGATAACACCCATTGGAAGATAAAGTGAGGGTGATCAAAGGCACCCTTACTCCCACATCCATACTGGAGGTTAGGTCTTTCCTTGAGTTAGTGAATTATTACAGAAAATTCATACATAACCTGGCCTCCATCCTGGCACCCTTGCATCTGCTATTGAAAGAGAGTCGGCCTTAGAAATGGTCTTGTAACCAAGATGTAGCCTTTAGGAAAGTGAAGGAGCAATTATCGTTGTCTAAGGTGTTGGCACACCATGAGCCCAAGTGAGATGTGGTGCTGACATGTGATGCCTCTCCATACAGTACTGGAGTAATGCTGGCTCACCAATGGCCCAGTGGAGAGGAACATCCAATAGCATATGTTTCCTAGCCTTCAGCTGATGCTGAACGAAGATACCCTCAGATAGACAATTTGGTCGTCACCTTTGTGAGAAAGTTCCACCAATACCTTTACGGACATAAATTTGTCAAAGTAACAGATCACAAACCCCTGCTAGGCTACTTAAAGAAGACAGGGCCATGCCACCCATAGCTTCAGGTTGAATTCAGCATTGGACTCTCATTCTGAATGCATACAATTATAAGTTATAACATCATCTGGGAGGCCAAGTAACAAATGCAGATGCCTTGATCCACCTCCCACTGGTGGTGCCACTAAAGAGTCCATTCTGGTTTTAAACTTTCTGGACAACCTTCCAGGCACCGCTGACAATATCAGACTGTGGATACAAAAAGATCCGTTCCTAGCAAAACTAAAACAGCTGGTGGTGATGGGGGAAACAAAAGGGCCAACACAACCAGGAATGAAATCTTTCTGGAACCAACAAGACCAGATCACTGTAGAGGATGGCATATCACTATGGGGAGCAGGGTGATTGTCCTGAGTAAAGGTCACTGCCTGATACTGGCTGAACTTCACCAGGGTCATCCAGGGATTTCCAAAATGAAGATGTTGGCAAGACATTATCTCTGGTGGCCAGCATTGGATGCTGACATAAATGCATTGGTGGGCCAATGCCCAGAGTGCCAACAAAGACAGAAATTGAAGCCGTCGGTGCCCCCACATTTGAGGGAATGGCTGGGTAAACCCTGGACTCAGTTACACGTTGACAATGCCAGAACTTTCATGGGCTCAGTGTTCCTGGTCATTGCGGATGACCATTCAAAGTTGTTGGACATGCATAGAGTTCATTTGGCAAACTCAGGGATGATGTTGAAAAGCTGCGAGTATCGTTCTCAATACATGGACTCACAGAAGTATCAGTCATGGACAATAGGATGTCATTTACCAGCAGGGAATTTGAGTATTTCCTAAAGTCAAATGGCATTCAGCATGCTCGGACATCTCCATTGTCTAGCAGAAAGAGCAGTCCAAACATTGAAGGTGCGCGTCAAGAAATAGTCCACAGCTTCATTCAATACTAAATTGTCCCAGTTCTCTACATAGATGCTTCCAGACCTACCGAGCTTTTCCAGTGATTTCTGTTTTTGTCCAGGTTCCTGTTTGATTATAGGACAACCCCTCACGCATAGACAGGGATGGCTCCAGCAGAGTTGCTGATGGGGCAAAGACTCCACACCAGGTTAAACCTGATATTCCCGGACTTGGGGGACAGGGTGAAACAGCAACAGGAATGCTAATGTTGGACACATGCCTCCTATAAGTGACAGAGGCAGATTACATCAGGGGACATAGAACACAAAAGCATGAAGTTACAATGAACCTTCATAATACAAGCTCAGCCTCAACTGGAGAACTGTATGCAGTTTTGGCCACCTCACTTTAAGAATGCCATTTGATGGTATTTAGGAGAAGTAGAGAATGGGATGTATAGGACTGGTTCCAGAGATGATGACCTTCAGTCACAAGGCTAGGATGGAGAAGTTGGAGCCAATTTCCTGAGAAACTAGAGAGTCATGAAGAGATTTAATAATAGCTTCCAAAATCCTGAGGGGTCTGAATGTGGTAAACAAGGTGAAAATGTTCCCATTGAGAGAAGGATCAAGAAGGCAAATGGCAAGAAAAGCCAAGGCAACATAATGAAGAATTTGTTTCTGCAGTGCATGGTTGTAACTGGTGGAGACAGATTTTTTTTTTCTTTATTCATTCACATGATGAGGGCATTGCTAGCTAGGCAGCATTTATTGCCTTTCCCTATTTGCCCAGAGGGCAGTTAAGAGTCAACCACAATGCTATGGGTCTGGAGTCACATGTAGGCCAGACCAGTTAAGAACGGCAGTTTCCTTCCCTAAAGGGCATTAGTGAACCAGATGGGTTTTTCCAACAATTGACAATGGATTCACGGTTATCATTAGACTCTTAATTCCAGATACTTTATTGAATTCAAATTCCACCATCTGCTGTGGCGGGACTCGAGTCCGGATCTCCAGAAAATTATCTGGGTCTCTGGATTAACAGTCCAGTGGTAATACCACTAGGCCATCACCTCCCCAATTCAATTGTCATCTTCAAAATGAAACTGAAAAAGTACCTAAGAAAGAGAATTTCTTGGTCAATAAACTAAAGTAAGGAAATGGGACCAGTTGAGTTGCTGTTGCAGAGGGTCAGTATGGACATGACAGGTTGCATGCTCTCCTTCCCTGATGTAAACATTCTAAAGTTCTATGACCCCTAACTCAATAAGGAGCTGGTCCATCTCCCTCTTGATGATATATTGGGTCAGCAGCAAAAAAACAGCCTGCAATGCATTCCAGAGGCTCACAATTCCCTGGGAAAATAACTGCCGAACATTCAGTGTCCAGGGTGATAACAGATTTATAGCTGACAGTCACACTGTTTTAACAGCTACAAACAAGGTAGATAGGAAATAACCTTTCCCTTGAATAGAAGGGTCAATAACTAATGGATACATTCTACTTAGTTCAAAAGGCACACAACTTATAGACAGTCAGGCAATGTGGCGTTTTATAAATTCCTACCTTAGAAGCAAAACCAGTCTGACTCCAAACCAAAACACAAACAGATTCTAAACAAAGCCTCATACCTAACATGCATTATCTGACCTAAAATGTCACCTCTTCTTTATACTGATAAAACCTCTAGTTGTCTCAGGACTGTGACTTAAAAGGAATTCGGGCATTTACATAGACATATTAATCAATTAAAGCCTTCCAACTGATCAAAGATTTAATAGCATCTCAGGTTTGTTTAGTACATCCTGATCAGTGGTGTGACCCTTTGATCTTTCACTTATAAATTCAGTCTCTGATACTACCTCTCCAACTAACACCTGAAGAAGGAGAGAGGCTCTGAAAACTTGTGTTTTCAAATAAACCTGTTGGACTATCACCTGGTGTCATGTGATTTCTGACATAAATGAAACTATGTGAGACAGTATCTGGAGCACCCTGCTGCAATAAGGACAACAAGTTGCATTCGCGTTGAGCGTGCTAACACAAATAGAAAAAAATTATGATAACAAGGTGTAGAGCTGGATGAACACAGCAGGCCAAGCAGCATCAGAGGAGCAGGAAGGTTGACATTTCGGGCCTAGACCCTTCTTCAGAAATCATTTCATGAAAGTCTTAATGAAAGACTGGGAAATTCAACCTCACACATCATCTCCACATTGTCCTCAGCAAATGGAGAAGTTTGAGGTGGCAGTGAAATTCACCAAAGGAATCCCACATAGATGGGACAAACACACCTACTGAAGGCATGAAAAGCAGTCCAGTCAGAAAATAATGTCAAGCTGTGTACAAACTACTCCTCCAATATCAAAAAAGTCTTTTGAAGCTGGAACTAGTAACAGGTATAACTGAAAAATAAATCAAGGCAAAATGACAGAAAGCCACATTTCATTTTAACAAGACTGCGAAACCATTGCCAAAGTCGGGTCACAAGCATTCAATAATCTCAATAATGCTAGCCCAAGTGGCAACTTAGGACTGGAAACAGCAGCTGTCACTGTGAGCAGATGTGGTGGAAGCGAATCAACACGTATATCATTGCAACCTCAGGCACATATATCGATTGCAGAAGTTGTTCCTCAACTGCAGACATTGATGCTATAAGCATCGTGAGTGAGCACTTGGAGAGCAAGCAAACAGACCTAAGATGCAGCCTGATCCAGTCCATGAGCTGGGTACATGTCCCTGTGTGCAAAGTGCCCTTACAGTAGCATTCCATGAAAGGTGCTGGAGCATTCTAAAGTGCAAAATGGTAGTGGAGAAGTATACTGTCAGCAGATCAGAGCTGTGCCATGATGATGCAGTGAGGTTGTCAGGTACCTGCTCTGACTCTCAACATTGGGAATTCTTGGCATCTTGTTTCTGTCCAGCAGGAAGTGGAATAAAAGAGTGCATTTAAAGAGACAAGATTAAGAAATAATAAGAGTGACAATGAGTGATATACTCTGCTAAAAGGCCTCTCGCTGTTCACGAATGGAATCTTATCTCAATGTCAGGAACTTGCAGGGTGTAGTGATACTGTCCCTAACTCTGAGCAAGGAAACCTGGGTTCAGGTCCCATCTGCTCCAGAGGTGTGCAATAAAATCTCTGAACAGTTTGATTTGAAAATATAAAGAATTTAGTTGGGAAATGTAACTTGTTTCACTGTGCCTCTGTTATCAAGAAAAGCCTCACTCAACTTCTCATGCGATTCTCCAAAATTGCTCAACATAGTCCATTTCATGTAGGGCCTTGGAAAATTCTGCCCATTAACTCTATTTTGCTATCCTCAGTTGCTGCCTTTGACATGTTGAGCATTTTCAACACTTTGTATTTTTGTTTCAGATTTCCAGCTTTTGTAGTATTTTATTTTTGACATTAAAAACATAGTTTGTTTTTGATGACTTACAGATTCATGTTAAATTCATATATCTGCTTTTATTTTTCAACTAAATTCAAGTTCATAAACAGACCCAGTGGGATTTGAAGTCACATTTTCTGAATTAGTCATCTAGGCCTTTGGATTACTAATTCAGTAGTGTAACTGTATCACCAGGCTTAGCTGTGCTGCCCATCATACCCTCTGATCACTGTAAATGAGTGCTTATGCATGTCATTTGTGTAGTTATGTGTTCCTGCTGAGACTGTGTAATGTTGAACGAAACCATTAATGCATTTTGTTATAAATTAAGCTCTATTTTTTCCCAGTTATTTTAAATTATCAAGTCATTATGGTGCCAGTTTCGAACTTCTACTACTTTTGTAACTGGATGGATCACATTTTTGAAGGCTGTACAGGTATTGACTCCCCTTGCACAGTGCCAAAAGAGGTTGACTAGTGTATCATTAGTCTCGTGTGTATCATAATTCCTTTTGACAAATCTTCTTCCTTGTCAGGATATTTGGTGAATACTGTAGTATCAACAGTTAATGTTACCATGTTAGTCATTATAAATTGAATTCTAATCACTGAGAATTTCAATATTAGCATTGGCCTATACTGAGATATTTGCCAATCTCACCATCATCAGGACAGCCATTCCCCAACTGAAGATGCTGTGACATAAATTGTCTATTTGCATCATTTAATTCATTTGAAGCTCTTCTTAAATGCTGTCTGCAACCTTATTGATTTCTCATTCGATGAGCTGAATCTTAGCATATTTTTACTCATTATCATTTTCATCAAATTTCATGGAGGATTTCCCTATATGAGGCCTAGCACGTTTTCTTGCATGATCACCCCAAACTCATCTCATTAGCTACCCACCATACCCCTAATACATTTCTCGTCTGAGGCTAGCCCAATTCTCTTAATCACCATAGCCAGGGGTTATCACCCTTGCCGGGATATCACAGGATCCCCGGTGCCAGCATTATCTTTAGGCTTTTTCCCAGAGCGGGGGACTCGATTACTAGGGGTCACGATTTCAAGGTGAGAGGGGAAAAGTTTAAGGGAGATATGTGTGGAAAGTTCTTTACGCAGAGGGTGGTGAGTGCCTGGAATGCATTGCCAGTGGAAGTGGTAGAGGCGGGCACAATAGCGTCATTTAAGATGTATCTAGACAGATACATGAATGGGCAGGGAGCAGAGGGATACAGGTCCTTGGAAAATAGGCGACAGGTTTAGATAGAGGATCTGGATCGGCTCAGGCTTGGAGGGCCGAAGGGCCTGTTCCTGTGCTGTAATTATCTTTGTTCTTTGTTCTTGTGGTGCATCCAGTGAAACACTGCTGGTCTGGACCTGCCGTGTGCAGCTCATGATATTTTCCCTGGGCTTGGCAGATAGGGGAAATCAGTGCTCAGCTTTACAGACAAGGACCTGGAATTCCTGATGGATTTCTGGTGCAGAGAAATCCAGACCACCAGACTTTGCCAGACCCATTGTCTTTGTTGCTCACTGGGGAGAATCTGGGGAACTTAGACTTAAAATGTGACATGACGTTTTCGACTTTGAAATAGATGTTGCTTGAGAGCTCATGCAATTCTCCCAAATTTATTGCCAATGCCCACGTCATTCAGGGTATGGGACAATTCCGTTCTATGGTACTGATATGCCCAGTTGTTTGCTCAGGGTGCATGAGGCATTGTTGCTATTTTGGGTTGGTGCAAGTCCTTCAGGTTGGCAGACTCACTATCTACTGCTACTTTCTTCTTATATAACTTACCTTGAACAGTCTATTGCACTTCAGATCACCAACCTCAGGACTGGCACAGAGCCAGTAGGCTCCATTGCTAAGCAGGCTCCCTTCACCCCAGCTGCAGAAACAGGGAGTACACGAAGATATAGTGGGAGTGAGAGGAAAAAGAAAACTCATTAAGGGCATTTTGGTGACACAGTTGATAATGCACTTTACATTATTTGGTGCATTTTAATAAATGACACTGCTTTCTTCTTACATTTGGTTGTTTGTCAGTCTGTGTAGCCTTCATGTAGCATGAGGTGCAGTGTCATGGCCACTCAGGATGGAACAGACCACCATGGGTTGATATCTGTGCGTATATAGAGGGCAATGTGTTCTGCTGATGTCTCATGTTACACCTCTATAGTTTCCCAGCCTCTGTGTCCACATGTGCTGATGTAAGTGAGTTTCTCAGGGATTGTCTGGGGTAGGGAGATATGCAGCAAAAAGGGGGACACGTTTTAGGATGGCTGGGAATTTTGGACACTGTAGATCTATGTCCTGTTCATTGTGTAAGTCTTTGTGTAATGTTGTTTCCATTTAAAATGCTAACATTGATGGTTCCTGTCGCCCCCCACTCCCTCACTGATCGAGACAGTCTGTCTGTGGTCAGAACCATTTTCTTTCCAATTTACACATTTGATTTCCAGCATGATGATAGGTGACAGGGTTCTTGGTCAGTTGTCTACAACTTCCGTCTATAAATGTCAATGATACATCCAAATATCCAAATTCCCTTCCTGTGAATCTATAGGCTTTGTACTTTCCTTGGTTCTAACTCAACTACTGCATATGGGCCTGCACCTGCCCACTTTTCATCCCAGTCCCTGGTATATACAGTGACCATGCCAAGTGTAGTCACATACTGTTCGCAATTTGAAGCCATGGTTCTCCTTCCAGTGGATGAGGCCTCTCAATACGATCCCTCTCCCATCCATGCTTTACCATGTCCATCCTTGCAGATACTGATTCCTACCCTCCTCTAACTTGTCAAGTCACCATCTGCAGCAACATCACTGTCCTCCCCCACCCACTTTTCCTTAGTCTTTTGAGAAAGGACCCAATCGACTGACTGTGGCCCTTGGGGAGACCTAACCAGACAAATCCCTGACTGGTGCCTGTACATCATGTCCAACCGTGTTAGCCCTACGTCCCAGACTGGCCACTACTGGAGCTGCATGACTGATCATGGTCCAGTCCCTGAACTACAGAGGCATGGACCCTCTGACTGAAAACAACCTTACGAGATGCCTGACCATGGCCAATCTCCTGGACTGTTATATCCACATTGGATTAAACTTCTTCCAATGGAAGACATTAAAAGTTTTTTTTAATGTTACGATTTAATGACCAACCATGACATTGTGGCCACGTCTCTTTTATTACTTTTAAACCCTGAGGGAAAGTTATAACTTTAGTATTGGTGCTATGCATTGACTGCCTGTGTTACAAATCGTCATCAATCCACAAATCATTGGAAATGATCGGGAGGTTTCTATCATCAGCAGTTTAGTTTTATGCCTGTGTAACAAATTGAACATCAATCCCACCAATTGCTGGCTCCATTCACATCAGCTGACTCCACTAGCTCAAGGACTTTTTAGATTGCATGTGAGTCGTTTCAATATGTTACTAATTTCAGCTTGAATATTTGTTTCCTATAGTTAGTCCGCTCTTTTCATTTTCTCTGAACGACTAAAGAACTGGTTAATTAAGAATTTGCAGTTTGACTGCTCTGTCTTTTTTCAGCACGGTTTTCTACTCTTCCTTTGATAGAAACTTATCTAACCTTTAAAATGAATTAACAACAAATTCATAAGAATTGATACCTTGCTGCTGCAGAATTCTGAACCACAAGCCTATCGATATATTCCCATTAGCAAGCAAAAATCCCTAAGATATTACTTAATTACTTTTTCCAACTTTTAACTGTAATTCTAACTACCGGTCTCATTCCCGGAATGGCAGGATTGACTTACAAAGAAAGATTAGATCGTTAGACATATATATTCACTGAAGGTTAGAAGAATTAGAGGGAATTTCATAGAAACCTATATTATGTTTTAAAAGGAGAAGTATATCCATATGCTTGTAATCAAGAGCTAAAGCAATGAAGATATTAAGAGATACTGAAGCAAGTCAGTCATGATGCTACTGTTTGTCTTTCAGAGAGTTAATGAAGGAAAAGGTATTACTAGGGGGTACACATGGAGGTTACAAACTGCTTTCATTATATAGAGTTGGAAAAAGGAATGATTTAGTAAATAGAGAAATTGTATTTGGAATTACGTAGCAAATCCATAAGGAAACAATCAATTTTATCTTAGTATAAAATGTATTTGTGAAAGTGAAATTGACTTATTTGGGCCACAGTGTGGGACAAGGTAAAGTTGCAGTTAATGTAATGAAAGGTGTGTGAGTTATACTATTGTGTGTATTTTTTTCACTTTCCGTAACAATTGCTGCGAGCATCTTGAAGAAGCGGAAGCTATTTTTCCCTCTCTCGATTACAGCCAAAAGCTGGGGGTTCTCTTCCTAGACTGTTGGATTGCATGTGAGACAAGTCTATTTTCTGAATTTGCCTTTTTGCCAAGGGTGTGTTTTGCGCGTGTTACTATATTGGGACAGCTAATTAGTGATTGTTACTGTATCTATTATTCCGATAAATTTTCCAATAGAGTGAAGCTATTCCAAGTTCTTCTTTCTTTGCTTATATTTCAACGATAGTGTGTAAATAAATTGTGCTTTTCTTAACATCGAATAGTTTGATCAATCAAATTGCATCTGGAACACAGCACCTCACATTTACTTTTAAAGTAAGTAAAAGTTAGGGTCTAGGCTACCTACTTAATATATTTTAAGGGGGTCTGATCTGGTCCATAACAACTAAGTTAGTCTTTTCTGAACCATGATTTTAAACCAGCATGTGTCAGACAACAGATGACCAATAATAATATAGAATGTTAATGGACGCTGATTTATATTGTGTGATTTTATGACAGGACAGAGAAATTATTGGAATATATTAACAGAAATTGCTGGTGAAACTCAACAGGCCTGGCAGCATTCATGGAGAGAAAGCAGAGTTCAGGTTTCAAGTCCAGTGATTCTTCCTGCTTTTCAGTTCTGATGAAGAGTTATCAAGGGGAGCCACTGGACTCAAAATGTTAATCCTGCTATCTCCCCATAGATGCTATCAGACCTGTTGAGATTTACCAGCAATTTCTATTTGGGTTTCAGAATTCCAGCAACCGCAGTTTTTTGAGCTATATTAATACATTAGCTTGCTTTTGTGTTTAGAATAATGAAGGACTAATGTTAGCTTAAAAAACCCTTAGAGATGGGAAAGCTTTCATTCAGCTTGAACAAGGCTTGACTGGTGTCAAATGCAAGTGTAGTACTTTTTCCCCTGGAAAGGAGATTGTTCAGAGCAATTATGAAAATAAGTCACCTCAATGTAAGGATTGTTGTTTCTGAAAACCTCCACAGCAGGTCATTTCCAGATTAATCGGAACCGAGTTGGGCGAGAGGTCAAGAGACCAGGACTTGCAGAGTGGAATTGAAACAAGCAGTTGAGTCAATCCACAGATTTGATAGGAAAGGTAAATTTCTCTGGATTTTGATTAACATGAAGTGATAGTTTGAGGAATTGATGGGACTTTGTTTTGACAGGTGTTTGAAATCTTCTAAATTTTATTATCTGCAGATGCCTTGAATTGTTTTCTTTTTCTTTTACAAAATAAATTTTGCTGAATCTTACCATATGTTTGCAAATTTATTTCTGTTGTGCTTCATGGATGGTTTTGCTCACTGAGTCTGGTGAAGTTCTCTCCCTCTGAACTGTGTTTTCTCTCAACCTAAATTTCCCTCAAAAACTACGTACCACACTGCTATGGTGTCCTTTTCATCCAATGTTAGCTGAATTCCCTCACTCACCAAGAGCAGAAGAACTTACACTGCTGAGAAACTCAGGGGTGCACTGACACCTGTGTCATCTGTGAAACACTTTTGTGCACCCAGTCAAATATTGTCAGTCTAGAGCTGCCTTACAAAATTCATGACTTTTACCCTGACATGGAAGAGAAGGAGAAATTGGAGCCCCATTTTGTGGACAGGAATGTGGAGGACCTGCTGGATGGGGTAAACAGATGATGGCTGTTTTCTTCCCCAGAAGAATTCTGAGAAGGCAAAAACACAGAGAAGGCCTGACAGCCTGGTCTGAGGTTATCACCACTCAAATCATTCCTGTCTCAGTCGTCTAGAGCGATGCCCAACAGTAAAAGCAGAAGATCAATGATTGCTCTGCTCAACCAGTATCAATGCCACTGTCTTCTTCTCTGCTTCTTTACTCTTGCTCTGTCTTTGCAACTGCATCTGCCATAATCCCCGTGAATATGCCTCTCGCCACTCACTAGTGAGATCTCCTCTTTACGTCCATAACACCATTGTTAAATGTGACGTGTTCCCAATGTCAAGAAAAACTTTGCTGGACCTCTCCCACAACTCTTAAATTTCCAATTGTAGGCCACATTGTACAGGGCCAGTAACATTCCACACCCTCTGTTTCATTATTAAAGCCAAATCAGCATCCTGGAATTTATGTGAAAGACCATCGCCTTAAATTTTGAAACAAAGTATGAATATATCAAGGTAGATTTCATTCCAGGATTTGACTTGACCAATAGTGATATCAGTCGACATTATAACATGAGAGAGACAGAAATAAGGCCTAACTTGGATGTTGCCACACAAAGTCAAATCACAAAAGTTCTGAGATATAGTGACGACTGGATTTTGTTGGGGTTTCTTTTGAATTTCAGCACTGTCGTGGCTGATGAACTCATTTATAAATGGCACGAAATCTGAGTGGACAAAAGAATGTTGGAGTGTCTTTGACAATTTAAAATCTATGCTTGACAACCGCACCAGTTTTAGTAGCAGCGGAGTATAAGAAGTCATTTAAACTGACTGTTAATACCAGCAATATCGGACTGGTATAGTTTAGCAATAGGACAATGAGATGAGAATCAAATGCCAGTTTTTTTTTAAGTTGAATACTTGTCACCAAAATTATTCAATGGTGAGACACTGAGCCTAGTACTTGCTTGACATCAATTTGAAGTTAACATATTAAAAAAAAATCCTTGACTTTCTTTTGGAGAGATTCCATGATAAAAATCTATAAAATGATCCCTAGGAGTTTTATGCTGCAATCTTATAGTTTAAAAATCTTTCACATAAAAGACAAAGACAATTTTGCAGAGGATGCTTTATCGAAAGCAAATATAAATGAAAGCAAATGTCATGACCATGAAGGGCTTCTGTAAAATATGATTGTTATGAACATCCTTGTGTGTTTAAATGTAAATTTTCAAATTGTCAATGTAAGGTAGAAACAGCAATAAGAAGGAATTTTAATATAAAAATGAATATGCATCTTAAGAATATGTTTTCATTTATTTTAGGAGATGATTTTACAGTCCATAATATATTATTATTATTTAGGAATTTGGTTTTGGTGAGATTCTATATGGCCTTCACCGGTTTTGTCAGTACTTTGCACTGTTTCTAACTGATTTGAGCTTTCACTGGTAGACTTAGAGTTCCTACAGACTTTTACTACTGGATGCTGTTTGCACAGAAGGAGACAGCCTCTATGTGCTTTTAAGCTGTTGAATATTTAAAGATACATTCACAATTTTCTGACCAGAGTTCTTTGTCTGTTTCATCTCCTTGGATAGCTGTGGCTTTCATGGTAATGTCAGGAACTTTGTAATATTGTGTGTCAACACCACCAGCATTTGTAATTTTTTTTGAAATCATCTGAAATACTTTGGATGTGTTCACCGCTGCCATCTTCTTGCTGGCATTAGTCAAGCAATTTGATACCATGTAAGAAAGGATGCACATGTGACACCTTAGGCAGAAACTTGTGTCTAACTTGACTAAACAATAAAGGTTTATTCCATATTCCTTAGTAGCTAGTTACCTTACAACTAATATACATGATTCACCCTTGTGAGACATCAGGCTCAACTTAAGAGTAAATACGCACGATTAATTTAGCTACACGCTGTTAACACTATGAATAATTAACTACTTGGGAGCTCTGTGCACCTCCGTTGAACACACAGAGATTGAAGGACATACTGAACAAGAATTAGCTCCTCCTAGAAACAGTCATTTATGTATTGATATGCAAGCTAATCTTGTGTTTCAATTAACCCTTTCAAGTACTTAATGCCTTATACTATAACTACCTATTCTTCTCCTTTGTCCTTATCTTTATCATGCCTCATGATCGGTTGCAATTCCATTTTTCCTGTCTCTTTGATTTCTCTGTTCAGTATTTAGAATGATAGGATAATGCAGCATTGAATGGGATAATTTAATCATTGAGCCTGCGCCATTGATTTTGCTTAGTGCAATCAAGTTAGTCCGATTCCCCTGGTCTTTCCTCACAGCCCAACTTTTTCTTTCTCCTTCAAATATGCATGCATTTCTGTTTTGAAGGTTACTGTTGAATCTGTGTCCAACATCTTCTCAGGCAATGCATTCCAAATCCATACTCAGTGCATCCACAAAGTGTTTCTTCATGTGAATTCCTTTTTATTAACCAATCATTTTACATATGTATTCTCTGGTTGGCTATTCTTTGGCCACTAGAAAGAGTTTTCTTCATTTAATTCTTTTAAACACCATCATGGCTTTAAAAATCTCCAGCAAATATCCTCAAAGCCTCCTTTGCTCATATTTCTCCAATTTATTCATATGATGCTAATCCCTCATCCCTAGAACCATTCCAGTAAATCTACTAATAGTCACTATTGAAAATTATCAATGAAGTTTAAAAAATTGTCAGTTATAACACCAGATTACACACGTCAATGTTGTGTCTATCAATAACTTAACTAACCTTTACCCAGACAGGTTTGATGTTATTGGCAAATGTAAAGGCAATGCAGTGTTACACCTGCATCGATACTCCTTGTAAGTTAAGCATTCATGCTCAGAATAAGCTCAAACTGCAATTAAATTCTAAACAGCACCATTCACAATGTTGAGCGTTATGTTGACTGGTGCATCTTTACTACTTGAGTTTCTTAGAAAGGCGAAATTATATGTGTATGTTTAGATCCAAGGTGAATGAATACTGCAGTAAAGAGATACCAAAACAAGATTGCTACCCTGGAAGAGAATAATTCCAAGTTTTGAGGTAACAAGCATTTTTCTAAAGAATGGCTCAGCATCAGTGAAGACATTGATTAGCTTATAAACTCATGTGAAACATGTCAATTCCATCAACCTCAATAATTGAAAGAACTTTCTTTCCAATTGAGATTCTTTCTAAGCAGTAGCGCATAATTACAATTGATCCTTTCCAAGGACACAATTACATCCTGGTCACTGACTGCTTCACCAAATTCCCTTCTGTGAGACAAATCAAAGATACCACTAGTACAGTCATTTTTGACACACATTGACTGCCATATTCAATATGTTGGATAATTTTCAACAAGTTATGACCGTCAGTGGTCAACATCTTCCAAGGTATGTGCAGGAAATGGGTTTCCAATGTATCACCTCTTTCCTTTACTATCTTCAGTTTGAAAGTCTAACAAATGCACTGTAAAATTCAGCCGAGTTAGCCAAGTCTAAAGTAACTTGCCAAGATTTTTTGATAGCTATGTTACATTTAAGTGTGACTGTGTCAAGTTAATGTTTGGAAGTTAGATCCACAATGGAAGCTGAGGTAGATGTCAGGAAGTGCCATGCAGGCACACATTACTGCCAACTGGCTGAAGGTAATGATGTAGGTTCTCCTACAGTTACACCTTCTACTACATGTACATGGTGCATTGATGGAAAGAGGAGTATGATAATTAAGCAAGCAGGCAATTGTCCCAGCTTGAACCAGGACAAGTTATAAGAGTTTGAGATTTTCAATATGAACATTGTGATGTGCAATTTAGAGTCCAGTGACCCTTCTTCAGAGCAGGGAACACAGGCCATATCATACTAGCAGTGGTGTTTTAGCCTGAATGTACACCATTATCTTCAGCCAGTTGGCAGCCATTTGAGCCTGTATGGCACCAAGCTGAGACTTCCTGACTTCTACCTCAGCTTCCGTTACAGCACTCAAGACATTGTATAACTTCTTATTTTGTTGTAATGAAAGTTGAGAATTCAGCCACCTGATGCTACATTTTGCTAGGTTTATGAAAGTGGTGGAGGGGCTGGAGTTCCATTTGGTAGGGTATAGAACATACATTCACTGAACATGGCTACTTGTGCAAGGCCTTTCTACTTCTTCCAGCCCGGTATTCCAGTCCTAAGATCTAGTCTGCTCCTTGTGACTTCCACTATGTTCTCCTCAATTGTCTCAAGAGTCTCCTATCCTCCTAGCATCCATCAAAATTACCTGACCATTTCTTGATCTTTGCTTTATCCAAGTCTTCCATTCTTCTTTAGGCAATTTCAACGTCACGTTGCCTTTAATATGGGCGGTCCAATTTAAGTCATGTAAGCTAGTTACAGCATGATGGATATGGGATTCTTGCCAGTATGAAACCGCTCAGCAGGGCATTCAGCCCTAGGCTGTACACCACAATAATTAGAATCAGCAAACAGCATGAAATTTGCGTA
This sequence comes from Rhincodon typus, assembly GCF_021869965.1. NCBI lineage: Eukaryota > Metazoa > Chordata > Chondrichthyes > Orectolobiformes > Rhincodontidae > Rhincodon > Rhincodon typus. Next base: position 31,428,469 of record NC_063343.1, read on the forward strand.
CTGCCTTCATCACTTTGAGCAGGTCCAGAGCAATCAGGCATCAAGACCTAACCAGCCATCCATTGCTGCCTCACATAGCCTTCAATTCATTGTGAATGTATATTAGAAGAAGAAAGTTATTTCTGGATAATGTTAGAACATGATATTTCCTAATAATCTTTTGCAAATTGAATTTTAAATCTTGCAGTGATCACATCATAAATGTAATACTATAGTTATTATGCAATTAATAATATAATTAATGCTATCTGTGTAATTAAAAATCTAAAATTTATTACACTCTGTACAAGTCATTTCATGCAAGAATGTCACCACTGAAGGTATGACCTCTCAGATGTCACACTCAGAAATGTTACATTCCACTGTAATAAATATCTAAAGGATAAGAAAAAATCTTGGCTTTCAAATATTATTTTCCATTAATCTAAATGCCTGAATGGGTAAATGTGAATGACAAATAAACGGTTTGATACTATTACCAAGCTCTGACGAGGAATGAGTAAGTAAAAGAACAATGATCAAACCATTAATTTTCTTCTCAAAACTGCCAAGTCATTAGTAAAACAAACAGCAATAAATAGATTCGAATTGTTTTTTTTTAAACCAAATAACCCATATTACTATGATTTATAAGTCACACAGCTTGTTTCGCAAGCACTTTGCTACAATACCGAGACAGTGCTGCATTGTGGAGCTATTATCTGTCAAAATGCATCACTGATTATCTAGGTTGATGTTTTGAGGGCAATGTCCAAGTGTTTTATGTGACTGTTTTCTGCCCACACAGGACACTGGTATTCTGCTGAAGAGTACAGAAGAGCAAAGCTATCAGTAAGGAGAGTGCTATGATGATCCCTACATAAAAGCGAGTTTGTTCTTTATAATATAATAAATCCATAAAGAAAACAGTCACTTCAAATAAATCATTCATCTTTACTTACAGTTCTCAATGCATTTTGTAAACCTCAAAGAAAATGGGGTGAATCTTACATATTGCTGACACCCTCCAACAATAAAAATGTCAGGCTTGAATTGATCGACTTTCAAAAAGGCAGAGATAATACATCGGGAGTGGCATTAACTGGGTGAGAGTGGGACTTTTGCTCCTTGGAGAATGGAATTATGAGTTTGGGAACAGTTAAGTAGTTCCAGCAGTGCCTGAAACAAGTACTGGCTGCTACTGGGACTACGAGGGTATTCTGGGAAGAAGATAACATGGGTACTGGGCCAAGTTGAACCCGGAAACTCTTTTGGAGAGAAACTGGGGACTATATATGGAGGCACTTGTAGAAGTTGAGTGCTTACATCTGCTGAGGCAGACACAAACTGCACAAAATGGGGGGTTAAAGGGAGGTGTAGTGTGGCATGTACATTTAATAAAAGATTGACCCCAATAGACACATAGCTCCCTTAAAAAAATGTACTCATTTTTCTTTCAGCTTTTTAGATGTAGATCATAAAACAATAGACTGGCCTCTTTTGTTCCATTTTCTCCCTCCCACTGTATTATGGTAGTGGAAGATGTCTGAGACCCTTAACTAGCTGCCACTTGTTTTATTTTACATGCCCCACCACTGCAAATATAAAGGGGAAGGTTGTAAAATTCCCTTTATTGAGTATCTGGCTAGAGTCTGAATTATTATGTTGTCACATGTTTGAGTGGAAAACTGCTTTGTTTCCTCCCTTTGTGGCTGGAAGCTGAGAGGTCAATTTTTTAGCTTTATTTCCTAGTTTCCTAACTTATACTATTTATATCTTTAATGTAGGATAACTTTTTCAATTCTCTCTATTTGTTGTATCTAAGATTTGTACCTCAGTGCTTTGTATCTAAGATGGTGCCATGTGTTGACGATATTGTACATTTTTCACTGTACGCCTGTTCTTTCATAACTTGAGTACTCACATCAATAAGCCAACTTCTAATTTTAATTCTGACCACAGCAACAATCTCACCTCTTAATTTTGATCAATTGGAAGAATTGATTTCATGATAATGTCGTTGAACTGGTAATCCAGAGGTCTAGTCTATTCCTTTGGGGGCTTGGGTTCTAATCCCAATATAGAAACTGGTGAAATTTGAATTCAATGAATGAAATCTGGAACTGATAGTGATTCTAAATAATAGTGACCATGCAACTACCAGTGAGTATCAAGCAAGAATTCATCCAGTTCACTAATGCCATCTAGGGAATGAAATCTATAATCCTTACCCGGTCTGGCCTAGATATAATTCCAAGTCCACAGAAATGTGCTTGCCGCTTAAATGCCCACAAAAGTGGCCTAGCAAGCCATTCAGTTAAAGGACAATTAGAAATGATGACATTTCTGATGATGACCACATACTATGAAAGTATAAATTTTAACAAAATGATCTGCCTGTTTTCTGATTGGGCCTGATTCTCATAAATAAGGATCTGTTAAGCCTGAGCCTTTTGTAACTAAAAGGTTTGTCTCTTTTTTGCTGGTAGCCTGTGATCTTTGTTCACTGCAGCAATCCTCAAAATTCAATGTGTATACATGAAACATTCTGTCTTCTCTCCAAAACCTCATCGCTTAGTTCCATCCAAAACATTGTAAAGATGTTATTGGACTTGAAATGTTAACTGTTTCTCTCTCCAAAGTACCACCATACCTGTTAAGTTTTTCCAATACCTTCTGCTTTAATTTCATATCTCCACCATTTCTCAGCATTATATTTCTATCATAATGATTTCCTCAGCCATACTTTCCCTATTAAACGTGAAGGTTGGAAAGGTATTTGGAGTCCATGAGGGATGAGCTGGCTGCGTGGAAAGACACTGAGGAACGAGACGTGGCTGTAGTAGCAAGATTGCTTCAGGATGTGACTGAAGAGCTTCAAGGCAGAGGGTTGTAGTGGGAGAGAGACTCACTGAGCTCTCTTCGGAGGGGGGAGGAAAACTTCATCAAGGGTGGACCTCCTTAGAAGAGACTTTACGACTATGGTGACTATGAGGTAGTAGGACTGCAGATACTGGAAGCCAGAGTCAATAGATGTGAAGCTGAAAAGTTCAGCAGGTCAGACAGTATCCCAGGAGCAGGAATGTCAATGTTTCATTGTGAAGCCCTTTGTTGGGACTAGGGAGAGGGACTCCTTCATCTCAAACTGTCGCTGCGTCATCAATCACTTGGATCTCTCCAACCCTCTCATTTACTCCAACCGTTCCCCATTGGAAAGCGCAGTCCTCCTCTCCCTTCTCTCCAACCCCACCCTTACTATTAAATCAGCCAAGAAGGGGTGTGAGGAGTTAGTATGGCAAACTGACCTCTACATGGCTGAGGCCAGATGCCCACTGTCTGACACCTCCTCCTACCGTCCCTTTAATCGTCACCCACCTCTGATCACCAAGACATCATCTCCCAGACCATCAATAACCTCATCACCTTGGAAGATCTCCTGTCCACAGCCTCCAATCTGTTAGTTCCACAACCCCGCAAAGCGCGTTTCTACCTCCTACTGAAAATCCATAAACCAAACTGCCCCGGTCTGCCTGCTCCTGGCCCACTGACCTCATCTCCTCCTACCTCAACTACATTCTATCCATTCTGGTCCATTAACTTCCAACCTACATTTGTACGCTAATCTATGCCCTCCAACGTTTCCAAAACTTTCAATTTCCCGACCCCAAACACCTCATCTTCACTGTGGACGTACATTCCCTTTACACTTGTATCTCCACACATAGGGCCTAAAAACCCTCTGCTTCTTTCTCTCCCATAAGCTCAACTAGTCCTCCTCCACTAATACTCTCATTCACTTGGCAGAACCGGTCCTCACTCTCAACAATTTTTCCTTTGATTCCTCCCACTCCCTACAAACAAAAAGGGTGGCCATGGGCACCCATATGGGCCCAAGCTATGCCTGCCTCTTTGTAGGATTCGTGGAACAGTCCTTCATCCACAACTACAGCACCATCCATCACGTCTTTCTCTGCTACATTGATGGTAGCATTGGTGCTGCCTCAAGCTCCTGTGAGGAGCTCGAGCAGTTCATCAGCTTTGCCACCTTCCACTCCCCTTAAATTCACCTGGACCAATTCTAACACCTCACTCCCCTTCCTGGACCTCTTTGTCTCACTGAAACCAACTCACTACTGACATCCATTTCAAACCCATTGACTCCCACAACTACCTGAACAATACCTCCTTTCACCCACCCTCCTGCAAAAATGCTGTCCCATACTCTCAATTCCTCTGTCTCCATCACATTTCCCCCCAGGATTAGGCATTCTACTCCAGGATGTACAGATATCCTCCTACTTTAGCTGCCGTAGATGCCCCCACTCTGTAATTAACAATGCCCTCAACTGTATTTCCCACACTGTGCCTTCAAATGCCCTACTCCCAACAACAATTAGAATAGAGTCCCCTTAGTTCTCACATATCTCCCCAGCAACCTCCAAGTCCAACACATCGTCCTCCAACTTTTCCACAACGAACAATCAGATCCCACCACCAAAAATAGACATCCTTCCCCATACCTATCCGCTTTTCGCAGGGACCATTCAGTCCATGACTCCCTTGTCAACTCTACACTCCTCAACAATTTCTCTACCACATCCATTACCTTTCCCAGCAACCGCAAGATGTGCAACACCTGCCCCTACTACTCCCCTCTCATCACTGCCCAAGGCCCCAAACAATCCTTCTAGATCCACGTAAAGTAGAGGAACAACTATTGATATTCTGCCTTGGGAACTTACAGCGCAATGGTCTCAATATTGACTTCACCAGCTTCAAAATCTTTTCATCCCCAGCCTTATCCCATGTCCAGCCATTCCCCTTCTCCTTGCCTCCCTGACTGACCTAACCTGTCCATCTTCCTATTCACCTATCCATTCCACCCTTCCCACTGACCGATCACAATAACCCCCTACCTGCATCCATCTATCAGCATCCCACCTATCCTTCCCCCAGCCTCAATCCTCTCCCTCCACTTATTTCTTGCCTCCCTTCCCCCTCCCAGTCCTGGCAAAGGGTTTCGGCCCGAAACATTGATTTTCCTTCTCCTTGGATGCTAACTGACTGGCTGTGCTTCTCCAGCTTCTATCTGTCGACTGTGGCTTCCAGCATCTGCATTGCTAAAGTGACTATGTGGAGAATCTGCTCAGAAGCTGTTGTTAGCAGTAACATTTTGAAAACAACTGCTAAGTGATGTGTTAAAGAAGGTTAGTAGTCTTTCCTTCTGATTTCCTCAGCGCATTTGGTGAAGACCCGTTGTCTGTTTTTTTTTTATTTCCATCTCTGCCTGTATGTTCTTATTGGCAGCCTTTCACTAACTAGGATAACGAATATGCAGCAAATCCATCGGCAACAGGAGAGTACCACACGGTGCACTTCTGTTGATCAGTCCATCTGAGGCTTTTTTTTGCCATAAATACCACAATTGACGTAGTCACTTGGGTAATACTGTGGGCTATTGGTTTCAGCGTTGACGTCTGTTATTGAGCCACTCATAATGATAGTACATTGACATGCAGGCTATGTCGCTATTTCTCTTTATTACTTTCCAGGCGGTGAAAAGCAATGTTCAGCACCTTTATTTCACACATACAGGTATTCTTGCAGCAGAGATTTGGTCTTACTTAAGCTGTCTCCCTAAGGATAACATCCTCGAGACTGCATCCATGATTAAGTCTGCAAATATATCCGAGCTAGCAAAGTCACTTCTGATTGAAGACTGTTAGCGTACTTTAGAAATTTGATGAGGGAGCTGTTATATTTGTGATTTTGTTCTTCCATGAGATATTGAGAATGTGCTGCATTCATTGAAGATGCAAATTGTTGAACATCCTTTCTTGATAGCTGGAGCCATTTCACATTGCACAGCTGCCCAACAAACAGCTGAGAATACAAGCCTCATAAACCAACATTTTGGTCCTTTGTTTCTCTATGCACATTTTGTAAGCTAGTCAAAGAAGGTGGCCATTTTTCTTATATCTGTCAGTCAGATTCTATCCTAAGAGTCAAATTGTCTTTCAGCATGGAACCAAGATACCAGAATTGTTAACCAATTCCAATGAAATAGCTGTTTACATCTAGAGCACATATGTAAACTATCTAACCTATAACCACAGTTTTATGTACATTTGTAGTCACAGAGAACAAATTATCAACATGAGAAAGACAATCATAAGTTTTTGTAGCTGGATTTCTGTGTGGGCAATTACTACAATGTCATCAGAATAGAAGGGTTCTGTCACTATGATACAGCTAAGTTCATGAAATGTGTATGTTAACACACATCTTTCCAGTCCAGTTTTTTAACTTTCTAATCTTCCATATGCTGTCATTTATCAACTTAATAATCTTTTTTTCATTTCATTTGTGTTAATTACCTGTCACTCAATGACAAATGTCCTTTGAAAATATGTGGTAAAAGGCTCTCTTAAACAAATTGAATTGACCTGCTCAACCAGATTAGGAATATATGTAGAACAATCAATTTATTTATCCACTTCCAGCAGCCATTCCTGTTAGTTTTATTCCCATCCTTTTATTTATTGAAGAAATGCACATATTAATTCAAGCCTTGAATTCAATAGTTTGATTATTATCTGTATTCCATCCCAAATGACTGACAATAAACATGACAAAATGTTGCTGGGTCATTTTGCACAGAAAACCAATAGTATAACTTGGCAATCTCATTATCAACAGCAACATGAACTAAAATCAGTTCACCATATTTGAATGTCTATTACACAAAGTTAGATTGTTAAACATAAGTTCCACAAACTAATTACATTTTTATCAGTAATATGCTTAGAATGATATAATTACTGAGAAATAAAAGAAGATTTTTTTTTGTATAGAGATACTAAAAGATTGCTTCAAATTTTCTGAAGCACAATCTTTCAGCAAAGTTTTATGAGATAACCTATGAAGGCACATCAGTGTCTCAAAAAGTTGAAGATACAATTTGAATATATCAAGGTAATTCTAATTTGGGAAACTGCAAATGGGTAATATAAACTCAGTTTCCTGTTATTCATCTTGATTCACTTCAATTAAAATTATAATCATGAAAGTTGTATAAGGAACAGGTGAATAAAATTGTTGACTTGGTGCAAACACTCAGTTTAGGGCCTCATATGGTACAATGGTTGTGACACAATCCCTGAGCCAGGAAGAACGGGATCAGATCTAACCTGCTCCAGGAGGAATGTAATAGCATCTCTGAGGAGGTTAATTAAAAATATCTATTTCTCAGTTTAGTCTCACAGAAACCTTAGCCTTAATATTTAAAGCTAATTACATCATGCAGTTTCGTTCCTGCAGCAAAGTGTTTATCAACGATAGAGATCATGACAAACGTGGGGAAATTTCTGTCTTCTTGAACCTGTGTCTCTTGTGTCTGTGGACCATCTTTGCTTCTTAAATTGAATACTGATCATTGAAGTTATGTTTAAACATTTTTGAATTTGAGGTTCAAACGTGCATCAATTCACAAAGTATTGAAATTATCAAGATTTCTGAAATGTGGATTAAGAAACATCTATCTATTAATATTTTAAAACATCGCGAGAGACAACAAGGTATTTTTGTGTTTCTTATAAAATCTTAAAACATAATAGGAATCATGAATGATATGAAATGCTATTTAAAGGGTATTCTTATATTTTAACTACTTGATTAGTCTTAAATAACACAGAAGCAATTCAAACAAATCTTACAAAGTCTTCAACATTAGAAAATTCAAAACACTGTCGATGGTATTTTAAATAGTGGCATTCTGCTGATACAAATTTGTAGGATAAATTTGACAAGTATTTTCTTTAAAGGTGAAATGAAATTTTGTTTGCGATTCAGATATATTATATGCAGGAGCTTAGATGAGCATTTAGAACAACTGTCCTCTTAAATCACTTTAGTATGATTAAATGATTGCACTATTCCTTTCTAAATGTACTTAATAGACTTCCACATTCAAGTAAAGAAGTGAAGTGTAAAGGTAAATAAAAACTGAAAGAACTGCGGATGCTATAAATCAAGAACAAAAACAGAAGTTGCTGAAAAAGCTCAGCAGGTCTGGCAGCATCTGTGACAAAAAATCAGAATTAACATTTCAGGTCCAGTGACCCTTCCTCAGAACAGAAATGTAAAGCTGTATTTGTTTGCTCTTTCACTTATTTGGGAATTCATGATAGTGACAATTCATTAGGAGAAAATATGTATGTATATCTCCTGTATATACCTCTGTTTTGTAGAGATATCTTATAGCTTTTGCACACTGTAATTTGAACGGAATCAGTACACAAAAGGTTTGCAAGGATTCGTGTCTAATGCCTCCAAAAGCTATATTTGTAAGCTGTGACTTGGGGCATGTAACTGGTACAAAGCTATCATTTTAATGGGTCTCCTCTAAATTAAGTGATCATCACAGTTTCAATGAATGCATGAATGAGGCAACAACCACACATTTGTCTTGTTGATGCTATTGACAACTTGGTAGATCATGAAGCACATAACTTTTTTTCCTATGCATCTTCTGTGCTCTTTGGCTCTGGTCTTTAACACAGAGATACCTGTTTTGTGCTTGCAGATAATGACAAAAACTGCTTTGAAATTTCAGATACTTGTTGGTTTCTTGGAGAGGCCTGGCTATTGTGCAACAACATGTAGTCACCACAAGAGAAAAACCACCACATCAACTTTTTACCAGTATTAGTGGCAATGCAGACAAAAGGCTACCAAACTGCACCGGAGTGGACTCTTTGCTGTCCAACTATGTCAAACTGTGAATTATTTTATTGACACCTGTCATAACTGAAGAGGTTGATACAGGATGAACACGGATATCTACAGAAATGATACTCTTTATTATTATTGTAGATGGTTGGAAGAACCTCTGCAACTACGCTTCCCTTAGCTTTCCCTTGGCACATTGGAGATGATGCTTGGCAGAGAAGGTCTTCCAAATATACTGAAGCAAATTTCAGTGCTTCCCTCCTTAGGAGTCCAAAGTTTCAAGAGCACAGTCCATCTTTCTCTAATATGATTGAAACCTACAATTGCTGTTCTTTTTGCCAAAAAATTTCCAAGTCCTTTCAATCTAACGGGGACAGACTTTTCACACAATGTGCAAGGCCACAATGGAGAAACATGACGAAAGGTCATCAACTTGAAGCATTTTTTTCTCCCTCAATAAATGCTGCCAGAAGTGCTGATTATTTCTAATGTTTTATTTAGTAACTGAAGAAACATATAAACCAAACTCCTGGATTCTTGCTCCATGTCCATGTTCATAAAGATGCTAAATCTCTCCGTATGATGACCACGATCACCAAAGTGATTATAAGACAATAAGACATAGGAGCAGAAGTAAGCCATTTGGCCCACCCAGTCTGCTGCTCCATTCAGTGAGATCATTACCGATCTAACAATCTTCAATTCCATTACACTGCTGTATCCCCATAATCCTCAATTCCCTTACTGATTTGAAATTTACCTATCTTAAATATACGCATTCAAGAATATAACACAGCCTTGCCAGCTCTCTGCAGTGAAGACTTCCACAAATTCCCCATACTTGAGAGAAAACAAAAATCTTCCTCATCTCCATTTTAAATAGATAACCTATTATTCTGAAGTTATATCCTGTAGTCATAGACTCTCACACAAAGGGAAATAATCCGCATCTACCCTGTAAGAATCTTGTATGTTTCAATAAGGCCTTCTGTCATTCACCTAAACGATCATGAGTACATGCCCAATTTACTCAATCTTTCGGCACAGCGACTCAGTGTTTATCACTGCTGACTCACAGTGCCAGGGACCCAGATTTGATTCCATCCTTGGAGGAGTGGAGTTTGCATGTTCTGTCTGTGTCTGTGTGCGTTTTCACCGGGTGTTACAGTTTCATCCCACAGTCCAAAGATGTGCAGGTTAGGTGGACTGGCTTTGGTAAATTGCCCCATAGTGTCCAGGAACATGTAGGTTAGGTAGATTAGCCATGCGGAATGCAGGGATAGGGTAGGGGGTGGATCTGGGAGGGATGCTCTTCAGAGGGTCAGTATGGATTTGATGGGCTGATTGGCCTGCTTCCATGCCGTAGGAATTCTATGATTCTAAGAGGCTTCAAGTGATATATGATTCTTCTTCACAGTTATAATTGTTTTTTTAGTCAATAATGCTGCACCCCAACCATTTTATCCTATTTGCTATCCTGCCTAAAATCTCTGTAACCATTTTTGCCCCTCTTTAAGCCAAGTTTCTGTTATAACAATGACATCATGCTGCCATACACTTTTAGCTCATCATTTTCTTTCATTATACTCCTTGTGTTTACATGTATACCATTTAATATTGTAAAATTCCTGTGCTGTACACTTTTTCACTTTTGCTTCAATTTTTCAATCACTTGTTAAATTTCTGCCTCCCATTCCCTGCATTGAATTTGTCCTCACGTTCCCATTCCCATGCCTATCTAATTAAAACCCTCTGTCTTGCTGCAAGGATATTTTTTCCCAGTTCTGTATACATGCCGTGCCTAATGCTTTAACATTAAATATTCAGACACCTCATGGTGGGTAGTTAACTGCTTGACTGACATTTTAATTAGTCAGGGTTTCCAGGTCACAAGCAGGTTGTCACTGGCTTTCCGTCAATAGACAGGGCCATAAAATGCTTGTATTATTAACAATTTAAAAATGTTTCATGATGTAAGATGGTCTTATCAGCACATTAAAGTCAATAGTTTTGTTGCAAAATGTGTAGAACAAAAGATAAAGCAGAATTCTGGAGTTTTTAACTTTTGCAAGTTAAAGTATATATTACAGTTTGCATTCGTTGTCAATCATTTAGAATCTCTGAATTTGTATCCTTGTGAAATGTATTTTAAAATGCATGAACATTTCCGCTGGATCTGCATGCTTATTCAATCAAAAACAAACCATAGGAAACTAGGAAAGCCCCATGTTGAGCCAGGTCTATACTCACTGCACTTAATGTCAGCCGACCCAGTAGTAATGTCACTACAACTGGCGTCAGCACCTCCTAGATTGGCTAGGAGAACAAATCAGCAATGGTTGTAGCTCATGATAAAGTGACTTTTGATGAAAATAAATATGTCTGGATGAGTAGGTGAGACAGGATCAGGTTCAGCTATGATATCCTTTCTTGCTAAATAGTCTACCAACTCTCAATGTCAGGAGTTCATGCATGAGTAATGCTCTATTTGGGTAAACTAGTGAAGAGCAAGTGCCATCTGAACAAGCAGTCTGCGCTTGCAGATATGGGAGAATATTAGTGAAGTTAAACAAATTCAGCATGAATGCTTATGGCTATAATTGTTCAAATACTGTTTTTATTATTACTATTTTTTAAGGGCCAAAAAAGAAACAACTGTGATTAAGAAAAAAAACTTTGTTTCTCCTTTGACTGAAACCCAGACAGTAAAATGACTCTATGGCAGAGTCAATTGGTCACTTTTAGAATATTGCTTACAATTCTGATTGCCCTTCTATAGGAAGGATGTTGTTAAACTTGAGAGGGCACAGAAAAGATTTAGAAGGATGTTGCCAGGGTTCGACGATTTGAGCTATAGGGAGAGGTTGAATAGGCTGGGGCTATTTTCCCTTGGAACGTCAAAGACTGAGGGAGAAGCCTTACAGAGGTTTATAAAATCATGAGGGGCATGGATAGGGAGAATAGTTTAGGGTGGGGGGCAGGGGGGATGTCCAAAACCAAAGGACATAGGTTTAAGGTGAGAGGGGAAAGATTCAAAAAGTACCTGAGGGGTAACTTTTTCACGCAGAGAGTGGTGCATGTATGGAACAAGCTGCCAGAGGAGATGGTGGAGGCAGGTACAATTACAACATTTTAAAGGCATCTGAATGGATATATGAATAGGAAGAGCTTGGAGGGATATGGGCCAAATACTGGCAAATAGGAAAAGGTCAGATTGGGATATCTGGTCAGCGTGGATGAGTTGGACTGAAGGATCAGTTTCTGTGCTGTATCACTCTATGACTAATTTAAAAACTAAGAGGAAATCATTCTCCACAAATTAATATTATTCACAAATTAATAAATAACCACCCATGAAAGGGGAATCTGTCACAAAAGAAAACAAATTTCAAAGAAATCTTTTAACATTAAGGCAATGTTATTATTTTTGGTGGGATGGCACTTGGCAATCTCATTAGCATGCATCTGGAATTTAAATGGGAGTAAGTCAGAGGAAACAATTGGATGCAATGGTTTTCCATGCTTTTGACACTTCAACTAGTTGATGTGTTAAAATCACTTTACCAAAGTTCTCTTGTCAGCGAGGTGGACAAAGGGACACAGAATTCGGTTTGCTGTTCAGCTCAATCTCATTAACCAAATATTCCTCAGTCAAAACACCACATGAGTATTACTCAAATTCCCAAAATATTTGCTTTCTATCTAGCTCTATCCACCTGGGAAAAGATATTACCTACAATGATCCACGTATTTTTGAGCTGTACCATTCGAAACTGCTTCCTCTCCAACATAGGGCTGGCTCTCTCCCATGAAGTTGAGTCTCGCAGGCTAGGGCAGATCTTCTCCTGTGTCTTCTTGGATTGCAGCACAGTCTTCCAAATGAGACTTACTGTGAGTCTTCCCCGAGGGAATGAATTCCAGGTGTGTGTGTTTATCCCCCTCACCACGGACCTTCTTGAATGTTCTGTGGACTTTTGGCAATGGGGCCATGAACTGGGTTAAAATCATCCAATGGGGTGACGACAACACCCTTCACAGTTGCCATGCCGGGGAGGGGTAAAGTGCATGTCCTCAAGCATTGGCTGGAAATCAAGGTGGAAGAAAATCTGATTGATACTTCTCCAATGCAGAATCCTTAGACTGGTTGTCACTGGTTTCCGTCTGAACCTTTGTGACCCCTTTGACCTTTGTTTCCACTGTTCTCTGTAGCCAAATGTTGTTGACTGCTCATTAACTTAGTTTGGTCAATTTTCTCCAGCTCAATTTAGAATGTCCAATCTTGGGCCCATGATTGTTTGACCACAATCCCTCCTGTTGATAGCTTGAAATGTCTAGCCAAAATGGGATCACAGGCTCAGACCATGCTCTCATGCAGGCACATATCAAGCCTCAGGTGGATAAGGCTCCCCATTGTACATACACAACTATTTATCTTCCTCACACACAACAATAAGCTTAACAGTACTATGTACGAATAATTAATACATAACTTGGGAATTAGCCACTATTTATGTTAATTGGTTTGCCCTCAAGCCTCTATGGTGACTAGCAGCATTCGCGAGAGTAGAATTCAGACCACACAACAACTTACATAGTCCTTTCACAACACAGTCAAGATTCATTAATTTCTTGGCTCCCACTTTGGGAGTATAGAATCCATAGTTATTTTCTGGATGAGTTCCTTCTTCCAGCAGATAAATTTAACTGTGAGAATGGTGAGGAGATCAAAGTAAACAGGATGAACTACAAAGCCAAGTATGATTGAAGATATACTCACAGGTGTATCTGCCCTTTTGAGCCCCAGTCCCAGAAGTAATCCCATTAATTAGTCACTTTGATTTCCCTGATACCCTTCTGAATTTGCTCTGTCTGCCAAATATCGGTAGCAAAAACTTTACGTTCATTTGCCATTTATATCTGGACCTGCTGTAATTTTTTCTGGTAAGAATTCAATACCAGTGCCATACTTCTCCCATTATTACTCTAAGTTTTGGTTGAGTTTGTCACTGACATTGGCGAAGATCTCACTCCTCCTGTAGATGTCTGGGAGCTCGAATCAGCCTACCTTGGCTGGTATATGTGACTTAACACGAAAGGTGGTGCTTTGGATGTTACATGTGAAGGTCCTCTACTGGGTTGTATTTTCAGGAAGTTGTGATGCAGTATTCTCTCGCACTCCCATATGTTACCCTGGTGATGTCTGTGTTCAGGCTCCGACCTCAAAGTACAATTTAGAAGATGTTTGTCTGAAAACCACAAGAGGTACGTTTATTTGAATATACAGGGTAAGGGCATAAAATTACCTTTTTTTGTTTGCTGACATTTAACCGGAGTGGTATATATGAGCCTTCCCTCTTTTTCAACAGGATAGAGAAGTGTGTTGTCGTATTCTAACCCCATACTCCCTCTCGGATAAGGCTGACAAAAACTCCATCAGTGACCCTGTAGTGTCTGCGATCAGGTTGCAATAATCTGAGCTCCCATTTGTCTTCCTGTACTCAACCTGCTGGATGTTACACCCAAATATCGTAGATTTGTTGGGATTGACCCAGAAAACACCATCCTTACGTTTGCCTGGCTCCAGTGGGGAAAACCACATTTCACCAGGATATGTGTGCTCCTGCTCAATTAGCACTTCCAGTGATCACATCTGGCAATCCAGCCGGCAATGCAGACCAACAGGTTGTATGTCATCATCCTGGAGAGGGGATCATCTGTTATTATCCTGATCTAATATCTGACCAAGTTCAGATACCTCCCCACCCTTCACCTGTGGAGGTTTCTTCCTAACTCTGTCTGCTCTTGGCCTGTGCTTGGCTAAACTCCTCCCAAAATTTGCTTTTATCAAATTCTCGCAATTCCCCTTTTGTCAGTCAATTGTGTTTGGGATAGGCCTCACTTCAGGCCTGATATTAGTTAATCCAAAATGGAGGGTCAGAAGTGGGTTGATGCATGACACTGTCAGATGTCTGGATAATTAAAAATTAGATGATAGGATGAAAAATGGCCAAAAGACAAAATGGCCTTTGATTTGAATAAGACAAAGATGAAATGATGAGAAATGGCCAAAGGATGAAGATAGGTTAAAAGATGAAAATAATGATAGTTATCTATCACACTGGTGTTGTATGGTGCTGGGCCCCTGTATGACCAGGATGGAGTAACAGATTTGGGCTAAAGTGGGAGCAGATGTTTATGGCAATATTCTTTTGTGACCAGGATGGCAGGTGTGTGTGTGTGTGTGTGTGTGTATGTGTGTGTGTGTGTGTGTGTTTGTTTGTTTGTTTGTGCAGGGACACAACGTTGTAGTCAAATGCACTGCAACAAAGTGCCCACTGTCTAGGCAACAATTTGAGCTATGAAAGAGATGCCCATGAGTGGCAGGGGCCCATTAATGTCAAAATAAAATGTGAAGACCCAAGGGAACCTGGGGATCAAAAGTGAGACCCCTACAACCATGTAAGAATATTCGTAGATGAATCCTGTATGGTGGAGGAGGGACACCAAAAAAGACGATGTGGGATATATATGGAGGAACCACACAAAGGCGAAGTCCTAATGGAGTTAGCGCTGAAGCTCCCCCGCCTCAAGAAAAAATGAGTGCTCAGGCTGCTGAGCTAGTAGCTATAGCCTAGATAGTTGGCTACCCTGAGAAAATGTCCCCAAGTAGCAGGTACACACTCCGAGAGTATGTATGTCTCCAACATTTTAGCTGGCATCCTGCTGCGATGGGAAGCTAGAGAACTCGTCTTGGCAGATGGAAACTATTACCAGCTGCACCACTGCTCAAAATTATTCTCCAAACTGTCCAAGGCCATGAATACGGCATCATCAAAGTTTTAACCCACCACTGAACTTCCCCAACTGGGAACATGAGGACTGAAGACAAATTGCCTAAGCAAGGCACCCACAATGTCGAACCATGGCAACCCCCACCCACAATTCTGGAACAAACAGACACTATCACTGTGAATCAAACCAAGATGGAAGATCTGGTCCACATTCAGAACAGTGATGCCAAGTTAAAGCAACTAGAGCCAGGAACAATCCCTGCCTCGTATAGCAGGTGGAGGACAAATTAGGTACTAAGGACAGACTTAATGTCAAAGATGGACGGTATGTGGTACTGGTCCAGGACAGAAATCAGGTGATTTATCTATGCCATGATATCCAGAGTCATCAAGGACAGAATTGACTGACAGAATTAAGGGTTGTGTTGGTGCCAGAAATGGGAAAAGATATAAAATAATATGTTGAGAATTGTATCACCTTTGCTCTAAACAATCCAGACAAGTTTGCCAATAAAGGAGCGTTAAGGCATACAAGGCCAATAGCAGAACCATGGACTACCTTCAAATAGATGATGTCAGTCCCCTACCATGCTGTAAATGGGGATATACAAATATCTTGGTCATATTTACGTTTTTAGTAAATGTTCCCCATATGAATGAACACTGCTAAAATTACAGCGGATATCTTAATTCAGTTTTCACCAGATGGGGTCTTCTCCACAGTATAGATTCAGACCAGGGAATCCACTTCACCCCACCCCATGTAATGCAGAAGGTTATGAACATATCTGGTGTCTGCCAAAGGTTCCACATTGTCAACAATCCTCAGTCCAGTGGGATTGTAGAGAGGATAGAACACTCTAAAGGGATGTTGCGAATGGTCATCCAGCAAAACAACTCACACTGGAACATAGTTTTACCCTCTATCCTTGTGCTCAAAAGGAACTCACCCTCCCGTTCAACTGAATTCACCCTGCGACCCCCACCCCACCACATTCTAATGAGTAGCTGCACCATGCATGGTATCAAACTGTCAGTACGACTAGACTTGACAGAGCCTGAGGATGAAGTTCCCTGCCACAAGAAAACGCTGAAAATTCTATTAGAAGTACAGGCTGCACACAAAGCAACGGCCATCAGAATGGCGAAAAGGAAAGAGTGGAACAAGGCATACTTTGATGGGAAAGTGAACCCAGCAGAATACAAGGTAGTACAGTGGGTGATGTTACAAATTTTCCAGCCAGGAACATTCCTGTCCACCAGGCATTCCAGTTCTCCACTCAGTGGTGGAGGAGGCCAACCCATCTATGTACGGAATTTTGCTCGATACAGGAAAGACTGGATGATACTACGTTAATCTGTTACCATGCCACGGTCAAAGCAGTAGGTGAAAAGAATATTTCTGAACAATACAAAGTTTATAACTTAGGGTTCAATAAACGTACGCATAAAATTTATTAAATGTATTTTAGTCCTTTTAATACTCACTTGCTAACATGTATCATAATTAAAATTGATGGCTTTATTTTGGCAATTAGGATATTGACCTGTCTAACTCATGATGGAGCTGTGTTTTAGCAATGCTGTCAAATGTTTTGTCATTGAAAATTAATCTTATGTGGTTTAGCAAAGAAAGATTATCAATCTTAACAGAAGCTTCTTCATTCTTTAATTGAAGCAGTTTCTACTGAATATAGGTATTTGCCCCTTATCCAGAGGAATCACATGAGTGATAAAGACCACAGTGTTAAAAATCTGCTGGGATCACTTGCTATTCTCTCCCTCTGTAAGAATAAACATTCTATACCTGATTGTCAGTTTACTTTGATCTATGTTATGATCCTTAATTATGTAAAATGTTTAATTTTTAACAGGTAAATTTCATTTAAGAGTTTATAGTGGGTGGAATGAGATGGAATGCATTGTGTGAATTCTTCATTCACAGTAAGAATCTAACACACTGCACAGCCACAATTTAGAGGAGGTGTTTCTCACATTATATTGGAAAAATATTAGAGATTTTCAAAATTAAATCAGAAGCTGATCTGAGAAATTTTGTGGTCTGTAACATTAGAATTCACCTTTGGTTAAAAGAGTGAGAGGAGTTTCTGTACCAAAAGTCGGTGTGTATATGGAATTTCATAAAGGTTTGTGCAAACCAGAAGCTAATTATACAAATAATTCTGTGACACTTTCGTAAGAGAGAAAATAACTTAAATGTGCATGGCACCTTGGAAGTCATTAGTGCCTGGTGACATGATTTTTGAAGTGGTTAAATTCATATCTGCTGACAAGTGTTGGAGTATCTGTTGATAGGGAAATGAAAAGGCACTTATTTTGAAGAGCATAAGTTACATTTTCCTACTGTTGAAGATAATTTTGAAGTAATTACACCAAATGGATCAACTCCAGAAACTGATTTTATACACTACACAAATCAGCATGAGTGGTCCTGTAATTATTTTGTCACACCTTTGCACATCCTTAAATTTTGTCTACACTTTTTTTTCAATAAGTCAATGACATCTCTCTCAAGGTAGCTCTCCAGTCCTGGAACTTACCAGAACAGATCTTGGAGGAAATAAATTGCCTTTATTAAAAAATATTGTTACATCGAGGAAGTACACTAACAGTTCCTAAATTTGTATGCTAGTGAAAAGCAAGGCGGAGAAGAAACTGTAGCTGCTATACTTCTAATATGATACTAAGATGAGGAACCATTCTTCTGCATTTGTAAGTACAACTAATGCACCCCAAGCATCATAGTGATTGCTACCACAATTTCTAGCAGAATGGTATTCTGGGAATTTTTGTCTTTCATACATTTAGAATCAAATTAGAAAGTTTCAAGGTGACCATTAAATGAACATTAATCAAATGTGAGACAAAGACTGCAGTTTAAGAACTGATCTTTAAAATAAAGTAATAGGCTGGAGAATCAGTGTGCATGGAGCTAAGTAATAGTAAAAGGCAATGAAAACTATTTTTAGACTAGTTTATAGGCCCTAATTCTAAATGATAAACAGAATTTTAGTCAGTAAATTAGAAGATTGTAGGTGTGGCAGTCTTTCAGAATGAAGATGGTGCTTGTTCATGACAAGTTAGTGTGAAGGGCTGTTCCAATGGATCTAACCGACCAGGAAACTCACCCAATCTTAACACCTAAGGTTAATAAACTTTCATATTGTTACAGACTGAGAAAATTGAACTAATAAAATAACTTGGAGGACAAATTCATGAAGTGAATTTGATCACGTTGTACAAAAGAATATATTGAAGAAATATGCAAACATATTATTTTATATCTCTGACTGTACAATGATACAAGGCTAACCAACACTCCAATAAATAATTTAAGAGTGATTATAAAGTAAAGGAATTTATTATTAAGCTAGAGAATGATGTAGTTAACATGGACATTAGTCTTAAACAAAGCCAATTATCTAGGTATGAAGGACAAGTTGGTTAAGTTAGATTGTAAAATTAGATTTTAAAATATGATAAGCAATGGTGAACATGAATATACATTTCCTCTTCAGGCTTATTAAACTCAAAATATTTCTTCTATCTCCACAGATGCTGTCAGATCTGCTCAGTTCCTCCAGCCCTTGTTTTTACTTCTTCGGCAATGCTATTCATTTCCTCCAAACAATAAATATTCCATTGGATAGTCAAATGGGTCTAAGTCATGTCTGCATTTTTTGTGAGATATGTAAAATATTCCCCCCTCCTTCATCACATTTTTTCTCCCAGTTTATCAATGGTTTCAGTCCAATTCATCCTTTCACCCTGAACTGGAAAATTGAATTGACTTTGGTGGAATTTAACGTCTCAAGCCCAGAATTGCAGAGGTCAAAAGAAGGGTCATACTGGCCTGGAAAAGTTAGCTTTATTTTTGTCTCCACAGACGATGCCAGACCTCGTCAGTTTCTATAGCGTTCTTTGTGTATATTTCAGATTTCCAGCATCCGCAGTTTTTTGGCTTTATTCAAAAGATTAAGGAATGTTGAAGCCACTTTGGGTGCATGTGTGTGAACATTTTGTAAAACAGTTATATGTACATAAATGAACTATATGTTTCCAAAATTCTTTGGTCTCCTGCCATCTTATTATACTTTTAACAGTTTTAAATTCCCTTCTGGAACACCTTTACAAATGATGATCGCTCTAGATGCACTTCAAAAGAGCCAGTTGGCATGATGTTGTCCCTTTGCATCTTCGTGATAGACAAATGTCCTTTGCAAACAAAGGTCTGTATATTACATGTGGAAGCCCCCTACAAGCCCACAGAACTCCATGCTGATTCTCTCATCATCAAACTGAACAACAGTTTATCGGTTTGAAGAGGATACAGAAATATACAATGAATGACAAGCTGAGTAACCTCGTGTTTTGCTGTAATTAAACAACTACTCCCCTGAGGAAGTAACAGTTCTGTATCACAACTGGCTGTTACTTTTGTGAATCCACAAATGTCCATCCGAAGTCTTCAGTTATCAGATGTAGCCACAATCAGGTTCTCTTGGACATCTCTGCCGCATCTTATTACAGTGCTGGCATCCTGAGCTTTTGCTCCCTGAGCATCTCCATCAGGCCTTCACCCCACTTCTTACTTGTCTGAGGAATCAGGTGACTGTTCCACCTCTCCCACCATTGTTCTCACCCCATCATTGAGTTAGGTTGTGCAGAATACAGCAAAAACTCAGTGTGTTAGAGACCCTGACTGGTGAGTGCTCACCTGCTCCTCCTGTTCAACATAAACAATGGAAACAATTCCTCAAAAAAACAAATTGTCTGTTCAACGATGGCCCATTTGGATTCATAGGCAGTATTTTAGCAACTTTCAGCTGCAGTCTGAGTGCTTTTCACTCAGGTCATTAGCCATATTTTCTGGGACTATCCCAAGTCTCTCATGATTCAGCCTGAAGATGGAGAGGGTGGGGTTGGCAGGGAGGGACCTGAGTGCTGTGTAGAATGTAGCATCATGGCTGCACCCTGGATAATGGACTCACATCTGCAAAAAATGTTACCTGTGGTTGCAAACAAGCCAGACACTGAGAGAGTGAGATCTGTTCCTGTTCATGAATCTGGCTGGATGTCAGGGACCTCTGAGCAGCACATGTCTGCAGTTGATAGTCCTACACTTGAGAGAATCCAACGAAAGCTTCAAGTCACATGGCTCAAGTAGCTTGGCTCTCTGAATCTATAATTAACTATGCAAAGTCAAAATGTGCAACAAAGCTGACCATGCATCCACTTGGGCCATCACTCAATTCTGAGTGTACTTGTAGATGGCTAACTGAGAGATGCCAGAAGAGATTTTGAAGAAACCAATGGCACCATGTTAATGCTGCTGTATATTCAGTCCCACAGGCATAGAACGTCCTAGTGGCTACAGATCTGCCTGCAAATCAGTACCATTCCGAGCTGGTAGCTCTCATATGCATGGACCTGTGAATGATCCACTAGAAATGATTGCTCATTAAGGCCTCAAACCCATTCAAAACCTCTACAATCAGCGCTGCTGGTGAATCTTAGCTGCTCTTCTTGTGAAATGTTAATGAATGACTGGAAATGGGCAGTAGTTATTTGCAGATTTTACACCTTAATCACCATTAGTGTTCAGTGATTGTTTAACTTCAATTCAAAGGCTTTCAGCAATTGTTTGCTCTATAGATTTTGGAGCTTTCAGTTTTGAAGTTTCGAATTGGGGGCGCCCAGGCTGTGCCTAAACACATGCAAACAAATTTTGGGACTATCCATTTTATACCCTCCATCCTAGAAAACCATAATTTTGAAAAACATAACTTGGTAAAGATGATAATAGGGAACTTTAGACTCATCTTTTAGCCTCTACCTTTTCCATTTCAAGTATAAATTTCTGCTCATAAATTTTGATGAAATATTCCTTTTATTTCTTTCTCTCTGTCCTTCTTTAATATCCACTTTTGTTTATCAGCCCTTTCAAAATTCCATGGGCATTCCTGCTTTTCTCCTTATCCACTCCCATATAGATTTCCATACCCATGCTCACTCTTGTATCCCCTTCATTCAGTTCTAAGGACTAAGTATATTT
This sequence comes from Rhincodon typus, assembly GCF_021869965.1. Taxonomy (NCBI): domain Eukaryota; kingdom Metazoa; phylum Chordata; class Chondrichthyes; order Orectolobiformes; family Rhincodontidae; genus Rhincodon; species Rhincodon typus. Next base: position 31,450,045 of record NC_063343.1, read on the forward strand.
TAATTGGATTATAAACTGGAAAATGGAAGTTTGGACTGGTGTGCCGCAGTGGATGAATTTTTTTTTAATAAATCAAAAAGTGGAACTGTGTGGTGTTCACTCAATTGTTGCACAAATGCATGGTAGCTTTAGCGAAGCTGTCTTTTTTTTCTAAGTTCTGTGAGACTACCTAGCGTCAGGTACTTTTGGATTGAAACTAAAACTGCCCAGAAACAGCTTTTGGATTATGTAGCTGTTTGTCATAGAACTGATAGAAAGGGCAATCACACTCAGCCCTCCCAAAGCCATCAAGCAAACCGATCTCTCTTTCTCTCCTTCTGTGAGTTGAAGAAAACCAGCAGTAAAGGAAGAACTTCTAGCTCAAGCAAATGGCCTAGGTCCAATTGATCAGTAACCGAATTGAGCACTGATGTGGCCAACAAAAACGTGATAAAAAATAACAAAAGAACAATGAGAAAGTCACCTCATTCTTTATATGTGGTTTGGACACTTGGTCTGGAGAGTTTGTTCCTTTTAATCTACATTTTCCACCCATGATACTTCTCCAAAGCTGATTGTTTTGTCCATTGTAATAGCAGGTACTTGATTTCCAATGCATTCTTTCTATCAGGAAAGTTCCATTGCTCTTCCTTTCTCCCCAGTATATCAATTTGTCCTATTGTGCTCTACATCCCTAATATCCAAAACCATCCTTTGTTGTCTCCCTTGCCCCCAGTGACTGTTAACTCTTCCCTCTGCATACCAGTGTTCTCCTTCCATTCCCCAGGATACCCCAGTGCCCCCAACGATCATGCCCTTTAAGTTCCATTCTCCAAATTTCTTTTCCAACCCATCCCACTTCTCTGTCTGCCTTTTCAGTTCATATCCCATTTAGGTCGACCACTCGTAGATTCAATGCCCCATTAGGTTGCTCCCCTTTTAATTTGAGCCCTCACCACCTGACCCAGTCAGTTTTGCTTAAAGCAACCAGTATGGACAGATTAGTGGGCCCTTTGATTCTTCATCTGTAACATCGTAAATGTTTCAGGACAAGATGTAAACTATACGTGAATGAGATATCTCATGAACTGATCAACATGGAGAGACTTCAGCCTTAACACTGTTAACAATTGCACAGACATTTTTTTTTTTTTTTGAGGCGTCCAAGTTAATGAAGAAGTTTTTAATTACAAAAGATCAGTGGAAGCATTTGATCTTGCCAGATAGACACCTTGTACATGTAGTTAGTTTTTTAATTGGATATGTTTCTTGCTTTTGGGTAAAATAACTGCACTCATGGACATCATCCCAGAGGGATGGGTGTTAGTGAGAATACCTGACATGCTAATAAATGTGAAAGTGGCTCACATTGACTAATGTCATGAAATCTGACAATTTTAGAAGGCGTTCAGAAATTGATACCAAAAGTTTACTCCACCATTGAGAAATTGACATTTGGCCTCCCATCCCATTCAGTTCAATGCCCACCATTCTAAAAGCTCCAGGTGAGATAAGAAGATTCCTGTTCCTTATTAACACAGAACTTAAATATTGCTGAAAGAAAAGGTGTGCATTTAAATTTGTATGCCTCGCACTCATCAGGCCAGAATGCCAAAATTCAAAGAAATGACAATAACTACTTCAAGAGAAAAGGGTTGTGATTGATTGGCAAATTGATGCTGATTAGTCAAAGTGTTGTCCTGGTGAACACACAAGGGTGCTATTATCTTTTGATGAACTAAAAATGGATGCAATGCCTGGACATTTTCCTTTGCCTATAGACTCCTCTCAAGGGTTCAGATACACTGTTCATAAAATCAAGCCTCACAGTTCTAGAGCTAGAAACTCTGTCACTTCACAAACAACAGGTATTACACTCTGAGATAGTAGGAACTGCCGATGCTGGAGTCTGAGATAACAAGGTGTGGAGCTGGATGAACACAGCAGGCCAGGCTGCATCAGAGGAGCAGGAAAGTTTCGGGTCTGGACCCTTCTTCAGAAAAAAAATTACACTCTTCTCTTTCATATAATATTTCCACATTCCAGTCATGAGCACTATTACTTCATTACTGTGCTCCTGACAGCTATACTTAAACTTGTCCTAGATTGTCCATGTTTGGTGAACCTTGTCATTTAAAATGTGTTAATTTTAATTCTCCATACTCATAAAGAGCTGTACAAAGCTCTTAAAAGCAATTAATTGGCGTTGTGTGTTTTTGTCCAATCCTTTGTTCCACACTTCCATTGAAAATTTAATCACGCCACTATGGTGTTTAGGAACCAGTATCACTTTCTAAGTGTACAATTTTTTTGAGATCCACCCATACCTGAACTAACTCTCAGAGGCAAATTGAACTCACAGTGCAGAATATTGATAACCACTGGCCTTTTGTGATGTATAAGGACATTACTGATAATGGAGAATTTTATCTCTGAGGAAACATTGCACAAGCTAGAAGACCTAAGGGGAGATTTAATTGAGGTCTACAAAACTATGAGGGACCTAGATGGAGTAAATAGGAAGGACATACTCCTCTTTGAAGAGAAATTAAGAATGGGGCATAGATTTAAAGTAATTGGCCGAAAACTGAGACAGAAAAGAACTTATCACCAAGAAGTTAGTGATGGTCTGGAACTCACTGCCTGAAATGGTACAAATCCTGTTTTCATTTACAACATAGTAAGATCTACACTTGAAGTGGTGTGATCTAAAGGGCTTTGAATTATTGGAAAATTGACTTAGGTGTTTAGTAGCTCCTTATTCAGCTGGCCCTGGCATGATGGGAAGTTTGGCCTCCTTCTATTGTATTCTATGAGTCTATGAAATATAAAACCAAATTGCAAAAAAAACTGTACAGCTAGAATAAAAGTAAACACATTTCCTAGGAGACAATGATAGGAGAAATTACAAAAAGGAATAAGGGTATAGTTGTGTCATTAAACAAAATATTTGTACCTGTCTTTGCAGTAAAAGACACGCAAGATACCAGAAATAATTGGCAAATAAAAGGGCAATGACAGTTAGGAACTTGAAGAAATTATGTTGGTAAACAAATTACACTGGAATAATTTGTGTTGGTAAACAAATTACACTGGAATAATTAATTGCACTAAAAGCATTGGATCTCCTGATAGTCTTCACTGTAACGTATCAACATTAGTAGCAGCAGAGACAATGAAGTTATTGGTCTTGATTCTTCAGAACATCTAGATTCTGGTACACTGCACTCAGATTGGATGGAGGGGAATGTAGCCCTGCTATTCAAGAATGGAAGAATTCATTTATATGACAGCAGTAGTTTGAGAAATGCTAGAATTTATTATTAGTGATATTGAAACAATACTTAAAATAAAATCATTATATTGTTAGACATAGTTAACATTGTTTTATGAATAGAAAGTTGTATTTGATAAGTGCTATTTGTTCATCCCTAATGATAAAATATAAATTTTTTCAAGTTTAAGGATTTATTGTTAACAATATAATTAATGTTAGTGCTCAGAGATATTTGGGTATCCTTGTACATGAAACACAAAATTTAACATGCAGGTACAGCAATCACTTGAGAAACACATTTTTGTAAGTCTTTATTGAATGAGGGTTCGAGCGTACACCTGGGGAAGTGCGCTGCAACTTTTGGTGAGATAACATCTGGAGTAATCTGTACAGTGTTGGTCTCTCTGCCTAAGAATCTATTTTCCTTAGAAGCTGTGAAACAAATTGATTCCTGGGATAAGAGTATTGTCCTAAGAAGAGCAATAGAGTAAACTGGTGTTTAAAAGAAAGGGAGGTGATCTCATTGCAATATAAAATTCTTAGAGAGCTTGTTAAAGTAGAGACTGAGAGGTCAATTCTGGCTGGAGAGCAGAACTTGGTGTATAAAGAAGGGATCTACCATTTAGAGCTGAGATAAGGTGAAATTTCTTAATTCAAAATATTGTGAATCTTTGAATCCTCTAATTCAGAGGGATGTGGACCCCCAATCATGAATTATATTCAAGTTTAAGTTCAATAGGTTTGTAGACACAATCATGTATTGTGGGAACATGGAGAGAAAATGCTGTTGATGGAGAAAATTAGTCATGATCTTTTTGAATGGTGGTACAGGCTCAAGGAACCCCTGTTCCTATCTCTTACATTCCTATGTAGGTTTTGTTCTGAAGGAAAGTTGTTTTTTGAAGGACTAAAAAGATGTTGCTTTCTTTGAAGTAATTTTGAAGGTGTTTTGCTACTTAATAGATAATACTAATCCATAGCTTTAAATCTATATGGCAAAAGAAACAAATTAGTCTTTTCAAAGTTTGAGCAATTATATGAGAAAACACTTATAAACACTTCCCTGTAATAGAGACTTCCACTTATCTTCAATAAATCACAGAAACAATCACATTTGGCTTGCCTAAAGCTGAATCAAAGTCCCATTAGGTGTGCCATTATAAAAGACTGCTATCTCTTGCTCTGTCAGAATATCATCTATTGCAGAAATGGAAACAGAACATTGACTCGATAAATTCAATACACCAAATAAATGCGCAATGCAATTTTATAGCATACGTTTGGATATGTTCTCCCTCCTCCATAATTCTGTTAATTATACAATGTATCTACTTTCTTTTCCTATGACTGTTTTTAAAAAGCTCCAACGTTAATTCTGTCTGTACTGTTTGTATAAATATTTTCACTGTCAAGTAAATTATTTATCATCATATTCCAGACCTGACAGCATCTTTCTCCATAATTTCTCCAGCAGTTGAGTTAGATTTGTTAATTTTTTATTCATAAGCAACACATTTATTACATTAATCTAAAGAGAAGATTTTTGCATTAAATTGAATAATAAACTGTTGAAGGTGTTTTTATACAAGCTTTCAAAAGACTGTGGCAACTCCTTCTTTCTGTGTTTACCTCCCTCTCAATATGACTATCAGCAGTTATTATGCCCTGAGGAATATGAAATTGTAAACATTTTTTATATCTTCATCTTGCAACATTGTGTGGATGTGCTGCACATCATAATAAAGCATAATTTTCCTGGTCTGCTTCTGATGGTTGATCGCCGAAGGCTCCTGTTTTTTTATAATTTCATTATAATTTCTTTTTGCAATAATTTAGAGCTGATTTCAGTAAGTTAGAGAAGATAGATATTCTCTTTTAACAGGCAATATTAAGTTGTAAAGTCTGCTTTTTATGATTTTACCCTGTCCTCAGGTACTAATTAATTTTAAAAAAAATACTTTCCCTGTCATTTTGTTGCCCTTTTCTTACTTTCCAAAAAGGAATTATTACTTTGTCTTGATTCTTAATTCAGTATTGAAAACCTACTGGGTCCCAACATTTTGTCTGCATCGCTCATAAGATGCAATCTTCAAGCATTAATGCCCTGACTAAGGCAGAAGTAAACTCAGCACCCAGTTAATGGTGCCAGGCTCTGTGAGAAAGGGTGACATTGGAGCAGGAGAGTCAAAGGCAAACAGCAGTCGTGATAGAGGCAAAATATTGGAGCACCAGAATTCTTAGCAGTCTGAGGATTGGTGAAATGGACAACAAAATGGAACTACACCTGATCTTGCCATGAGACCTCTGGACACAAATATGTTTCTGGTTTTAAAACAAATTCTTTGCACCTCTTCACATTGAATACACCAGCTGTGCACGAATATGCACTAGACTGTTTAGGTTTGTTGATTTCTGATTTAAAAATTGCCTCCTGGTCCTTTTCAAGTACATTTGTGGGCAATTAATTGGAACTGTGTTGGTTTCAAGTTTGTTTGCCTCTCTCCACCAACCCCAGCCCCCCGACTCTTCTTTGGAAAATTGTATTTCACTCCAGAAGATTTGGTGTCCAGCGACAACTGCTAGAGTGCAATTTTCTATGGGCATTTGTCATGAAATTAAAAACACAGCCCCATGCTTGAGCAGTTGTATGAGTATCAGTTACCTTATTTGCATCTTATCTAATTGCCCTTGGTTCATGTGTCATCCTTGATGATGAATGTCGACAGACTTTTTAATCAGCAGAGTTATAGAACACAAGCTCAGTTTTGTCCATATGCAATTCTAGCAAGGTCCACCTATTTGGAGCAGCATTGCAGCCAGTTTCTATCTGCACTACTGAGGTGAATGCAATCCAATCAGGTTCAATACATTTCCATCAACAACCATGGTGTCTCATGGATGTCTCACAGAATCCTTAGCTCTCACATATGCTTCCATGCAGCCAATAATGTGCACCAACAAGCAAATCTTGGTGCATCTTCTCAGTTGATGAACTAAACTAAGTGAGGGTATTATCAAATCACCTCATGTGTATAATGTTACCCCTCTGAGTCTGCATGAAGTCTGGAATGATGAAAGAGCAGAGGATCCTAACAAGTAGACAGTTGCTCTGAAAGTGGATATCACCAAAATGTGTGACAAACCCAAATACTCTCCTGATTAAGCAGATCTGTGCCTAGACACCTCAGAAAGGATTGAGAGTTTACTGGGTATCAACTCATAAGTAACAATGAAACCTAATCACAAAAATACTTCTGGTTATTGGTCCAATTCTAATGGATTATTTTAAATGCGCCAGGGATAAAAAAGAAATCTGACTTGGTGTTTAAGATGCTTAGTAATGACAGATCTCGCCCAATTTCCAAAGGAAGGCTTGAATCTAAAAACAGATACCTGAACACTGAAAAAGTCACGTTTAAAGCTGTAAAGCTGGAAGTAACAATAATGCAAAAAGGGAAATGACAGATATGAACATTTTGATCTTTGGTTTGTATGACACCAAATGGACTGGAAATGGTAAGGAAGTGCAGATCAATTGTATGATAATTTCCTCAGGAAATGAGAAGGCTAAGAATGGTGCTGGTGTCTTGATATAAAAGCTGGTTGTTTACTGAATGATTGGTTTCTGGCCAGGCTTTAATATTAACTTGATGACAAGGTAGAAAGAAAGCTTTTAACTATCAATATGAGCCAGGTCTGTGCTTCAAAACAAAGTCTGCTAAAGATATACAAAGTTCTATTCTAACACCAAGTAATTCTGTAGTGCCAACAGTCATGCAATTTCAGGATTGTGTTGAATACAAAACTAGGTCAAGAAAAAGATTATCCAGCCACAGGATAATTTCTTTACATTCAATAAGCAAAATGTTGATTGAATGTTCTCAAATTAATTATTTTATAAAAGCACTCTTTTTTTTAGCAATTTGAAATAATGGGAGAACCCAGGAGATACCCATCACAACAACATAGATTATATTCTGGTGAACAAAAGATTTAGAAACTGTCCAAGAAGTACAAATTTATCTAGGTGCTGGCAATGCATCTGAGCACAATTTAAAGATCATTTTAATCTATATATGCTAAAATCACAGCAAACTAAAGAAAAAACAATATCAAATTTAAGTTTACAATATGTTTGACAGCTAAATATTGATGAATCTGCAGATTATGAAAATGAACAGTTTCCTATTCTCTCATGGATCGAGGGCATCATGGTCTAGCCAGTTTTATTGCCTCTCCCTAATTCCCTTTGAGAAGGTGGTGGTGAGCTGTCTTCTTTAACTACTGACGTCCACGTACTGTTGTAAAATTAGTAAAGCTGGAAGTAGTAACAGTGCAAACAAAAAAGGATAAATATAGATGTTTTGCTCTTTGGCCTGGGTAAGACCAAATAGACTGGAAATGGCAAGAAAGTGCAGATCAAACATGTAATAATTTACTCAAGAAATGAGAAGCATGAATATAGTGTTGGTGTCTTGAAGAAAATCAGGTTGCTGACTCAATACTTGGCTGAGCACACTCTATTTGCATATGAAAAACAAAACCATACAGAAGAAAAAACATGAAAAGCAATCATGGATGTCTCAAGAAAGTTTGAAATGACATGCGAAAGAAAGAAATTTAAAAACAAACAAAGAGAAGGTGAAATACAACCAAATTGACAACAAAATTAGTGTGAAATATAAAATAGCACAGGAAGCAAGGTGAAATTGAAAATGTAAAGCTATAGACGGGACAGATGTATGACATGGAACTATGATGCATGAAAGAGGTGACAGGTTCAAAGACTGAATAAAAGAAATTGTGTGAATGCATTAGAAACAATATGGAAATATGTTATTTGATGACCATAAAATTAAAACATGATGGGAAGAACATGTAATGAATTGTACAATGATAATTTAGGAGAATCACTTGAAATTGACAATTTAGATGAATGCGAAATTAGTCAAAAAAGACGTTAGAGATCTCAAAAAGCAGGTAAATCAGCAGATAATTAATGATATTTCTACAGAGATTATTCAGACTTTAATTGATGCTGGATTGAAGATAAAGAGAAGAATTAGGATAAGATGTCATCGGTCTATGCAAAACTTTTTACAATACATGCATAATATCTAATAGCATAAATTATTCTATTTTCATTAGGTTGTCAAAAAACTAAGGGTAAATAACTGCACAGACTACAGAATACTTAGTCTAATGAGTCATATACTTAACACCCTAGTGAAAATAAATCTTTCTTAGAAACAAGAAAATAATTGAAAAAAAAAGTCAATGAAATATGAAGTGGCTTTATATCTGGTAGAGGATAGGAAAGAATCTTTAACACGAGAGCTATCTGTGAACAACATTGAGATGGATAAAGAAGTGTACATACGGTTTTACAGACAATGCAAAAATATTTGATCATGTGAATCATGAAAAACATATTGAATGTCTGAAGAGCATAACAATGAATGGGACCAATATATTATTAATATTAAATTGCTGCTGGATCCAAAGAAGATGACCCAACTAATGGAACCACATAAAAGAGTGAACAAATTTATGTATCCTGGTCAGCTCAATCTGGGATATACTAACTGTAGCATTGAATTTATCAGATGAATTGAATTAAGAAAAGGGCTTTTCAACAAAATGAATTTGATTCTACCTCGAAATGTTAATGTATGTTAAATGTTAAAGGTCAATGCATGTCCAGCCAATAATTCTCAATGGCTGTGAAATCTAGACTGTAGATAACCAAATCATCAAAAGATTTAAAGCTTTTGAAATACAGCAGAAAAATGATCGGAATATCTGTGAGGCAGAGAATTTCCAAGGGAGAATTAGATTTAGAAGAGGCAGGTTAGAAATGATCAAGAGCCAAAAATTGAATTATTTTTGACCATCTTGATAAAATATGAACACAGAATATTGATGAAGACCACATTGCTGGTGCAACCACCACATATTTTTGGCTAAATCGGAGTTGTGCTGGGATTTTTGGATGGATTCCAACTGTGAGGCCCAAAGAGTTTTCTCACCGTATCTTAGCAAACTTAACTCATATACTTTGCTGCTATGGTAACCATCACATCCAATTCTGGCCCACTTTTACAACACAATGCACAATGTTCCCACTCAGTGGATATCCTGGAATTCACCAGGATCCTGCTCTGCATCATCCCATCTGCTAGGATTTCTAAGTCCCTGTTCATAGTGTGAGGCATTAATTTCCCTCTGCTATATTTGGGACAAATGTCAGGAATGATGCATGGAATTGCTGAACTGACAGTGCTTGTCCTGGTACACAACAGCCTTATGTGGATAGCATCCTGACTTTGAATACTCCAAGAGGCTGACTGACAATTTCCAAGCCCCTGGATTGGGAACAGAGGCTGCCTCAGTTGGCCTTAATGCTGGAACCCTGTGACAGAAGGCAAACCATTTTTTATTGACTGAGGCTGCTGAGAACTATGACAAGCTTCCTTCTTTTGTGGCTGCGCTAAATGACAAGTCAAGACAGAAGTAATATGGGTCTGCTATCTCTGGCAGAGGGGGCCAAGCATAAATAAAAAGCACAAGTCAAGGTAATATGAAGCAGGAATGTTGTTAGCATCCAGATAAATACAGAGTGATTGAGCATTATGGAGGTGAGCAAAGAGCCCAGGGATGCAGCCTGGTCCAGTCCATGAGCTAGGCATTCCTGAGTGCAGTCTTCCTGCTGCTGCATTATAATAATAGCTGCTGGTGCAGCCTGATGTGCAGTATTGAAATGCAGAAGAATCCTGGATCAGAGATGTGTCTTGAGTATTCTTAGAGGATGGCACATACGTGATGCTGATATCCACAGATGTGGGGTGCATGTGTAAATGCCGTTGGAGCATACCCTGAGACGTTGGTGCCCAGTGTTCAACATGGAAGTTGTTAGAAGCAAGCAGCGAGCTGAATTCACCAGGTAACTGTTGTGGTTTCAAGTTGAGTTTTCTTGATATCTGCCTTTTTTGGCAAGTTTGGCCAAATAGAAAGCTGAATATTAGTGAGATGATTTAAGCTGCTAACAAGGTGTTTAATAAGCCACATGATCATCCTTAATTGACAACTTGCTCCTTTCGAGTGAGAAACTCACCGTACTGCATTAAAAGTGGAACAAGGTGCTCCCAATGAGGAGATAGGTGTCTCTGGATTTCTCATTCAATTCTGGTATAGATGTCACAATAGCTTGCACCACTCAAACACTGATAAGAATCTGTCCCATGAGTTTCTTGGACAAATAACATCGAGGAAAGTGCAAACATGAATTTTCAGGAAGCAGCGATGACAACATATAATAGAATAGACAGATAAAAGGATAAATCTGAAAAGAATCTAACAACCTCTATAAAAATTAACTGCTATTACCTAACTGTATCTACTTATATCTGTTTGCCTGAATCTTGCTTTTTTTTCCCTGTAGGTGGCTTTTTGTTACAAATGTATTTTAATGAAGGGTGCCACTAAGGGGAACTTGAAGATTTTCCACTCTCTGCATCTGTATCAAAACCAAGTATTCTTGGATGAGGCAAAATTGAAGTTGTCTACACGTTTAAGTTGTCTGTTTTATCCAAGCATACCCTTTAATATTAATCTTCAATGAAAATCTTCTTTACTGCATCAAATGATATTTCTGTTTATCTTTAATGTGGCCTGATTGAATGAGACTTGCAAATGAGGATAATTTGGGCTGAATTATGATTTATTGCCCTTCAACATTTGGTTACTGAATTGAGGTTATCTGTAGACTTGTGTGTCTGACACTACACAAGTGAACATATGTGATAAAAGGTTACCGATAATAGCAGTAACAAACGTGTCCCTTTGACTTATCTGAATGTGGCCAACGCTCTGGATATCTCAAGGTGCTTACCTATACTTGCATCTCTATCCTCAAATATCTTGCAATAGGAGACTAGCTTTTGACATCAATAATATTGATTCTTCATTTCATCAAGCTTTTAACTGTCATACAGGTCACAAGTGCAATTTCGAACTTGAGGAATACAAAATGTAGAAAAATAATTCTTTGTTTGCAGTAATTCTTGTTCTTTGTGATTGAAGGCTCTTGTTTTAGTCACAATCATAAATAAATTAAGGAGACTTTACAGTGAAATAGATGTAGTTATATTGTTTATATTTATTTATTTTTATTCTATATATGCACCAAGTCAAATAATTGCCATTATTTTATTTGGGCTTTAATTGTTGATATTATGATTTAATTTTCACACATTTGAAAAACAATGAATTCAAAAATGAAACTTGTGCTTCCAATTAGTTTCTTGTTACCGGCTCTGTGCAATCACTTGCAATCAGTATAACTGTGCCCAGAGCAATCACGCTTTCAGTGCATCTGCAAGACGGCTCCTCAATTCACAGTGAAGTTAAACTGTCACTTCCTTGTTGCAATCAGCAGCTTTGCTTGCTCATAAAGTCCCAGGGGCTATGCAGTGGCTGAGCCATCTGACACCGTCGTTCTAACTACACCAGGATTTTTATCGATAATATTCTGTCAAAAGTCCACATTTCTCCCTTCGCCATTTTGCAAAACAACACTTCCTTCTGAAGACCTTCTTAACTTTCATAATTTATCAGAATCGGATAGTAAATCCCACCACTAATTAATACAAACTAGCCTCTTGGCTGGAGATTCCTGACTACAGTGGTTCCAATGATTTATATTTATTAGTCATTTTGCTGCTCACAAAATTATCTTTTGGCTCTGATAATGTTGTCAGTTCACAGCACCTGCAGAAAAATTTGGGTTATGAAAGTTGCAAGGTCTGATTAACTCTTGTGCAGGAAATACCTGTACTTCAAATTATTATATTCAGATTTTAGGGATGATTTTACTCTGTCCTGCTTCAACACATTATAGTTGAAAAACAGGCACAAAGCACAGAAGAAATAGTCACTAATCCTGTGTTCTTGTTCTACTCCAGAGTAGCCTGTAAATTGAAGTTACACATGTTTATCTGGAATACTGAAATACCCTTTCACTTAGTTCCTCCGATGCTGCCTTTTGGGAGATCTTAATTGGGATGTTGCTGCTGCTCCAACTATGACTCAAAAGTACATATACAGATTATGACGCATTTAAACCTAAATGAAAACTACAGCTTCTTTTGGTAAATGGGAGTTCAACAACGTCTAAAATTTACAAACAGATAACTTTTAAAAATTATAGCCCCACATATCTTATGCAGCATAAAAATAGTTCGACAATTTTCCTGCCACAGAGCACAAAGTTGCAGCAGTGATGCAGAGACAGCAAACAATTATGCAAATAAATTATGCGTTAGCCTATGGGTTAGTGCCCTTGTTTAAGAAACTATGTACTTGCCCCAAGGAAAATGATGTAAAGATTTATTCCTGGGACCGAAGGATTGGCCAATGAGGAGAAATTGAATAAGATAGGCTTGCACATTCTTTCATTTAGAGAAGAAAAGGTGTTCTAATTGAAACAAATCGAGCATGTGTCATGGGTGGAAAGAGAAGGTGATGTGCTTTGAGTCAGTCTTGTTGGTCTGCAGTAATTTCATGTCTGTCATTTTTTCTATTTTCTAGTGAGCACCCACATTTAGGTAGGAAATCCCACCTTTAAGATCCAGTGGGCAATTAGCTTCTCTGCCCAGCAATGCCAATAGGAGTAGTGGCCATTGCGTGAGACTGTAGTAGTCCCCATGAGAGGCTGGCTGCTTGAGCCGCATGGCAGGGTAAGTTTGGAGGTTAGGGAGGCTGGCATCATGGGCCCGGTTTAGTTAGCATTGGACAGGTAACTATGGTAATTAGAACCTGGATTGGGCAGAGATGGTATGGAAGGAAAATCTAGAAGTGATGAAAACAATGGGTTGGTGCTGCAATGGGTGAAGGGAGCCTGAGAAGGAGGTATAGCTTCTTCCTACTCAGAGGCTAAAATCGTTTGGCACCAATAATGGTGTCTACTGGTCTTTACTTGTCATTGACCAGTCTTTACCAGCAACCACCAGTGGAGCAATAATTCATAACGGAGATAACTACCTGAAGTATTGAGCAAATACATAGGCTACCACTAATTGCAACTCACCAATCACCGGCAATTTAATAAATTCTGACAAATGCTTTAATTTCTGGGGTTCAACATTTAATTAACTTTATCATTGTGCCTCAATTTATTGTCTCAGTGCAAATATGTTCATAACAAAATAAAAAAAAAGAAAAATAACTCTTTGCCAGATTTCAAGCTTATTGGAATTTCTGTGTTTCATCACCAAATTCTCTGTATCATCATGCCACAATATTGTCTCAGTGCAAAGCATAACAAGAAAAGTGTTTTCCCCAGTTCTGCACATTGCCTGGCAGGGACAGACTAATTTTGACTGCCTCATTCTGCCAGGCTGTGTGCATACTTTTTTTTGCCCATGTGCTGTCTGTCTAATTTGGCACATTTTGTCCCCTTCAGCTGAGACATTTGAATATATAAACAAGGAGTAGGAGAGGGCCATTCAGCCCTAGACTCTGCTCCAATGCGCAACAACACATGTAGAATTACATGGCTGCATTCCCACTGCTGTTCAGCATGTGGATCAACAAGCAGAGCTGAGATAGTCTGCAGGCAGCAACCAAAAGGCATTGATGAGAAATAAGCTAGAAATCCTGTACAACAATGAAATAGAGGGGAACCAGAAGTGTAACAAGCATGATCACCAGCTCCAACCTCTCCAAGACCCATTTTTATGAGTAAAATATCTGCTTACAGACTTGTGCACGTGAGGTTGGTATGTGTGTATTTAGTGCAATGAAAACATCTTATGAAAACAACATAACAACGAGATGGAAAGGAGATTAATTTCTTTGGAATACGTCTTTTGTCTAAAAGTTTGAAAAAAAATTGCATGCAATGAGAGTACATTCATTCTCATACAGTCTTAGATGTTTCAAAGTGACACTCAAACTTCTAGTATTTACAGTACATATTCCATATGTGCAATATCGCAGCATACAGCATGATGGTGCAACTTTACGAATTGTGTATTACAGACAGAGGTGAAATGTAAAAACTCCACCACTTCAGGATAGTCAATGGTCTCCTGACATTCCTTTATTACGTTCAGGATATCATTCTTAGCTGATGAGTCAGTTAGCTCAGTTGAATAAACAGCTGGTTTGTAATGCAAAGTGATACTAATGGTATTGTTCCAATTCCAACATTAGCTGAGGTTACCATGAAGATTCTGTCTTCTCAGCCTTTCCTTATTTGAGATATGGTGACCCTCAGGTTAAATCACCACCATTGTGTTTCTCTCTGTTTCTAATGAGAGAGCAGCCCTCTGGTTTATGCTTTTCATTCTCCAAGTCTTCACTTTCATCTACAATACGGAGATGAGCTAGCAGTTTGTATAAGTTTTGACAGTCATCTCCACCATCAAGTAAACCTTTACACGAGTCACCAGGTACTTCCCTAGTATTTTTTAGGGATACTCTTGTTGCCTAGGTTTAGGTATAGATCCATGAGAAGTGATGGGCATAAACGAGTACACATACTGAGACTGCAATGTCATTAAATATCACACAGTTATGTTAAAATGACTGATCATACTGAGGTCTGTCTCTTCTGTTCACCTTTATCAACAGAAACCTCCACCTATAGTGTCTCATCAACTTCCTATATATAAGAAAAATGCAGAATCAATTTATTTAATTTCCCAGTTTTGCTATTTGCTGCAAAGATGCATCTACACATCTATTAGGCAGGACTTTTGTGTGAGGAGAACTCGCCAAACCTGATGCATCTGACACAGCAGATTGCTCCGTTGACTGGCCAGTGGCGTTCCTTTGCTTACCATGTCCATAATTATGACCATTGCTGCTACAGTGGCAGGTTCTGCCCATTCTTTGGTCAACTTTGCCTATACGGAGTCCGTCTTGACACCATACAATTGGATCAAGTTCCAGATAAGGTCTATACTCTGCTCTCTGTCCAACATCAATTTGCAAGTGGTTCTACTAGATGTCTTTTGGGAAGAATTTTGAGAGAAAAAGATTAATAACCAAAACATTCTTGGGCACCAATGAACTATATACATAGAGGTCCACAATTGAATGCATCTGTGCCTCGATCTCCTCCCCTCCGGAAGACATTGGCTCACCATGGGGACATTCTGAGCCTTTCAAAGCCCTATCTCTATCTTCCACACTGACCCATCACCTTCAGCAGCATTTGGGTTCTCTGGTGAGTTTACTTCACAAGCCTAGTTTAAAATCCACATTAAAGTATGTTGAAAGGCACACATGCATAAAATCTGCATTTTGCAGAAATAATTGTAATCATAAAGATGCCTGTACTCAACATGACCAGAAAGTCCAACTAGAAAAAAACAGTTATGAGTCACACACACTTCATACTGGTAGTGGCAATCATGCGACCAGTAACAACCTTCCAGCAACGGGGGAGATGTCTACTGGTAGCTAACAAGGATGCAACATTCCTTACTGGTCGCAATCACTGTTTTCTACTATTTCTCCTGGACTGGCACAACTGCTTTTACTTTCTGCACACCACACGTCCAAGCTGTGCTATCTGCCAAGTTTCCCACTTGTTTTCAGCTGCAAGTGGTTCCTATCCCCATCCATGAAATCAAGTGGAAGCAAGAGATCAGGTGGCCCACTATCCCTATGTCACTTGATGCATTTAAGTGACCGCCTGATTTCTCTCCAGCCACTCATAAAATTGCAGATGTTCAGGGGCAATAGGGGAGGTGGAGAGAAGGCGCTGGAAAGTGCACACATATTTTTCTTCACAAATTCCCTCTATCAATGTACAAACCTGACCACGGGAGATCATAAATTCTGGTCCCTAAATATTTAATGTGTTTGACATGTTAGATGTTTAGTTTATCCCAATGGCAGAGTGCAGGTGCCTGATTGATGTGGAGTTGGATTGATTGTGGAGACCTTGGAAAAATAGGGGATGGAATTTGATGAGGGTATGGATGCAATATGGATGTGAATGTGGGCGTGGGTGTGGGTATGGGTGTGTAAGTATGGATGTATGTATGTGGGTGTGGATCTGGATGTGGATGTGTATGTGGGTGTGTGGGTGTGGATGTGAGTGTAGGTGTGAATGTGTGTGTGGGTGTAAGTGTGGGTGTGGGTGTGGCTATGTGTGTGTGGGTGTGGGTGATGGTGAGGGTGAGAGTGCGGATGCGGGTGCGGGTGCGGGTGCAGTTCCGGTTTGGGTGGGGGTGGGTGTGTGAATATGGATGTTAATGTGGATGTGAAAGTCCAGACCCTATTTCTGACAGATCCAATTTTTTTTTCTGGCTGCAGAAAGGAATTGTGTTCTTCGTGGTAATGTACGAGTAATCCAGAAATTCAAGCTAATGTGCTGTAGATACGGATTCAATTCCCACCATGGCTAACGGTAACATTAAAATTAAATAAATTTGGAATTAAGAAATTGTCTAATTGTGACATTGAAAACATTTTTTATTGGAAAACAACACCATGAGGGTCACAATTGTGCTTTAGGGAAGAAAATCTGCAATGCTTACCGGTTTAGATTGTGTGTGACTGCAGACACACTGCAACATGGTTAAAGAACAAAGAACAAAGAACATTACAGCACAGGAACAGGCCCTTCGGCCCTCCAAGCCTGCGCCGATCCAGATCCTCTATCTAAACCTGTCACCTATTTTCCAAGGATCTGTATCCCTCTGCTCCCTGCCCATTCATGTATCTGTCAAGATACATCTTAAATGATGCTATCATGCCCGCCTCTACCACCTATGCTGGCAAAGCGTTCCAGGCACCCACCACCCTCTGCGTAAAGAACTTTCCACGCATATCTCCCTTAAACTTTTTCCCTCTCACCCTGAAATAGTGACCCCTAGTAATTGAGTCCCCCACTCTGGGAAAAAGCTTCTTGCTATCCACCCTGTCTATACCTCTCATGATTTTGTAGACCTCAATCAGGTCCCCCCTCAACCTTCGTCTTTCTAATGTAAATAATCCTAATCTACTCAACTTCTCTTCATAGCTAGCGCTCTCCATACCAGGCAACATCCTGGTAATATCCTCTGCACCCTCTCCAAAGCATCCACATCCTTTTGGTAATGTGGCGACCAGAACTGTACGCAGTATTCCAACATGTGGTCAAACCAAAGTCCTATACAACTGTAACATGACCTGCCAACTCTTGTACTCAATACCCCGTCCGATGAATGAAGGCATGCTGTATGCCTTCTTGACCACTCTATCGACCTGTGTTGCCACTCTCCTCTGAAATGGTACTTGGTTGTATCTAACCATTCTAACAAAAGCATTGAAATTGGATGGATTGTCCAGCATCAGTTTGAACATTGGAAATATCAATGGGAAACATAGATATTAACCCTTCAACATCCTCCTTAACAGCACAGGGAGCTTGTAAGTTAAGAGACCTGTGCCCCAGTCTAGGCAAGCAACAGCCTAATACAGGCATTCAAACTGAATCATACCTTACAGAAGATGTCTCCGATACCACCGACATCATCCCTGGTTATGTCTCGTCAGATGAATCAGACAGAATGGCCTAGAGGTTTACAGATGGGAAGTAGCTGCCCTGGGAGTCCTCAACATTAACTTCAGACTCCACATACCATGGAGTCTCAAGGCATCAGGCCAAACACAGATAAGTGTTATCACAAGTGATTACCCCCTATGAACCCTGCACCCCTAAATCCCTCCTTCAGCTCATGAATCAGTTCTGCACAATGTTGGACAACACTTGGAGGAAGCACTGAGGTGGCAAGGATCCAAAATATATCCTGCACTGGGAACTTCGATGTCCGTCAACAAGCATAGCTTGTTACATCATGACTGAGCAAGGTGCCTGCATCAGACACGGCAAAATGTAGAGAATGAGGGACCCAATAAGAACTTGTCCTCAAACAATTTACCTGTTACAGATGCAGGTGTTGATTTCAATTTGATGGGAGTGACAGCTGTAGTTCTGTGGAGATAATCGGTGATACCTTCTATCATTGTGTGTGGCACTACTCCTATATTGAACAGATCTAACAACCCAAAAATGGGCACCTAGGAAGGGCTGTGGGCTATTAGCAACAGCAGAATTATATTCAACTATAATCCGTAACATCATAGACCCACGTATTGTAAAGACCACATGTTTGTATTTTCTTTATTTTTGGACTGTAGACTATAAAAGGAAGACAGAAAAAGGTCAAGAAACTCAGCAGGCCTGGCTGCATCTGTGGCGAGAGAAACAGAGTTGAAGTTCAGAACTGAAGAAGAGTCATACAAGATTTGATATATTGACTCTTTTTCTCTCCTTTTAGATCTACCAGATCTGCTGAATTTCTTCAGCTTTTTCTGTGTTTCTTTCAGATTTCCAGCATTGCAGTAAATCAGAGTTAATGTTTTGGGTCTAGTGACCCGAAGGGACCCTGAGGAAGGGTCACCAGACCCGAAACATTAACTCTGATTTTTTTCTTCACAGATGCTGCCAGACGTGCTGAGCTTTTCCAGCAACTTTGTTTTTCTTTCTCTAGACTGTCCCTAAAGTCAACAGAACTTTCCTTAGATAAGGGGCCCAAAACTGTTCACGGTATTCCAGCTGTAATCTGAGTGTAACTTTAGCAAAATTACTCCATTTTTATACTGCTTTCTCTTTGAAACAAAGGCCAACTTTCCATTCACCTTCCCTATTATCTGCTGAATTTGGATGCGAGCTTTATGTGATTTATGTACATGGATCACCAAATCCCTCTGTGCTACAGCTTTCTACATTTAAATTACTCTTTTAAATAATATTCAGCTCCTCTCTCTGTCTTGCCAAAATGCATAATTTTACATTTTCGCCGATTATATTCTATCTGCTAAGCCCTTGCTCACTCACTTAACCTGCCTATATCCCTCTGTAGAGTCCATCTGTCAATCTGAACAATGAATATTATGATCTGAAAGAATCAACCAGACATTAAAAAAGTAAAACTATGCTTGATGATTTTATTTCAGCTTTTAGAAGATGTAGCGTAAATAAAGGGGAGCTGTGGGTGTAGTGCTCTTGGATTTCCAAAAGACATTTAATAAAGTGCCACACAGGATTTCTGGAGTTGGAGGTAATATACTCTCATGGTTGGAGGATTGTTTAATGGAGGGTAAGGCAGGGATAAACGCGATATTTTCTACTTGACATGCTGGAGTGCTTCAAAGAACAGTTCAGCCATTCAGCTATTTACCATTTATCCTGTGGCTTAGACCTAGTGAGTAATATAGTTTACTTACAAAGGTAAATGGAAATATAAGCTGTGAGAGGAACTCAAAGAGACTATGAAAAGATTTAGAGAGGTTAAGTAAGTAAACAACAAAATGGCAGGTGCAGTATTAATGTAAGGATGTGTTCGTAGGAATAGTTAAACGGAATCCTTTTTAAAAGATGTGAAACTTTTATTCAACATTGATGCTCAGAGAGACTAGACTGTACTTGCACAATGAAAAGAGAAATGCTGATGCAGTAAGCAGTTAGGAAACCAAGTAGGTTGCTGATGTTCATTGCAGGGTGATTGGAATATTAGGATAAGGAAGTCGTGTAACAATTGTACAGGGCTTTAGTGGACATGGAGTACTGTGTGCAATTTTATGCTGCAAGGAATATTTAAGAAGGGATATGCTTACTTGTCTTGAAAAAAGATACATTAACTAAACAAATATTAACTAACTTGATTCCTCAGAAGAAAAGAGATGAAGAGCTGTATAAATATTCTCTAGAGATATAAAGAATGAGAGGTGACCCAATTGTAACACGTGATTCTAAGAGGATTTGACAAGGTGGAGAAGTTGTTTTGCTTTGACTGATGAATGTAGAACATGGTGATGCAATCATAGCTGAAGGGACTCATCCATGAGGTCCAAGATACGGAGAAATTTCTTAGCTCAAAGGGTTGTGAATCTTTAGAGTTCTTTACCTCAGAGGGACCAAAATTGAACATACTTAAGACTGAGATAGATCTTTGAATTCTTGGCAAATCAATCACAATGGGACCCAGTCAGAAAATAATGGTGTTGGTACTGAAAGATTAGTCATGAATGAAGCAGGCTTGATTGGCCAACTTATCTCTTCACACTTCTTTCTTAGAACAAGTTAACATGTAATAAGATAAAGACTACAAAATTAATAACATTTCTGTTTAGAACATCTGCTGTATTGAGCTCTCTATAGAAAAGTTGGAAATTATTTTGTTTTTAGCAAGCAAGCATGAATATACACAACATCACTATGAGCAGCCCTAATCTATGCTGTTGAGGTCATCCTGAAAATGTTTATTCAAGATGTATAAACTAATTTCCTACATGAAGCATAATCTTTTAAACTCTTTCTCACCAAATACACAATCCACTTAAATAGCCTTTGTAATATTCTCATCTTCAGTAGACTAGCAATAAGTATCAACAAACAACCTTCAACATCAGCATATGACATAGAGAGCACAAATCTCATACTAAGCGCTAATAAGCAATGTTTGGCATTACCCATAAATTTATTATTCGGTGAAACATGATTTCTAGTCATACATCCTGTGTTTAGACATAATGTTGTTTTCAAGATACACATCCTGGCAGCTTTTATTTTCTCCCACTGTTGTCAGCCACAAATTCTGTTATAAAAATAAAGTTTTAATTATTTATATTTCCCAACCATTGTCAGTTTCAGGTCAGCTCTTAGTCACAGGGGTAATTTAGAAAAAAATACTGTATTGTTGAGGAAGCTGTCCTTGAAATGAGCTGTTAACAATGTCTGCCTATTTTAAATGTTTGGATGAAAATTGGAGATCAGAATCTATTCTCCCGTTCGATATTTTTTTGCTCAAGCATATCAAAAATAACACACATTAATTGGTCATTCATCAGATTGTTGTTTATAGGCATTTCTGCATGCAACTTGTCTGTTGCTTTTATCTACCTGACTATCCAATTATTCATTACATGTGAAGCTTTTTGAGATACCTTTAAGCAATCAAATACAATAATAATTGCGAGACTTATATAATATCAAATCCTTGTAACTTGAAGTTATTTCACTATTGAAGTAGAAAAGCATACAAAAGGGAGAGTAGTTAATGCTTCTCAACTGTTTCCCAGACAGGGAGCAGGTGATGAAAATTGATTGTTAGCCCCATCAAGCGTGTTGAAGGTTCTGTTCATACTGCTTCATCTTACAGATTAAATTTAGTCAGTATCTCAAAGGGAAAATATACAGCACGGATCATCGTTCTTGTATTTTACAAACACTTGGACGATAATATATTTTATCAAGGTGCTATATATTGCTGTCAAGCCAGTTGTATCCCATGGAACCCATTATTTTTGACAATCACACTGTCAACTCAAGACTTATATATTCTACTTGCTTCTTAAGGTGGCTGCTGACTAGGAATCATTCGTCCAATCCTTTTTCAACATTTTTTACCTGCATGTCAGAGGCAGCTGCACAAACAAGGAGGCAGTAAATGCAGATGGGGAAGAAGCTGTTTAAAATATAAGTACTATGATGTGTTGTACCAAGCCATTCTATCATCCCAACCCAAAGGTGTGAGAGATCTAAGAAAATCTTAGAATCTTAAGAAACTGGCTGAAGGGTAAGAAAAAACAGAAGTTGCTTATTAATTAGGTACTGTTGGAGCAGGGAGGATACTGAATGTGATATACAAATAGAAACTGTGGGAAAATTTTAGCAAAGTCTGGCAGCATTTGTGGAGAGAGGAACAGCTATTTTGTGTCCTTTATGGCTCTAAGTTCCAAAGAAGTCAGATTTGACTCAGAGAATTAATTCTGTTTTTCGTTCCACAGATGTTCCCAGACCTGCTGCACTTTTCTGTCATTTTCTGTTGTTTTTCAGATCTTCAGCATCCATAGTATTTTAGTTTTATTTTATTGAATGTGGTAGCCCAGAGATCAATGTTAGGACCACTGTCATTTGTCATTTGCATCAATGATTTAAATTCAGGAATTCAACAAAAAACAGTTAAATTTGTGATTATCCAAATTATAGCACATAGTGGAATCCAGGGAGGTGGCTCAGCAATTAAAACTGATTTTGATACTATATGAAAGTGAACAAACATACTGGTAAATGAAAACAGACAAGTCATATAGTTATAGCATATTATAGCACAGAAACAGACCCTTCCGTCCAATTCATCCAGGCCACAGAGAAAGAGAAGTGGGTGATCAAAAGTTCATGAGTGCTCAAGTTCAATAAATTCATCTAATGCAGAGTGGTAATGCATTACAGATCACTCAGTGAGTTCATGTTGCTGTGGCAACACATATTCTTTTCCATCCATATTGCAGTCTGCAGTTAAATATAAGATGGTAGAGGGTCCAACACTTTGAAGCTATAAGAAAAATACTAAAAGTAAAACAGTCCTTCAGCTCACATTCCCCAACAACCCCATCCATGACAATCAATTCCTCTTCATGCCCCTCACCCATGGCCCTTCATACTCTCCATGCCAGCCTATGCCCTCACACATTCCTAAGACTCTACAGAAACCCAATGTCAACCTATGTCCAACTGATCCTTCATGGTTCATTCTCGACTGAATGTCAACTTAGTGCCAACTCATAACGCATCACCTATTTCCCTTTCATTCACCACACCCAGTACCCACTATGAGCTGACCTCAGGATCCATGCTGAGATTATACAAAGATCTTAAGTTAAGATAAGATATTACATCTAACATCACTCCTACAGCAATAACACAATAGTGATAATCATATGTAAACAGACTGAGTGAAATAATAGTTACTGATTTTAAAAAACCCACTACAGTCAGGTTCTTTACAAATATTTAAAGAGCTGAAGATTTAAATGTTTTGATAACTCGACAGCTCCCATTGAATGCTCCATTGGATAATTAGAATGAAGTTGACTGTTCTATTGAGTTTATCCACTTTTTTACAAGTACTAATAACTAATTTTAACAATCCTAAAGAGCACTTGGCATTGCCAAAGGACACCTTACCCCACAAAAAACAAATGACCTCTCACAAAATTGTTTTAGGACTATATCCAAAAGGGTACTTTACTTCTCAAAAAGGGAACCCTGCCTCTTTAAAGATCTCTGGTAAGTTTATACATCTCCTACCAGGTCTAATGTGTACCAGTTGCGCTTTGAAACTCCCACAATCAAAAATCCAATAACACTAAAAGCAGAAATATGTTAATGAATGCAGTTGTCTCCATCAACCATGGATATGCAAAGTACAATCAGTCCCCATTCCTCCCTAGCTATGAATAATGATAGGGACAGGCACACTGATGGAACTGCTATATTTGGGCCTGCTGTAAAGTCTACAGCTTTTTATTTTTCTTTGTTTGGATTATGGACAAAAATAGGAAAAGGATAATGCTTTAAAGCCAGGTCTGTGGAATTGCACTTTTAAAAACCAGTTACTGGGGTTCATTGTGAGTTGTGCTTACACTATTGCTTTGTTCAAGCAATGGGTCAGGATGTCAATGGGTGACACGGTGGCTCTGCCTTACAGTGCTAGGTATTTGTGTTCAATTGAAGCCTTGTGTAATGGTTTGCGCGGGATTTGCATGTTCTCCCCATGTCTGTGTGGGTTTCCTGTGGGTACGCTGAGTTCCTCCACAATCCAAAGATGTGCAGGTAAGGTGGATTGGCCATCTAAATTATCTATAGTGTCCAAGGATACATAGGTTAGGTGGATTGGTTATGATAAATGCAGGGTTAGAGGGATAGGGTGGCCTGGGTGTGGGTGCGGTGCTCTTCAGAGGGCAGGTGCCATCTCAATGGGCTGAATGCTCTCTTTCTGCACTGTAGGGATTCTAAGATGCCATGACACAATAGATGTGTGCGTGTCTGCAGAGCAAGTTTTACTCAAAATTAAATTGCTGATTGGTTTGTACAATCAGGACCAGCTATTGAGTCCAGGAGTCCTCTGCATAACAACAATTCTTTGATTGGCGCCTGGGCAGATGGACAACTTGCGTGTGAACAATACAGAGGCAGAAGGTCTTTAGCCTGCAAGATGCAGCATCTCTAGTTTTCTCCCTCTGCAGATAAGTAACCAAGAGCAAAAAGATAGGTAATTTCTCCCACTAATTGCTATAAGCTGTTGCACTTAACCATTGACTGAAAAATTGAACAGTTAATGAGTCAGCTACCCTGACTCGAACAAGAACTCTGAAAGGATCTGTAAATAACAAGACTGGAGATCAGGAGGACTTAGAAGAAGCAAAAGGAGCACTCAGTTTAATCCTGAGGACTGGTGCTATTGAACTGTGTTTTGCCAGTATTTTCCTCTCTAACAATAACAAATATGCTTGCTTGCTTGCATATGTTTATCTTCATGTGGGTGTTAGGGTTTAGAAATGGTTTAGAGGTTAAACTAACAGAGTTATAAGTTCACATTTTGCTTTCCTGATTTATTTGTAATAAATAGCAGTTTCTTGTTAAGTACAGAAACTTGGTCAATGTTTTCTGTTACCCTGAATTCATCACTGAAGCTTTGAGTAATCTGAGGAAATCTTTAACTTTTATGATAACGCTGGGAGCAGTGGGCTCAAGTGTCAGCACTTTTTTTCCAAGACGATTGTGACAGTGTGGTGCCATTTTTTACTAAGATGTAGATCCTCTTAGTCCATGCGAAAATGCAGGCTCAACAGTATTTGCATAGTCAGCATAGATACCCTGGTCAACATTTACAACTTGTACTTTTTTTTCTCAGTAAAACAGTAACTGTCTCCACCCCCTGTTCCATACTGTCTATCTATTTTAAAGGTTAATAACTGATGCAACTGAGCTTCTTGTCACTAGAATTCAGGAAAGGTTAAGTGACTCTCTTCATTCCTTCAGTTTACTCTAAATTAAAGAGACAAACCAGCCAAACCAAACCAATCCTATAACGTTTGTATTTGTAAAATATCTCATTAACACCGCAAGTTACGTTCACCTCAGACATTTTTTTATACCTTCAATGAATATGTTGTGTTTACAGCACATTATTTAAAAGGGTTTATTTAAAAGCAATTGCTTTCTGTGGAAAAATAGACATAAAATGCCCAAAACTAACAGCATTCAACAGTGTATTATCAGTTCTATGATACTTGCAATGAAATTAACTAGGATATTGTTGTTTACAATTTCATCATGATTTATTTTGGTTCCAGACAACTTTTTTTCTCTCTCTATAATTATTTGCAAATGTCGCAAAGAAGTGGCTGTAGGTTTCTTTCATTTAAATGTTTATCACATTGAATGAGGGCAACTATCTTAAAATGCATTACATTACAAGTTTTGTGAGTAATTTATCTCAATTAGTTTTCAAAATATGGTATCTTAATTTTTCCATCTGTTACTTTTTCATGGTATGATCCTGAACTACAGTTCTGAATATTAAATTGAAAGATATCTTGAGTTCAGACACATAATCAATAGCACAAATTGTAAGAATGAACATTTGCTATTTTAACACCTCACATAACCTTACAGGTTTTTCAATTCCTGCATGTATAACCATGGGAACATGAGACCAATGAATATCGTCACTGTTATAGTCTCCCTGTGTGGGAATACTGTGTCCATTAATATTGATTCTTGTTGAGGCAGCTTTTTTAGGCAGGTTTGAACAGGATGTGTGATATGGAAAATTCAGGTTGGAAATCTTCAGTGAAATGGTTTCCACTGTTGCAAGAAGCCATTCTGTTGATGAAAATCCTATAATTCCATTTTCAGAGTTATTGTCTGTATCTGTTCGTAATTGCACTGTGCTTATATATATTTGAATTTTGCAACTCTTCTTTTCTTGAGCTATCTATGATTCGACAAAAAATTGGGAGTTGTTCTGCCATCTTCAGAAGATGGCGATGAAGGTTAATGTTAATGAGTTTTCAATGAAAACTCCAAGTAGATAATTTCATTATCCGTTTGAGAACAGCATGTAAAATTGTTAATTTTCCTGAGAATTATTTAAGTACTACCTAAAATTTGGCTTACTAGCATGGCTAAATTTCAAGAAAAAACAGTACTTAAAACTTTAAAAAATCACAAGAATATTTGAACATTTAATGCAAATACTGTGTACACAGCCAAAGCATTTCTCTGCTCTAGTTGAAGTAAAAATATCCTCTGACATCCAAAAACAGCAGCTGAACAGAGAGATAACAGTATTTAGGTCTGTGCTGGAGAAATAATGAGAAACAAAATATGCATTCCCAAGCAGTACATAAGGTGCTTGGACAGGTCAGAGGGTGTTCCGCAGTACCAGTTTGTCAACCTCTCCAGTTGTCTTGGATTATTGGATGCCAGAATATGAAGGTGAAACTGAATTTAAACAACACAATAGATGTCCTGCAAAGGATGATGAGAAGCAACTCCAGTAGGCAACATAGCAATTGGCAAATATGGCAGACCATGATTTTGTATAATGAACAAACCAAAAACCCCACCTCGCCCAACATCTCCCCTCTCAGTAATTAATGCCAATCAAAAAGCCGTTATTTCTCTTCTGAATGAAGAATCATCTTCAATTTTTTAACCCAGCATTGGAAATGTGATTATGTGCCACAACTGTGTGCATAAGATAATTTGTTTCCCATAGTATGAAACATTTCAGATATTAATAATACCATGATTTCTAGCCATCCTAAGAGTTGAAGTATATTATGTTCAATCATGCATTTGGTGGTTCTTCACAGTGCAATCTCTGTCCTTGAAGCCTGTGAGCTGAATGGCAACAAAGACATTGTCAAGAACATGCTGCAAGCTGTCAAAATATTTCTGGCGCAATGGCTGTCTGTTCTTGTTTGTGTTTAATCTTCCATACAGAAGGGTAGTAGAAATGGTGGTGTTGGCTCTGTTGCAAACTCCAATGTTCCCTGCTTGAGCACGAAACAAATATATTGTATTTAATTGTGACCGCAGGAGCATGCATAACTGCAGAGGCTAGCCTGGTCTATCTGGTGGGAGCTCCCATACCAGATTTTTTTTGTCAGAAAAGCTGTCCAAAATTAAGTTAGGGCAGGAAGAGCTCTATGTGGGGTTTCCACCTTACAACAGTGTGATGTTCATTAGCCTTATAAATGAGTGACTTAAGGGCAGTAATCCCTGAATGCACTAGAATTTGGTCGTAGCTCGAGGGTTTAATAGGATGCACAAAACTCGACTAGGTCTCCTGAAAGTCAACTAGCAAACCCTATCAGGTTTGTAAGCAGCCCTGTAGTGATGTCCCTCATTATCAGACATTTAAAAAGGCATTGAGAGATGCAACTGAACACCACCATCCAACCCTTATTTACGATCCCACCACTCTTCCCTCCAATGATCCTCATCACTCCCACACCACCCATTCACCTACATCCAGTGATGCAAAAACAGTTTATAGTGGAGGCCGCAGGGTTTTATTGGCAACAGACTCCCTTTGATGCTGCTTGGCCTGCTGTGTTCATCCAGCCCTGCACCTTGTTGTCTCCCATTCTCTGATTGGCTTGATTGCCATTGTGCAATTAAATCATGTCACGCCTCCCTCATAAAAGTGAACTCCTAGTTCTCCATCCAGCAGAGGGTACCCTCATCTTTTGATAATATCCCAGGTATAGTGTGCAATAGTGTATGCTAACTGCTTACCTCCTGAGTGACTCCAATACTTTCTGTGTTCAGGAGAGTGCCCTATTAAATGTTAGAATGCACAAGATCCTGGTGATCAGGATTCCAGTCGCAGGGAGAGATAAAACTATTGTCTATAGAAGTGGTAGTTAGAACTGCCGATGTTGGAGTCAGAGATAACACAGTATAGAGCTGGAGGAACACAGCAGGTCAGGCAGTATCAGAGAAGCAGGAAAGCTAATGTTTCAGGTTGGGACCCTTCTTCAGAAATGAGACTTCATAGTTTCAAATTCTCCCTACCCCTGGCCTCATCCCATGACCAATCCTCCCTCTCATCCCTGCCTCCTTGACCTGACACAACCTGTCCATCTTCTCTCCCACCTATCTGCTCCTCCCACCTCACTGACCAATCCCCACCACTCCTCTGTCTATTTATTCCAGAGCTCCCTTCTCCCTCCCCCATGTCTGAAGAAGGGTCCCAACTTGAAATGTCAGCTTTCCTGCTCCTCTGATGCTGCCTGGCCTGCTGTGTTCTTCCACCTCTACACTGTGTTATATCTATAGAAGTGCTTCTGGTACTATCTACACCTGCTCAGCTGTGCTCTGTAAATCACCTACATTCTATTAAATTGAACCCTCAAAATAGATGTCCTTGTACCAGTGTTTACCAGGGTGACATGGAATGATACTGTGCCAGGTAAGGTATCATATATCTTCTAGTTTGGGTCCCCTGAAGCTTCCTCCGTCATATCACAAATGTTCTTTTGACAGGGCTTCCCAAATTCATGACCTTAATCATGTAGAGGGGTAAGGGCAGCAGACAGTCGGGAGTCCACACTCACCCTCCAGCCACTCACCATTCTGACTTGGAACTATTCCTATTAGTGGATGGAAATCCTGGAACTCACTCACTATGAGCACTGTGGGTGTACCTTACACCACACGGACTGTAATGATTCAAAAATATAGTTTATCACTATCGTATCAAGTGCAGTTGGGGATGCTATTAGGCAGAGATGGCCACATCCCATGAAAGAAAATCAATGTATATTTTAAACAGAGAAATGGAGTTGTTTTTCTCGGAGGCCTTTGAACAAATTATTTGAAGAACTGGCTCAAAGGTAGAAGGCAGAGGATTGTGGTGGAGGTTTGCTTTCCAGATTGCTGGCCACAGGCCTCTAATGTGCCACAAGAATCGGTGCTGGTCCACTACTTTGCATCACTTATATAAATGATTTGAATGTGAACATAGGAGGTATGGTTAGTAAGTTTGCAGATGAGACCAAAATTGGAGGTGTAGTGGACAGTGAAGAAGGTTACCTTAGAGTACAACGGGATCTTGATCAATGGGCAAATGAGCCGAGGATTGGCAGATGGGTTTTAATGTAGATAAATGTGGGGTGCTGCATTTTGGAAGGGCAATTCAGGGCAGGCCTTATACACTTAATGATAAGTCCTGGGGTGTGTTGAACAAAGAGACCTTGGAGTGCAGCTTCATGATTCCTTAGAAGTAGAGTCCCAGGTAGACAGGATAGTGAAGAAGGTGTTTGGTATGCTTGCCTTTATTGATCAGTGCATTGAGTAAAGGAGTTAGGAGGTAGTGTTGTGGCTGTACTGGACATTGGTTAGGCGTTCATTTTTGGTCTTCCTGCTATAGGAAGGATGTTGTGAAACTTGAAAGGGCTCAGAAAAGATTTACAAGGATGTTGCCAGGGTTGGAGGATTTGAGATATAAGGAGAGGCTGAATAGGTTGGGACCAGTTTCCCGGGATTGTCGGAGGCTGAGGGGGTGACGTTATAGAGGTTTATAAAATCATGAGGGGCATGGATAGGGTAAATAGACAAATTCATTTCCCTGGAGTGGAGGAGTTCACAACTAGAAGGCATATGTTTAAGGTGAAGGGAGAAAAATTTAAAAGGGATCGAACGGGCATTTTTTTCATGCAGAAGGTGGTGTGTGTATGGAATGAACTGCCAGAGGAAATGGTGGAGGGGTGTATATTATGACATTTAAAAGGCTTCTGAATGTGAATATGAATAGGAAACATATAGAGGGATATGGGCCAAATGACAGCAAATGGGAGTAGATTTATATAGGATCTCTGATCATCATGGATGAGTTGGACTGAAAGATCTGGTTCCGTGCTGTACATCTCTATGACTCTAAATTACTTTGCCAAGCAGATGATGTGGTGCAGTTAATGTGTAGTAGCTTGTGTGTGAATCCTAGGTTGAGTATCTGGAATGAATTATGAAGAAAGGATAATTAAACAAGATGAGTAAGAAACACCATGAGTTGGACTATGTCTTCTGCTTCTGCATTTCCAGCCTTGCATCTCAACCAAACCCCTTTCCGTTGCACACATCTCTCCTCATTTCTGAAGAAGGGTCTAGGCCCGAAACGTCAGCTTTCCTGCTCCTCTGATGCTGCTTGGCCTGCTGTGTTCATCCAGCTCTACACCTTGTTATCTCTCTCCTCTGGTGTATTGACTTCCATTACATAGCGGTTGTAGGATAGAAGAGACTGGACTGCCAAGAATTGAGCATTTCTTAATATGTGACGTTATTTTCAGTATTAATGAAAATGTAAATATACAAAATAAAAGTTAATATGTGACAGGATTTCATGAGTATATGATTATAGACATTCTTACACAGATGAATATGAAAGGTTAGTGCTTCATATGGAGTGGAGTATCAGTGGTACCAAGAGCAGGTAGGAAGAAAGTGATGTCACGCATGGCTGGGAGTAGGGGATCATGTTAGCTCTGGTTGATGAGAATACTCAGAAGAGTGGATATTGCATTCATTTATCATGGTTGCCCTGGTGCGAATTTTACATTTCTATACAATAATGAAGTCAAGACTCTGAACAAAAGATGTGACATTGAAGGGTGGTTACCTCCTGCTGTGCTCTGTGTGCAGTACTTTGAGAGATCCGGCAGCCATGCTGCAGGAATAACATTTCCTTTCTGCACTTAACTTACCATAAGATCTCCACTGCAATTATTTTACAAAGTTTCTTCCTTGACTTCATACAAAACGTATTCCTCCGGGGTGGCGCGGGGTTGGGCGGGGGGGGGGCGGAATGGGTGAGAGAGAAATGTGCCAAATCAAGCAGACAAAAACCAATTAAAATATGCAGAAATGCAGTTTACAGTTGAACAGCGAACGGTCAATGTAGCCAGTAAAACAGCATGATATGAGCAACTCCAGCATTTAAGAGAAGTGAGATAGAAAAATCAAGACATTATAGAGCTGTTAGACTAACATAAGTTATTCAAATTTATAATTAAAGATAGAATAACAATAACAATTTGCATTTGTATTACACCTTTAAGGATGTAGCTTACAAAGACTTCCAAAAAGCACTCATCAAATCTCTACATAAGGAACAGTAGCTAAAACTGAAGCTCATGAATTTGAGTGTAAATATTGACTTGGTTAAGACATAGATTTGAGAGTAGAAAGCAGTGAGTAGTAAGGGTAATGGGTATGTACTTTGCAAGAATGTGACATCTACTTTCTCACAACATTCAATGATGGAATGTTAACAATTCACTATTTATTATGATTTGGATAAAACAATGGAGAATCATGTGCCTAAGTTTGCCAATGACACAAAGATTGGTGGCATAGAAAGTAGGGGAGTCGCCACATAAAATTACAGAGACATTGATATATTGAGTAGGCAAATCTGAGGCAAAAGGATTTCAATGAAAGTAGGTGGGAGGTAATCCATCTTGGACCAAGAAAAAGCTATTTTGTTTTAACTCATGAAAAGCCAGGAACAATGGAGGAACAAAAGTAAAGGCCTATTTATAAATATCACTAATATAATCAAAAAGGTCGTAAAATGTTTCTAACAAGAGAGCCTGAATTAGAAAAAAAAAGAGATGAATTTTGCCAAAGTATACAAAGGATTGTTCAGGCTGTTATATTTTGCGCAGCTCAATAGAAAGAGTTACTAGTCTTTGAAGGAGCACCGTGCTAATTTGCCAGAATTTTACCGGGACTCCAAGAATTAAATTACAAGCTACTTTTACGCAAACCAAGTTTATTTTTCCTGAAATAATGTAGGTTAACAGTAAAATACTGACTTCATTTCAGATTTTGTGTGATGAATAGACAGAAGCTTTTTTTCTACTGGTCGAGGATAATGTGATTCAACCGGAAAATTAAAGTTTGGACTTTCAGCAAAAAATGGTAGAAGATATTTTCACAAAAAAATTCACATAAATAAGTGTTCAAATATGAGATCAGTAATGTTTGCTAGCTAAGGGTATTCATGGATATGGTGCCAAGGTAGGTAAATGAAGTCCAGACACTGACCAGCCATGATTTCATCGAAAGGAAGAATGGGACTGAGGGGTCATATCTGACCTGGTCATCACTAAAACATTCAGTAACGCACCAGCCTCCTCCTCTGAATGGGCAAGTGCTCAGTTATAGACCAAAATCCTGGAACTCCCTCCCTAATGGCATTGTGGAACAACAGCAAAAGAACTGCAGCAATTCAAGGCAGCTCACCACCAGCTTCTCAAGGGCGATCAGAGATGAGCAATAAATGCTGGCCCAGCCAGCAATGCCCACATGCTTGAATGAATGAAAATAAAACATGAATTGTTCCCAAATTAGGTAGAGTACTTAATATCAAATAAAATCTTTGAATGGAATGCAGTTCTCATGCAGAGGCTGGTAGAAAATTAAGCCACAAACATTTGTCTTAAATGATTTAAACATTTAAAAAAATATATTAGACAATTCTTTGTTTGCAAGTATCAGAATTTCTAATATTTATCAGAACAGCAGTTCATGTAGTTGCACGAGTCAGGAAACAGACAAGACAATTCATGAGGACCAGGACATTTATACCCCGTCTGCATTAATATCCCCCATAAGTAAATTACAGAAGTGTCCATGAAAGTGTTTGAATATATACACATAGACTTGAATAAGTTTATCAAATTAATTACAACTCTTGTACTGTTAGTCACAAAGCAAGATTTTCTTTTGTACTCAGTATGTAACTGACTATTTCTACACAAATTTTGGAAGAAGCTAGAATTTGGAATTTCAGAGTTATTTGACACAATTTTATATTAAAATGATTATAAATCAGTGATTGGATCTTTATATTCTTTCAGCCTGCATGTGTTAGCTCTTCACAGGTGGAACAGGAAAATATCAAACAACTTCTTCCAGATTTCTCTACCCAAAGGCAGGTCAAATTCGCAGTACCATAATCTTTAAGAGGTCAACCAGGGATGGGCAATAAATGCTGGCCAAGCTAACACCATCCACATCCCACAAGTGAATTTAAACAAAAATCTCCACCACAGATAGAGCAAAGAGGCAGGTCTGGGACCCTCCAAAACTAGAATGCAGATCAAAGCTCATATTGTTCCACACATCCAAGCAACTGGGCCCCCTAAATGTGTAAACTGCAGTGGCAGAGTTAAATTTTACATGCATGTCATAGACTGGGGATATAGAATCATTGATTTCCTACAATGTGAAAGCTGGCATTCAGTCCATCAAGTCCAAACCAACCTTCTGAAGGGCATCCCACACAGATGTATCCCTCTACCCTGTCCCTGTAATCCTACATTTCCCATGGTTAATCCACCTAGCTTGTACATCCCTGGACACTGCGTGTTTTAGCATGGCCAATCTGCCTAAACTCTGCATCTTTGGACTGTGGGAGGAAACTGGAGCACCTGGAGGAAACTCACGCAGACACGGAGAGAACGTGCAAATTCCAGACAGACAGTTGCCCGAGGGTGGAATCGAACCAGGTCCCTGGAGCTGTTAGGCAGCAGTGTTAACCACTGAGACACCATGCTGCCCTTTCTAGACAGTAATGGCAGAGACTCCCACCTCTTTCCATCACGTAGCTGACCTGGAATATATCCCAGTCTTACCATCTGATGTTCAAAGGACTTTTGCAATTTAATACTCAAACTGTTTGTCTATCTTATGAATGCAGCTTCCTTGGCAAACAAATTCTGGAGTGACGCTTGAACTCAGGGATCTGGCATTGAGGCAGGGGCACTATTACTGTGTCATGTGATTGTCTACTCAGAAATAATTACAGAGATAGTAGGAACTGCCCATGCTGGAGAATCTGAGATAACAAGATGGAGAGCTGGTTGAACACAGCAGGCCAAGCAGCATCAGAGGAGCAGGAAAGCTGACATTTCGGGTCTAGACCCTTCTTCAGAAATGGTGGAGGGGAAGGGGATTCTGAAATAAATAGGGAGAGAGGGGGAGGTGGATAGAAGATGGATAAAGGAGAAGATAGGTGGAGAGGAGACAGACAGGTCAAAGAGGCAGGGTTGGAGCCAGTAAAGGTGAGTGTAGGTGGGGAGTTAGGGAGGGGATAGGTCGGTCCAGGGAGGACGGACAAGTCAAGGAGGCGGGATGAAGCTAGTAGGTAGGAGATGGGGTGGGGCTTGAGGTGGGAGGAGTGGATAGGTGGGAGGAAGGACAGGTTAGGGAGGCGGGGACGAGCTGGGCTGATTTTGGGATGTGGTCGGGGAGGGGAGATTTGAAGCTTGTGAGGTCCACATTGAGATCATTGGGCTGCAGGGTTCCCAAGCGAAATATGAGATGCTGTTCCTGCAACCTTCGGGTGGCATCGTTGTGGCACTGCAGGAAGCCCAGGATGGACATGTCTTCCAAGGAGTGGGAGGGGGAGTTGAAATGGCTCGCGACTGGGAGGTGCAGTTGTTTGTTGCGAACCGAGCATAGGTGTTCCACAAAGCGGTCCCCAAGCCTCCGCTTGGTTTCCTTGATGTAGAGGAGG